>NW_027361700.1:3927500-4440000 GCF_039654945.1 Dendrobates tinctorius | reverse complement strand
GGGTGTGTGATGACATCATGCCATGGTGGGTGTGTGATGACATCATGCCATGGTGGGTGTGTGATGACATCATGCCATGGTGGGTGTGTGATGACATCATGCCATGGTGGGTGTGTGTGTGTGATGACATCATGCCATGGTGTGTGTGTGTGTGTGATGACATCATGCCATGGTGTGTGTGTGTGTGTGTGTGATGACCTCATGCCATGGTGTGTGTGTGTGTGATGACATCATGCCATGGTGTGTGTGTGCGTGATGACATCATGCCATGGTGTGTGTGTGCGTGATGACATCATGCCATGGTGTGTGCGTGATGACATCATGCCATGGTGTGTGCGTGATGACATCATGCCATGGTGTGTGCGTGATGACATCATGCCATGGTGGGTGCGTGATGACATCATGCCATGGTGGGTGCGTGATGACATCATGCCATGGTGGGTGTGTGATGACATCATGCCATGGTGGGTGTGTGATGACATCATGCCATGGTGGGTGTGAGATGACCTCATGCCATGGTGTGTGTGTGTGTGAGATGACATCATGCCATGGTGTGTGTGTGTGTGTGTGTGTGTGAGATGACATCATGCCATGGTGTGTGTGTGTGATGACATCATGCCATGGTGTGTGTGTGTGTGATGACATCATGCCATGGTGTGTGTGTGTGATGACATCATGGTGTGTGTGTGTGTGATGATATCATGGTGTGTGTGTGTGTGTGTGTGTGATGACATCATGCCATGGTGTGTGTGTGTGTGATGACATCATGCCATGGTGTGTGTGTGATGACATCATGCCATGGTGTGTGTGTGTGATGACATCATGCCATGGTGTGTGTGTGATGACATCATGCCATGGTGTGTGTGTGTGATGACATCATGCCATGGTGTGTGTGTGTGATGACATCATGCCATGGTGTGTGTGTGTGATGACATCATGCCATGGTGTGTGTGTGTGATGACATCATGCCATGGTGTGTGTGTGTGATGACATCATGCCATGGTGTGTGTGTGTGATGACATCATGCCATGGTGTGTGTGTGTGATGACATCATGCCATGGTGTGTGTGTGTGATGACATCATGCCATGGTGTGTGTGTGTGATGACATCATGCCATGGTGTGTGTGTGTGATGACATCATGCCATGGTGTGTGTGTGTGATGACATCATGCCATGGTGTGTGTGTGTGATGACATCATGCCATGGTGTGTGTGTGTGATGACATCATGCCATGGTGTGTGTGTGTGATGACATCATGCCATGGTGTGTGTGTGTGATGACATCATGCCATGGTGTGTGTGTGTGATGACATCATGCCATGGTGTGTGTGTGTGATGACATCATGCCATGGTGTGTGTGTGTGATGACATCATGCCATGGTGTGTGTGTGTGATGACATCATGCCATGGTGTGTGTGTGATGACATCATGCCATGGTGGGTGTGTGATGACATCATGCCATGGTGGGTGTGTGATGACATCATGCCATGGTGGGTGTGTGATGACATCATGCCATGGTGGGTGTGTGTGATGACATCATGCCATGGTGGGTGTGTGTGATGACATCATGCCATGGTGTGTGTGTGTGTGTGTGAGGACATCATGCCATGGTGTGTGTGTGTGTGATGACATCATGCCATGGTGGGTGTGTGTGATGACATCATGCCATGGTGTGTGTGTGTGTGATGACATCATGCCATGGTGTGTGTGTGTGTGATGACATCATGCCATGGTGTGTGTGTGTGTGATGACATCATGCCATGGTGTGTGTGTGTGATGACATCATGCCTTGGTGTGTGTGTGTGTGTGATGACATCATGCCTTGGTGTGTGTGTGTGTGTGATGACATCATGCCTTGGTGTGTGTGTGTGTGTGATGACATCATGCCTTGGTGTGTGTGTGATGACATCATGCCTTGGTGTGTGTGTGTGATGACATCATGCCATGGTGTGTGTGTGTGATGACATCATGCCATGGTGTGTGTGTGTGTGAGATGACATCATGCCATGGTGTGTGTGATGACATCATGCCATGGTGTGTGTGTGTGTGTGTGAGGACATCATGCCATGGTGGGTGTGTGTGATGACATCATGCCATGGTGTGTGTGTGTGTGTGTGATGACATCATGCCATGGTGGGTGTGTGTGATGACATCATGCCATGGTGTGTGTGTGTGTGTGTGATGACATCATGCCATGGTGGGTGTGTGTGATGACATCATGCCATGGTGGGTGTGTGTGATGACATCATGCCATGGTGTGTGTGTGTGTGTGTGAGGACATCATGCCATGGTGTGTGTGTGTGTGATGACATCATGCCATGGTGGGTGTGTGTGATGACATCATGCCATGGTGTGTGTGTGTGTGATGACATCATGCCATGGTGTGTGTGTGTGTGATGACATCATGCCATGGTGTGTGTGTGTGTGATGACATCATGCCATGGTGTGTGTGTGTGATGACATCATGCCTTGGTGTGTGTGTGTGTGTGATGACATCATGCCTTGGTGTGTGTGTGTGTGTGATGACATCATGCCTTGGTGTGTGTGTGTGTGTGATGACATCATGCCTTGGTGTGTGTGTGATGACATCATGCCTTGGTGTGTGTGTGTGATGACATCATGCCATGGTGTGTGTGTGTGATGACATCATGCCATGGTGTGTGTGTGTGTGAGATGACATCATGCCATGGTGTGTGTGATGACATCATGCCATGGTGTGTGTGTGTGTGAGATGACGTCATGCCATGGTGTGTGTGATGACATCATGCCATGGTGGGTGTGTGTGATGACATCATGCCATGGTGGGTGTGTGTGATGACATCATGCCATGGTGGGTGTGTGATGACATCATGCCATGGTGGGTGTGTGATGACATCATGCCATGGTGGGTGTGTGATGACATCATGCCATGGTGGGTGTGTGATGACATCATGCCATGGTGGGTGTGTGTTGACATCATGCCATGGTGGGTGTGTGTGATGACATCATGCCATGGTGGGTGTGTGTGATGACATCATGCCATGGTGTGTGTGTGTGTGTGTGAGGACATCATGCCATGGTGTGTGTGTGTGTGTGAGGACATCATGCCATGGTGTGTGTGTGTGTGTGATGACATCATGCCATGGTGTGTGTGTGTGATGACATCATGCCATGGTGTGTGTGTGTGTGATGACATCATGCCTTGGTGTGTGTGTGTGTGATGACATCATGCCTTGGTGTGTGTGTGTGTGTGATGACATCATGCCTTGGTGTGTGTGTGATGACATCATGCCATGGTGTGTGTGTGTGATGACATCATGCCATGGTGTGTGTGTGTGATGACATCATGCCATGGTGTGTGTGTGTGTGTGTGTGTGTGTGTGATGACATCATGCCATGGTGTGTGTGTGTGATGACATCATGCCATGGTGTGTGTGTGTGTGTGTGTGTGTGTGTGATGACATCATGCCATGGTGTGTGTGTGTGTGAGATGACATCATGCCATGGTGTGTGTGATGACATCATGCCATGGTGTGTGTGTGTGTGAGATGACGTCATGCCATGGTGTGTGTGATGACATCATGCCATGGTGTGTGTGTGTGGGTGTGTGTGATGACATCATGCCATGGTGTGTGTGGGTGTGTGTGATGACATCATGCCATGGTGTGTGTGGGTGTGTGTGTGTGTGTGTGTGATGACATCATGCCATGGTGTGTGTGTGTGTGATGACATCATGCCATGGTGTGTGTGTTTGTGTGATGACATCATGCCATGGTGTGTGTTTGATGACATCATGCCATGGTGTGTGTTTGATGACATCATGCCATGGTGTGTGTGTGATGACATCATGCCATGGTGTGTGTGTGATGACATCATGCCATGGTGTGTGTGTGATGACATCATGCCATGGTGTGTGTGTGTGATGACATCATGCCATGGTGTGTGTGTGTGTGTGTGTGTGTGTGTGATGACATCATGCCATGGTGTGTGTGTGTGATGACATCATGCCATGGTGTGTGTGTGTGATGACATCATGCCATGGTGTGTGTGTGTGATGACATCATGCCATGGTGTGTGTGTGTGATGACATCATGCCATGGTGTGTGTGTGATGACATCATGCCATGGTGTGTGTGTGATAACATCATGCCATGGTGTGTGTGTGATGACATCATGCCATGGTGTGTGTGTGATGACATCATGCCATGGTGTGTGTGTGATGACATCATGCCATGGTGTGTGTGTGATGACATCATGCCATGGTGTGTGTGTGTGTGATGACATCATGCCATGGTGTGTGTGTGTGTGATGACATCATGCCATGGTGTGTGTGTGTGTGTGATGACATCATGCCATGGTGTGTGTGTGTGTGTGATGACATCATGCCATGGTGTGTGTGTGTGTGATGACATCATGCCATGGTGTGTGTGTGATGACATCATGCCATGGTGTGTGTGTGATGACATCATGCCATGGTGTGTGTGTGTGTGTGATGACATCATGCCATGGTGTGTGTGTGTGATGACATCATGTCATGGTGTGTGTGTGATGACATCATGCCATGGTGTGTGTGTGTGTGTGTGTGTGTGTGTGTGATGACATCATGCCATGGTGTGTGTGTGTGTGTGTGATGACATCATGCCATGGTGTGTGTGTGTGATGACATCATGGCATGGTGTGTGTGTGTGTGTGATGACATCATGGCATGGTGTGTGTGTGTGATGACATCATGGCATGGTGTGTGTGTGATGACATCATGCCATGGTGTGTGTGTGTGATGACATCATGCCTTGGTGTGTGTGTGTGTGTGATGACATCATGCCATGGTGTGTGTGTGTGTGATGACATCATGCCATGGTGTGTGTGTGTGTGATGACATCATGCCATGGTGTGTGTGTGTGTGATGACATCATGCCATGGTGTGTGTGTGTGATGACATCATGCCATGGTGTGTGTGTGTGTGTGATGACATCATGCCATGGTGTGTGTGTGTGTGTGTGATGACATCATGCCATGGTGTGTGTGTGTGAGATGACATCATGCCATGGTGTGTGTGATGACATCATGCCATGGTGTGTGTGTGTGTGAGATGACGTCATGCCATGGTGTGTGTGATGACATCATGCCATGGTGTGTGTGTGTGGGTGTGTGTGATGACATCATGCCATGGTGTGTGTGGGTGTGTGTGATGACATCATGCCATGGTGTGTGTGTGATGACATCATGCCATGGTGTGTGTGTGATGACATCATGCCATGGTGTGTGTGTGTGATGACATCATGTCATGGTGTGTGTGTGTGTGTGTGTGTGTGATGACATCATGCCATGGTGTGTGTGTTTGTGTGATGACATCATGCCATGGTGTGTGTGTGATGACATCATGCCATGGTGTGTGTGTGATGACATCATGCCATGGTGTGTGTGTGATGACATCATGCCATGGTGTGTGTGTGATGACATCATGCCATGGTGTGTGTGTGATGACATCATGCCATGGTGTGTGTGTGATGACATCATGCCATGGTGTGTGTGTGATGACATCATGCCATGGTGTGTGTGTGTGATGACATCATGCCATGGTGTGTGTGTGTGATGACATCATGCCATGGTGTGTGTGTGTGTGATGACATCATGCCATTGTGTGTGTGTGTGTGATGACATCATGCCATGGTGTGTGTGTGTGTGTGATGACATCATGCCATGGTGTGTGTGTGTGTGATGACATGCCATGGTGTGTGTGTGTGTGTGATGACATCATGCCATGGTGTGTGTGTGTGTGTGTGATGACATCATGCCATGGTGTGTGTGTGTGTGATGACATCATGCCATGGTGTGTGTGTGATGACATCATGCCATGGTGTGTGTGTGATGACATCATGCCATGGTGTGTGTGTGATGACATCATGCCATGGTGTGTGTGTGTGTGATGACATCATGCCATGGTGTGTGTGTGTGTGATGACATCATGCCATGGTGTGTGTTTGTGATGACATCATGCCATGGTGTGTGTGATGACATCATGTCATGGTGTGTGTGTGTGATGACATCATGCCATGGTGTGTGTGTGTGTGAGATGACATCATGCCATGGTGTGTGTGTGTGTGAGATGACATCATGCCATGGTGTGTGTGATGACATCATGCCATGGTGTGTGTGATGACATCATGCCATGGTGTGTGTGTGTGTGATGACATCATGCCATGGTGTGTGTGTGTGTGTGAGATGACATCATGCCATGGTGTGTGTGTGTGTGAGATGACGTCATGCCATGGTGTGTGTGTGTGTGTGAGATGACGTCATGCCATGGTGTGTGTGATGACATCATGCCATGGTGTGTGTGTGTGTGAGATGACGTCATGCCATGGTGTGTGTGTGTGTGTGTGAGATGACGTCATGCCATGGTGTGTGTGATGACATCATGCCATGGTGTGTGTGTGTGTGGGTGTGTGTGATGACATCATGCCATGGTGTGTGTGGGTGTGTGTGATGACATCATGCCATGGTGTGTGTGTGATGACATCATGCCATGGTGTGTGTGTGATGACATCATGCCATGGTGTGTGTGTGATGACATCATGCCATGGTGTGTGTGTGTGTGTGTGTGATGACATCATGCCATGGTGTGTGTTTGATGACATCATGCCATGGTGTGTGTGTGATGACATCATGCCATGGTGTGTGTGTGATGACATCATGCCATGGTGTGTGTGTGATGACATCATGCCATGGTGTGTGTGTGATGACATCATGCCATTGTGTGTGTGTGTGTGTGATGACATCATGCCATGGTGTGTGTGTGATGACATCATGCCATGGTGTGTGTGTGTGTGTGTGTGATGACATCATGCCATGGTGTGTGTGTGATGACATCATGCCATGGTGTGTGTGTGTGTGTGTGTGTGATGACATCATGCCATGGTGTGTGTGTGTGTGTGATGACATCATGCCATGGTGTGTGTGTGTGTGATGACATCATGCCATGGTGTGTGTGTGTGTGATGACATCATGCCATGGTGTGTGTGTGTGTGATGACATCATGCCATGGTGGGTGTGTGATGACATCATGCCATGGTGGGTGTGTGTGTGTGTGTGATGACATCATGCCATGGTGTGTGTGTGATGACATCATGCCATGGTGTGTGTGTGTGTGATGACATCATGCCATGGTGTGTGTGTGTGTGATGACATCATGCCATGGTGTGTGTGTGTGTGTGATGACATCATGCCATGGTGTGTGTGTGTGTGATGACATCATGCCATGGTGTGTGTGTGTGTGTGATGACATCATGCCATGGTGTGTGTGTGTGTGTGATGACATCATGCCATGGTGTGTGTGTGATGACATCATGCCATGGTGTGTGTGTGATGACATCATGCCATGGTGTGTGTGTGATGACATCATGCCATGGTGTGTGTGTGATGACATCATGCCATGGTGTGTGTGTGATGACATCATGCCATGGTGTGTGTGTGTGTGATGACATCATGCCATGGTGTGTGTGTGTGTGATGACATCATGCCATGGTGTGTGTGTGTGATGACATCATGCCATGGTGTGTGTGATGACATCATGTCATGGTGTGTGTGTGTGTGTGATGACATCATGCCATGGTGTGTGTGTGATGACATCATGCCATGGTGTGTGTGTGTGTGTGTGATGACATCATGCCATTGTGTGTGTGTGTGTGTGATGACATCATGCCATGGTGTGTGTGTGTGTGTGTGTGTGATGACATCATGCCATGGTGTGTGTGTGATGACATCATGGCATGGTGTGTGTGTGTGTGTGATGACATCATGGCATGGTGTGTGTGTGTGATGACATCATGCCTTGGTGTGTGTGTGTGTGTGATGACATCATGCCATGGTGTGTGTGTGTGTGTGACATCATGCCATGGTGTGTGTGTGTGTGACATCATGCCATGGTGTGTGTGTGTGATGACATCATGCCATGGTGTGTGTGTGTGTGTGTGTGTGTGTGTGTGTGATGACATCATGCCATGGTGTGTGTGTGTGATGACATCATGCCATGGTGTGTGTGTGTGATGACATCATGCCATGGTGTGTGTGTGTGATGACATCATGCCATGGTGTGTGTGTGTGATGACATCATGCCATGGTGTGTGTGTGTGATGACATCATGCCATGGTGTGTGTGTGTGTGATGACATCATGCCATGGTGTGTGTGTGTGTGATGACATCATGCCATGGTGTGTGTGTGTGTGATGACATCATGCCATGGTGTGTGTGTGTGTGATGACATCATGCCATGGTGTGTGTGTGTGTGACATCATGCCATGGTGTGTGTGTGTGTGACATCATGCCATGGTGTGTGTGTGTGATGACATCATGCCATGGTGTGTGTGTGTGTGTGTGTGTGATGACATCATGCCATGGTGTGTGTGTGTGATGACATCATGCCATGGTGTGTGTGTGTGATGACATCATGCCATGGTGTGTGTGTGTGATGACATCATGCCATGGTGTGTGTGTGTGATGACATCATGCCATGTGTGTGTGTGTGTGTGATGACATCATGCCATGGTGTGTGTGTGTGTGATGACATCATGCCATGGTGTGTGTGTGTGTGAGATGACGTCATGCCATGGTGTGTGTGATGACATCATGCCATGGTGTGTGTGGGTGTGTGTGATGACATCATGCCATGGTGTGTGTGTGATGACATCATGCCATGGTGTGTGTGTGATGACATCATGCCATGGTGTGTGTGTGTGTGTGATGACATCATGCCATGGTGTGTGTGTTTGTGTGATGACATCATGCCATGGTGTGTGTTTGATGACATCATGCCATGGTGTGTGTGTGATGACATCATGCCATGGTGTGTGTGTGATGACATCATGCCATGGTGTGTGTGGGTGTGTGTGATGACATCATGCCATGGTGTGTGTGTGATGACATCATGCCATGGTGTGTGTGTGATGACATCATGCCATGGTGTGTGTGTGTGATGACATCATGCCATGGTGTGTGTGTGTGTGTGTGTGTGTGATGACATCATGCCATGGTGTGTGTGTTTGTGTGATGACATCATGCCATGGTGTGTGTGTGATGACATCATGCCATGGTGTGTGTGTGATGACATCATGCCATGGTGTGTGTGTGTGTGTGATGACATCATGCCATGGTGTGTGTGTGTGATGACATCATGCCATGGTGTGTGTGTGTGTGTGTGTGTGATGACATGCCATGGTGTGTGTGTGATGACATCATGCCATGGTGTGTGTGTGTGTGTGATGACATCATGCCATGGTGTGTGTGTGTGTGATGACATCATGCCATGGTGTGTGTGTGATGACATCATGCCATGGTGTGTGTGTGTGTGTGTGTGTGATGACATCATGCCATGGTGTGTGTGTGTGTGTGATGACATCATGCCATGGTGTGTGTGTGTGATGACATCATGCCATGGTGTGTGTGATGACATCATGTCATGGTGTGTGTGTGTGTGTGATGACATCATGTCATGGTGTGTGTGTGTGTGATGACATCATGTCATGGTGTGTGTGTGATGACATCATGCCATGGTGTGTGTGTGATGACATCATGCCATGGTGTGTGTGTGTGTGTGTGTGTGATGACATCATGCCATGGTGTGTGTGTGTGATGACATCATGGCATGGTGTGTGTGTGTGTGTGTGATGACATCATGGCATGGCATGGTGTGTGTGTGTGTGTGTGTGATGACATCATGGCATGGTGTGTGTGTGTGTGTGATGACATCATGCCATGGTGTGTGTGTGTGTGTGTGATGACATCATGCCTTGGTGTGTGTGTGTGTGTGATGACATCATGCCATGGTGTGTGTGTGTGTGTGTGACATCATGCCATGGTGTGTGTGTGTGTGTGTGTGATGACATCATGCCATGGTGTGTGTGATGAAATTTGACATGGGTCATTGATGCAGATGCTTCCTTTTTACACTGTGTAGCCCTTTCCTGAAATAACCTAGCATATTTTACTTTTTGGTTATCTGACCATCATGATTTTTTAGACTTCTATTATACCAGCCTGGACCTTTGTGTATGGCACGTCCCTGGTTTGGCAGCCTTTCTCTGTTCATTTCGTCCTTTGTATTGTACTGCCAAGGAAGTGCCTTCAGAATGAGCTCAGTCCCCACTGATTAACAGATTGACTTCCTTACCCATATCTCAGTACCCAGCATACAAACACAGGAAGGTCTCCTGTCTATCTACACTACTACAGCTGTGCTACAGTGTCCCCTACTTACTTGTGCTCCCCATTATGCGGCCAGTCCAGACAGCTTGTTATTGGCTCTGAATTGCAAGTGGAAGTGTCAGTTGTTGTACTTGTCCTTTAAATCTCTCCCAGTACATGAAGATTATGCTTGTACTGTGCCCCCTCTGCTGGGGAGATGATGGAGTGAAGGGTCAGATCCAAGGAAGAGAATATCTGCCACAAGCACCAGCTCTGTCACACAGCGCACCATATCTCTGCTTCCTGTTGGCTATGGTGCAGGCGACCTATACTATTAAAGAATGTGACATAGCTGACGACTGAGCAGACAGTCCCTTGAAAAAGTGTTCACAACCTGTGAACTTTCCCACATTTTTCATTGTACACCCACAACGTTAAATGTATTTTATTGGGAGTTTGGGATACATCAACACAAAGTAGCAAGTATTTGTGCAGTGTAAAGAAAATGATACATGATTTTTTTAAATCTATAAATCTGAAAGTTGTGATGTGCATTTGTATTCAGCCCCCTGTAGTCTGATACTTTGTAGGACCACCTTTATCTGCAATTACTGCTGCAAGTCTTTTTGGGTCTGTGTCTACCAGCTTTGCACAATTAGTGGATGACATTTTTGCCCATTCCTCTGCGCAGTCTAGCTCAGACGGAGGCGTCTGTGAACTGCAATCAAGTCTTACTACAGGTTCTGAATGGGCGTTAGGTCTGGACTGTGACTGGGCCATTTGCACACATGAAGATGCTTTCATCTAAACCATCCTTAGTAGATCTGGCAGTATGTTTAGGGTGGTTGTCCTTCTGGAAGGTGAACTTACATCTTCGTCTCAAGTCTTTTGCAGCCTCTAAGGTTTTCCTCCAGAATTGCCCTGTATTTAGCACCATACATCTCCCCAACAATTCTGACCAGCTTCCTTGTCCCTGCGGAAGAAAAGCTTCCCCACAGCATCATGTTGCCACCTCCATGTTTGTCGGTGGGGATGGGTTTTTTTCAGCTAGAGTTATTTTACAAAGAAGAACAGGCAAAAATGTCAGCCTCTAGATGGGCAAATCTGTTAGAGATATACCCAAAGGACTTGCAGCAACAGCTATTGCAGCAAAAGGTGGTCCTACAATGTATTGGCTCGGGGGCTGAATACAAATGCACATCACAATTTTCAGATTTATATTTTTTCCTTTCACAAATACTTTTTTCTTTTTGTTGCTATATCAAATCCCAGTAAATTATTTTGACGTTTGAGAGTATAAAGTGAAAAAATGTAGAAAAGCTCACGGAGTATGAATACTTTTTCAAGGCACTGTATATGTTTACTCCAATGGAGAGAGAGGGGCTTACTGCTTGGGGGGAAAGATCAGGCATGTTAAAATCTAGATCGGCCATCTTTCTGTCTTCCAAGTTCTGTGATTCCTGAGTTTGGTTTACCTTCATCCAATGTGTGCTGATAGCTTTGGTCTTGCAGATTTGTCTGTCTGTACTATGGTTCATGTTAAAGCGCTGAACCTCCTGGCCTGGTTAGTAAGACAAATGTTCTCTGCATGAGTCATAGTAATTAGACTGCTTATCTGCAGAAAACATTTGGTGGGCAGTGCCCATAAGTCAGTGCCAGATCAAAGCTGCCTGTTCCGAGCATTGGACTTCCTGCCAGTGATGACAATATGGTCAGTGGCCCTTTGCCAAGGTACCTTGCTTAGCTAGTGTATGCATATGTACTGTGATTTCATCTAACGGTTTTCTTTTAAGGTCATTGTGGAGAGTAGTGGAATGTGGCTACACAATTACATGCTGCTCATTGAATTTAAAGGGAATCTGTCACCCCTTTTTTGAGATGTCATATATTGATATCATTCAATTGTGTGTCACATAAGGATTCTCTTAGTACTTTTGCTTCCCCCTGACCCCGCACCTTTCATGCATAAATACCTTTTTTATATCAGTTCAGATGTATGTAAACTGCCACAGTCCGGTCTGATGGGCGGGGCTTATTCAACTGAAGAAATGCGTAGAGCAAGACAGGGAGGGGGGAGCAAGTGAATAAGCCCCGCCCATCGGACCGGACTGCGGCAGTTTACATACATCTGAACCGATATAAAAAAGGTATTTATGCATGAAAGGTGCGTGGTCAGGGGGAAGCAAAAGTACTAAGAGAATCCTTATGTGACACACAATTGAATGAAATCATTATTTGATATCTCAAAAAAGTGGTGATCGATTCCCTTTAAAGAGAATCTGTCGGCAGGATTTCACTTCCCCCATCCAAACTATTTAAATGTTCATGATCAGGCCATTAATATCTTTACGGCCAGTCCGTTCCTCCATTATTGAAAAATCCGCGTTTGACTTGATATACAACTGGCTATGGTAGACATAAAGCCTCCGTCACTCCAGCTCTTTTCCCAGCCCAGCGTCACCTCCTCCTGCTTGACTAGATGTTTAGTACGTGTCCTGAAGTATCTGTTTTCTGGCCACTTGATCAGACATGTTGCTGATTTGTCCATTAGGATGTGTGAGAGGCTTCCTTTCTCTATTGAAGCGTATGCATAGCAGGAATAATGTTCTTCCACTTTACAGGGTGACAGTGTCCACAAGTCTGTATTCATCATCTTCTTCCAAGGAGACCAGCTGAAGAACAGAGTGAAGAAGATCTGTGAAGGGTAACTCCTGCCGATCCAGTAGATTACGGAGATATACAGTATATATATATATATATATATATATATATATTTATTACTGTATTTTATTTATTTAATATTGGAATACACTAGACAACCAAGATTGTTGTTTTATTTGCTGTTTTTTTATGTCATTAACCAGCAAGTCTGCTTATTTGCTTGGGCTGTGCCTAGAACTGCAGTTCATTCACATTCCATGGACTACTGTGCAAGACTATGCACGTGGACCAGATTGGCGCTGTTTCTAGAGCAGATGGGATCCTTTTTTTTTTTCATACTCCTAGACAACTCGTGCAAGGAATATTCCACTATTCCATTCCCATGCAATCTTGAATGCACCATTTAAGTGTTTTGAATGCTAATGCACTCTTATATTTTACCTAAACATGTCTTATATTTTGCCTAAACATGGATGAATGATTTCTACGTGCTTTACAGTTCAGCTACAGTACTAATGTCTTATTTACCTGTAAAGAGGTTGTTTAATTGTAGAGAACCGTGGCTGCTTTGTTTCAGAAACACTGCCTCTCCTGAGCATAGGCTGGTTAGGGTATTGCAATTCTGCCTCCCATTAAGTGAACAGGGCTGAGCTGCAATACTATACACAACCCATGGTCTGGTGCTGCTGTGTCTGAAAGAGAGCAGCCATGCTTTTCTAAGCCTGGACAAACCCACTAAAGGGTTGTCCCAGTAATAATACCCCTTGCCATGTGCCTTATTAGGGGATAAAAACATCATAGCAGAAGGTCTCTTGCCTGAGAGTTTGCTTTGAGTCACAGCAGAGCAATGCAAAGAGTATCCATCCAGCCATCCATCAGGCCTCCTATGGTCACCATTTCTCCTAGATAACCGCTTGCTGGGCTTAACATAAGCCAGATGGGCATTGTTCATTGTTCAGCTGGACACATGGCCAGCTTAGTGCCAACCCCTTTAGCTTTATGTACCCCTAGCATTGGATACCTGGCCACGCTCAGTTTGCTTTACTGCTGATGTCAGTTCCCTTCCATTTAAAAGTTTTTTGTTTTTGTTTTGTTTTTTTTTTCCCTTGTTCTTCACAGATTTCGGGCTTCACTTTACCCTTGTCCTGAGACACCACAGGAGCGCAAAGAGATGGCGGCTGGAGTAAACACAAGGATAGATGATTTGCAGATGGTAAAACTTTAAAGGGGCTGTTCATCCTGTATGTATTGGAATACAGTTGTGCTCAAAATTTTACATACCCCGGCAGAATTTTTACTTTCTTGGCCTTTTTTCATAGAATATGAATGATAACAACAAAACTTCTTCTCTACACATGGCTAGTGGTTGGGTGAAGCCATTTATTGTAGCGTTTATGGTTGTGGCCAAAAAGTTCAATTTTGGTCTGATCAATCCAAATTGCGAGTCCAGTATTTCAGCTGATGCTTTTTGTGGGTTTTTCTTTGCGTCCCGAACAATTTTCCTGGCATTTGTCACAGGTGTGGATGTTACCTTTAGTAGCCATTCAAACCTATTTGTGTTAACTTCTGTGCATGTTATCAGGCCAAAATCACCAGGGTATGGAAACTTTTGATCAGGGTCATTTGTATGTTTTAGGCTGTCATTATGATTTATAAAGAGAAAACACAGTAGTTTGACAATAAATGGCTTCACCCAACCACTAACCATGAGTGGAGAAAAAGCTTTTGTGTTATTCATATTCTCTGAAAAAAGGCCAAGAAAGCAAAAATTGTGCGGGGTTATGTAAACTTTTGATCACAACTGTAAAGCTTATTCATTAGGAATAACTAAATATTAGAGGAATTGGAACGTTTCTTGAAACTGGAAATGAACGAGGCAGGCAGTAGGTAGATGGAGCTCGGTTACAGTGTTCTTCTTTTGGCCCACATTGAATATAAATGTATGCATAATCGCCATCTCCACCGTACATTCACATTTCATTCAGCTAGATGATGAAGAACAACCATAGATGGGGATTACAGGAAAAAATGCAATTCATAATTGCAACTTTCCTAATTTCAGGTTCTTAACCAAACTGAAGACCATCGCCAGCGAGTCCTTCAAGCTGCTGCTAAAACCATCCGAGTCTGGTTTATTAAGGTCAGAAAAATGAAGGCCATTTACCACACACTGAACCTGTGCAACATCGATGTTACACAGAAGTGTCTGATTGCAGAAGTCTGGTGCCCAGTGGCGGATCTGGATTCCATCCAGTTTGCTCTCAGGAGAGGCACAGTGAGTATTATTGTGTCTCTATTAAAAGGTTTTTCTCATGAATTAAGCCCCCCGCTAGCGAGATCACTGTGTGTGTCACTTGACCAGCGACCGGCCCCCCTGCCGGGTATCGCTGATCGTCCTGAAATGGCCAGGACATTTTTTTGATCGCTGGTCTCCCGCTGGCCAGCATGCATCGCTGCGTGTGGCAGGCGGGAGACCAGCGATCAGCGCGCTCGTAACTAAGGTAAGCGCAGGATTTTTAAGCAGCGCGCGGTGCTTAGAAACCCGATGTGTACCTTAGTTACCAGTCTACACAAACAGCTGGAGGGCACTACTGCTCGGGATCACCCGTGCATGCAAATTACATGCTACACAAAAAGAAGAAAAGAACATGCACATGTTTAGTTATGTCTACCCTTTCTTTTTCCACATATGTTCAGATGCTGCTTTAGGCCTTTTTCTGAGTTTATGCCTCTGAGGATTTACATCTTGTTCCAGCATATATGAAGCTACGTGATGTCATGCAGTTTTTCATCTATAATAAGAAGAGGACTTTTCTGTTTCCGGATTGTTTATTTTCACCATTTGATGGTTCTGGACTGCTATATCTTCAATAGAGTGGAACATTTCTGATTTTGGACTGTTTTCTGAACGTCTTTTTCTGAGCGGTCTTTGTACTATTATCTCATATGTTCTGTATAACCTTGACATCATTGTATATTGGGCATGTGGCATTGTAGTTGGGGAGTGTTGTGGCTAATATCATTGATGTTTGATATTGTACTTACAATTATCTATAAACTACCTTTTTCATTTTTCATATTTTTTTTTATACATTTCTGGTTGATAGTCTTGGTAGCTCCCGGGGTTCCTCAAATAGGCTGGGTTCATTTTTTTGACAGGTGAACTAGTTTCTACCTGTCCAAAAAAACCATGGTTTTTTGCTTATGAATGCCCTTGATATCCATATGGGTTCTTATATGTCTGCCCACTATGCTGTTTGGGCAACTTGCTCCGATTTTTCCATCATGACCTTTCCTTTTATTGATAGCTTGTGTTATATTCAGCATTTTGTGTCTCTTAGCCACTCTTTCTCCATGTGCCCTTTCTTTCCTATGTGTCCAGCACGGACACATTTCTACTGCGCATGAGCGAACTGTATGGAGCATCCTTATGCCCGGACTCTTAGTATGTGCGCGTGCGCGAACTGGCGCATGCGCTGTGGATCATGGCACCAGCCATCTTGGAGTCCCAGGGCGATGCCTTCATCGCTTTCTTTGAGCCTGCGCTGATACTGGCCTGACGTCATTTCCTCCTGCGTCACACGCTGGCCCCGGGCTGTGGAGATCTGCGCGCCTCCAGCTTCCAGCTGTGTCCTGTTAAACCGTCTCTCCTAAACGGTATTTATATGATGCCTGTACATACACTTGCCTCTGCCCCTGATGAAGCCAGGCTCTCTGGCGTAACGCGTCGGGCATCTGTGGGCACCTGCCTCCCCCACCGCCTCCCTCATTACCGGGCATTAAGGTGCTTCAGCTGGATTGGATAGTGTGTCTAGGGGCATCACTGTATCACCTGGGCTCAGGTTGTATGGGGTACCTCTCCTTGTTTGCTCTCTATGACTATGGGCTCACATCTTTTTTCTTATTATAAGCTTCATTTTTTGCTCCAGCTATATTAGTGACCTTTCCCTTTAGACATATAGGCTTATTGGAGGGACTGTGTTTACTTCTACCCAGCCATTATTACCTTTGATTACAGGGACATTTGTCACTTTATCCTTTGTAGAGGTGGGCTTTTGGCGGGGTCTTTTTAACCCTATTGTGGGTTTTTGTGTATATGTCTTATTGCCCCTTTTGGGCATTTTTAATGTTTTTAATGCTACTAGTGTGTTGTGCAGAGTTGTTTCAATAAAATATGCTTTTTCACTTGATTCTAGTCTGGTGATCCCCATTTGTGCATGTTCTTTTCTTCTTTTTGTGTACCTTAGTTACCAGCGCGCTGATGCAGGGAGCTGGTAACCAAGGTACACATCGGGTTTCTAAGTGACGCACGCTGCTTAGAAACTCTATGTGTACCTTAGTTACCAGCTCCCTGCATCAGCGCGCTGGTAACTAACGTACACAGCGACGCGCCCGCTTGGCGTCGCTGGTGCTGATCGCTGGTGAAGCTGCCTGTTTGACAGCTCACCAGCGATCATGTAGCGACACACCAGCGATCCTGACAAGTTGATATTGTTGTCGGGATCGCTGGTGAGTCGCTATGTGTGACGGGGCCCTAAGAGGTGATACATGTCTAATTTTTGGCTTCCCCAAAAATGACTAAAACCAGAGCTATTCCTCAGTAGAGTGGTCAGAGATTGAATGGAGGGGCACAATCGCTTAGGGCAGGGGTGGGGAACTTCAGGCACGGGGAGCTGCTTTCTACTCTTGATGGTCTTTTATCCGACCCCCAGGCAGATTCCGACCGCAGTGCTTGGGCCGGCAACTGTATTTCTTTATCGCCTTATTGGGGGACACAGAATACCATGGGTGTATGCTGCTGCTGCTAGGAGGCTGACACTATGCAAAACAAGAAAATTAGCTCCTCCCCGGCAGTATACACCCACCGACAGGCACCAAGCACCTCAGTTTGTGCTTAGTGTCTGTAGGAGGCGGACCGGGATCTCCCCAGATCCGCATCTAACCATTTTCTTTTAGGTTTTTGTGTGTGTGTATTAATCTTTTCCCATTTATTTTCCAGATTCTACACCGGGAAACAGGGGGTAAATGTTCACCCTGCTTTCCCATATCATGCGGCTGAGCGAGCAGTGTGGTGTTACCCACATCGCAACTCTCAGGACCGCAGGCAGGACCTTTTCCCTATCACCCTCGGGTGCTATGGGCTGGCTTCAGGTGGCGGGTCCTAGCCAATTCCCCTCCTCACCCCTCTCCCGGGAAAGGGCTGAGAGGAAGACGGCGGTGACTATCCCTTGCAGGCAGAAGGGTTTGGCGCCGTCTTCTGCACTATCCAGATAGAGTGCGGGGCAGAGGACATTCATTCCCAGCGGCACCCACTCATCGCGGGCCCCTGTGGTCATCCTCTTCAGGCATGTGGACGTCAGGTAAGCGCTACCATACAGTCTGATAGCAGAGTCTGCTTTGAATTTCCCGCCCATTCTATGCAGCCGCGCGCCTCTCTGCAGCCGCGCGCCTCCCAGCTCTCACGCCGGGTACCCTTCCCTGAAGCAGCGGGGCCTCTCTCCCTTACCTCCCTCATCTACCGTGGTGTCACGGGCTCATCGCGCCAGGATCAGGGCTGCGGGGGCAGAAAACGGCGCGGCGCTGATTTTTTACTTTCACTTTCGGTCTGCTCCGGTGCGTGCCCGCTGCAGAACGCGCGCTTTGTTGGCGCCATTCTTCAGTCCGTCCCCCCGCAGGTCTCAGCCACTCGCGCAGCGCTGCCGCCCAGCACCGCCCATCTCTAAGGTCCTGCACCTCCCTGATTCCTCGTGTGACACATGGGGGACTCTTCTGCTGTTCTGCTCCACATCAGATAACGGTGCTGGCGACGGTAGGCTCTTATTTTTTTTCTGAACCCCTAATTTCAGCCCCCGCGGCAGTACTCCCTATTCAGATACTGGCTGCAGTAATTCTGCAGTCCTTGCATATGTCCTACTCTGCAGGGGCTCCTTACCCTAGATCCATCGCTACCCACTTCGCCTGCGCGCACTGCAAAGTGAAGCGGGCGTCAGGGCAGTTGTCTCCCTTCTGCCCGTCCGGCAGTCCTTCCGTGATGTCTGCCCCACCGGAGCACCCCGAGTCCCGGGATGAGCGCACCCCTCCTCCTCCAGAGTGGGCTGCTGCAATGTCTCTCAGTCCCTGGTCCAGGTCTTGGAACGTCTTACGCAGCCACCTGTGCTCCGACCGCCTCTCACGGTGAGTCGTCTGCACCTGACCGCGACCTCCACAGGGACAGGCCGGATAGGATTGCTAGGAAGCGTGTTATTTCTAGCTCGTCTTCCAGCTCGCAAGGTCCGTCCGCTCTACCCAGGCTGCTTTTCTCGTATCCCTCGTCAGAAAACGATGGGATCTGACTCAGACGCAGATAACATGTTCAAGTCTCAGAACATGGTCGATAGTCTCTTATCGGCCATTTTCAAATCGCTCGAAATAAAGGAAGATAAAGCTCCTCTTCAGGACGGCGCCGTCCCCTTTAAACGAGCAAAACCTTCCTCCCGAAACTTTCCTAATCACAAGGAATTCGAGACCATTTTATCCAAACACTGGGAGCCCCCTGAGAAGCACTTCTCAGGCTGCAGGTACTTAGACGTCCTGTATCCATTCGATGCGGACCTTCTTACAAAATGGACGAAAGCTCCCGAAGTGGGCCCACCAGTTCCTCGTCTATCCTCTTTGAAGCATCTAGCGCCTCTTTCTGCCCTATTTTTTTGCTTCTGCCTGGGTGGCAAATGTCATTTCAACTTGGGCAGAAATTCTTCGCAGGGGCATTCTGTCGGTTGCCCCTCAGGACGAGTTGGAAGTTCTGGCAGACCAAATTAAGCATGCGGGTAAATACCTTTTGGCCGGTGGCGTAGCAAGGGCTAACAGCAATATAGTGGCTGTACGCCGAGGTCTTTGGTGAAAGTCATGGAATGCGCATACCACTTCTAAAAAGTCGCTCACCAGTCTGCCCTTCCATGGTTCTTGGCTCTTTCGGGCCAAGCTGGATCAGATAATTTCCGATGCCACTGGAGGTAAAAGTACTTCGCTTTCCCAGTCTCGACAAAACGTCCTTTCCACAGAAGGGGGTTTCGACCATTCAGGCCCTTTCGTCCCTTCTCTGCCACGGAGAGAGCCACTCAACAGGATCGGCCGCCTGCCACCAGGGAGCGGGATCAGAGGAAACCTTCCTACAAACCCACTCCTCGCTGGTGATCTAGAGGACAATATTCCAGATCTGCAGGAGCCAATTCCGGCAGATTTTCATCTAAGTGACGGGTCACCCCCACCTGGAATTTCTTCCAGGGTGGGAGGCAGACTTTCCTTTTTCGCGGATGCTTGGCTGTCCGTTGTCGACGACGCTTGGGTCTGAGAACTCGTCGCATCCGGATACAAAATCGAATTTGCTTCACTCCCGAACAGACGGTTTTTCCGGTCTCGGCCTCCGCGACAGCGGGCCCAGATTCCGGGTTTTCTGCAGGCCATTTCCTCCCTTCTTTCCGCCGGAGTCATTGTTCCCGTTCCCTCAGACGAACGGTTTTCCGGGTTCTACTCCAATCTCTTTGTAGTCCCGAAGAAAGACCTCTCTCTTCGTCCTATTCTGGACCTCAAATTGCTCAATCGCCACGTGAAGATTCTTCATTTCAGGATGGAGTCTCTTCGGTCGGTGATTGCTTCCATGGAGCCCGGGGAATTTCTCTGCTCGGTGGACATTCGGGATGCCTATCTGCACATTCCAATTTGTGTGCAACATCAGAAGTATCTTCGATTTGCGTTTCAGGGAGACCACTTTCAGTTCACAGCTCTTCCTTTCGGCCTGGCTTCAGCGCCCCGGGTTTTCACGAAGGTGATGGCGACCGTCATGGCCATCCTTCGCTCCAGAGGGATCCTCATCATCCCTTATCTGGACGATCTTTTGATCAAGGGTTCGTCTCGCCAGGACTGTCTCCGGAGCCTTCAGATAACCCTAGACACTCTCAGCCGCCTAGGTTGGCTGGTCAACAAGGAGAAGTCCATTCTGATCCCCACCCAGCGTCTGACCTTTCTGGGTATGGAATTCGACACGGAGCTAGCCCGTGTTTTTCTTCCAAAGGAAAAATTTACAACGCTGTCCAAGGGCATCAGAACTCTCAAGAGGCCTGCTCCCATTCCCATTCGGTTCTGCATGAAGGTCCTGGGGAAGATGGTGGCCTCCATGGAAGCAGTGCCCTTTGCGCAGTTTCATCTTCGCCCCCACCAGCTGTCTCTGCTTTCAGCCTGGGACAAGACCACGGTGTCCTTGGACCCTCCTATTCGGCTTCCTCTCAGAGTGAGGCAGTCTCTCACTTGGTGGCTATGGCCAGCGTCAGTTCTCCAAGGGAGGTCCTTCCTTCCGCCTCAGTGGCAAGTCATCACCACCGATGCGAGCCTTCTAGGATGGGGAGCTGTGTTCCATCAGAAAGCGGCCCAAGGCCGCTGGAAGCCACAGGAGTCTCTCCTCCCAATCAATCTTTTGGAGATCAGGGCAATTTTCCTGGCCCTTCTTCATTGGCAGCCCCTCCTCTCCGGCAAGCCGGTCCGTATTCAGTCGGACAACGCCACGGCCATGGCGTACATAAACCATCAGGGGGGCACGCGCAGCAAACAAGTAATGTCAGAAGTGGCCAAGATATTACGCTGGGCAGAACGTTACGTTCCGACAATCTCCGCCGTCCATTTTCCAGGGGTGGAAAATTGGGCAGCCGTTTTTTCTGAGTCGCCAGGGCCTAGCGTCCGGCGAATGGTCCCTGCACCCCGCGGTTTTCTCTCAGATATGCGACCGTTGGGGCACCCCGGATGTCGATCTCATGGCATCTCGGATGAACCACAAGGTGCCGGAGTTCGTAGCCAGGTTCAGGGACCCTCTAGCCGTCGCGTGCGACGCACTGGTGACTCCTTGGTCCCAGTTTCAACTTCCGTATCTGTTCCCGCCTCTGGCATTGATCCCTAAGGTGGTCAAAAAGATAAAATCGGAAGGCGTACCAGTGATTCTAGTCGTTCCAGATTGGCCAAGATGGCCTTGGTACGCGGAACTGGTCAACATGCTCGCGGACGTTCCCTGGAGGCTTCCGGACCGTCCAGACCTTCTCTCGCAAGGCCCCCTTTACCACGAGAATTCTCAGTCTCTGAGTTTGACGGCATGGCCGTTGTGACCGCAATTCTGAAGGAATCAGGTCTGTCCAGTCAGGTTATTCAAACTATGATCAGAGCCAGGAAACCAGCCTCTTCCCGCATTTACTATAGGTACTGGAAGGCTCTTTTATCATCGCACCAACGGAAAAAAGTCTTCCCAATGTCTTTTTCTATCCCGTCTATCCTGGGGTTTCTTCAGTCTGGGTTAGACGCGGGTCTGTCCCTCAGTACGCTCAAGGGCCAGGTTTCCGCTCTCTCTATCCTCTTCCAAAGAGAGCTAGCTTCTCTACCACAGGTCAAAACCTTTCTACAAGGGGTTTCCCACGTGGCTCCTCCTCATCATTCGCCAATAGACCCGTGGGATCTCAACCTCGTCCTTAGCGCGCTCCAGAAGGCGCCGTTCGAGCCTCTCCAGGACATTCCTTTGTTCCTTCTCTCTTGGAAGGTCACCTCTTTGATCGCCATTTCATCCATCAGAAGAGTTTCTGAATTGGCGGCCTCGTCATGTCGTTCCCCTTACCTCATTCTCCATCAGGACAAAGCCGTCCTCAGGCCCGTTCCTTCTTTTCTTCCAAAGGTGGTTTCCGCTTTCCATATCAATGAGGATATCGTCCTCCCTTCTTTTTGTCCGGCTCCATCTCATCCTCTTGAGAAGTCTCTCCACAAACTGGACGTAGTTAGAGCCCTGCGTGTCTATCCTGCCAGGACCTCTTCCTTTCGTCTGTCCGATTCCTTGCTGATCATATCGGAAGGTCGCCAGAAGGGCCTTCCGGCTTCCAAATCCACGATCGCTCGCTGGATTCGTTCTACCATCCTGGAAGCGTATCGTCTTCAGGATAAGCGGCCCCCTCCGGGAGTAAGAGCTCATTCCACCCGGGCTGTGGCGGCTTCGTGGGCTGCTCGTCACCAGGCCTCGGCCATGCAAATTTGCAAGGCTGCAACCTGGTCATCTTTTGCACACCTTCACGAGGTTCTACAGGGTTCATACCCAGGCTTCGTCTGATGCTGTGGTTGGTAGGAAGGTTCTGCAGGCGGCGGTGGCTCACCGGCCGACCTGAGCCTTTCGGTTTCTTTCGTTCCTTTTTGCTGTTCCCACCCTTGGGACTGCTTTGGGACGTCCCATGGTATTCTGTGTCCCCCAATAAGGCGATAAAGAAAGATGGATTTTTGGTTCTTACCGTAAAATCTCTTTCTTGGAGCCTTCATTGGGGGACACAGCACCCTCCCTGTTTACGTTGTACCGTGTTGGGTCTTAGAGTCCCTTGTTGGGTTGGTACATATGGTTCGAGTTTTTCTCGTTGCTTCTCCTACTGCTTTTTCACCAACTGAGGTGCTTGGTGCCTGTCGGTGGGTGTATACTGCCGGGGAGGAGCTAATTTTCTTGTTTTGCATAGTGTCAGCCTCCTAGCAGCAGCAGCATACACCCATGGTATTCTGTGTCCCCCAATGAAGGCTCCAAGAAAGAGATTTTACGGTAAGAACCAAAAATCCATCTTTTGATGTCTGTCAGCCCTTTAATCTCCTTTTGCTCTGTGAATATGCACACATAGTGTTCACTACTGATGTGAGTGCAGTTAGAGATTACCCCTGACACCAGTGCCAGCGTCAATATGTACTTTGTGGGCGGAGGTAGCGCGCGATTTGTACGGCCCTTAAAAGACGGTATAAATATCCAAATGGCCCTTGGCAGAAATAAGATTCCCCATAAGACTGCTGTTCTTGGCTTTCTCCCTCCGTCCCACAAACATTGAGTGGAGCAGCCTGCATTGCGACCATACCACTCCATTCACCTCTCAATTACAGAGAGAAGAAACTGATTTGGTGGAACCCCCAACCATTAGACAGCAACTTTTTAATTTTTCTGTAAATTCATGTCCTTTTCAGGAGCATAGTGGATCTACTGTCCCTTCCATCCTGAACCGGATGCAGACTAACCAGACCCCACCAACTTACAACAAGACCAACAAGTTCACTTATGGTTTCCAGAATCTTGTCGATGCCTATGGTATTGGCAGTTACCGGGAAATAAATCCAGGTATCTTTTCTAGAACCTGCTATATAATAAATATTAATATGTAATAAGTATTAATAATTTATGCACAACAAGACAACTGACTGTTTTTGTTTTTATCTTTTTTCTAGCTCCATATACAATTATCACTTTTCCCTTCTTGTTTGCTGTGATGTTTGGTGACTTTGGACATGGGATCCTGATGACCCTGTTTGGAGTTTGGATGGTTGTAAGGGAAAGCCGAATTCTGTCACAAAAGACAGACAATGAGGTAAACATCCAGTGGTAATGTACTCGACCTTAAATGAAATCTGTAATTACAAAACATTTAGCAATCATTTCATGACTGCAGAAAAAAATTAATTTCTAATTTGACAATACAGCAGGCTAAACACATTGGATACTGTCCAAATATTTAATCATATTCTTGTGACCGTCTGACCCACCATTCCTCTAGTTCCCTGCTTTCTTGCAGCAAGTCCCCATCTGGGCGCTGATGAATCTACAAGAAAATGTATCCAATGCACCATAGAAATCCCATTACCAATTATTAATTATCAGGCAGAGAGAAGCAGCTTTTTAACCTTTGTCAAGCCAAAATGTGAAAAAAAAGAAACCACAGCAAAAAACTAGAAACCTGTGCGGACAGAGGCTGAAACCTCACTTTTTTTTTTTTCCCTGATTATGTACTCTGATGAAGAATTGGTTACGCGATGGGTCTGGTGCTTTCGATATGTTTTCTTACTGATAACTAAATATGTTTGAGGCTTTGTAGTCCTCCTTCAGGCATCACATGACCACTTTTAGAACTCTACTGCAAATGACTTCTACAATATTGCAGACAAATATCAGTAAAGCATATAGTGTTTGTTTGGGATGAATCTCCTTTTCCTGCAGGTAAAGAGGTTGTTTTCTTTCATCTAGGCTCTGTAGTTAACCCAACCCGCCCACCTCACCCCTTTCTACCCCCCAAAAAAGGAACTCTCTTTGCTACCCTCCCGGGGACTAAGGCTATGTGCACACGTTGCGGAACTGCTGCGTTTTCGCAGCGGTTTTGGCCCTGCGGAAACGCAGCAGTTCCGCTGACCATGTACAGTACAATGAAACCCTATGGGGTTTAAAAAACTCTGTGCTGACGGTGCGGATTTTTCCGCGCAGTTTTGCTGCGGTTTACAAACCGCAGCATGTCAATTGTTTGTGCAGTTTCATACCTTTACCATAGTAGAGGTGTGAAACCGCAGGGCAAAACCGCAGACCAAACCGCAGGAAAACCGCAGGTCACTTTACCTGCGGTTTTACCTGCGTTTCCACGCGGGAAAACCCGCAGCGGAATCCGCAACGTGTGCACATAGCCTAATGCTGTGTCTGCACCGCTTCCTCGGTTTCTTATTTGGATGCAGCAGTGACACAATGTTGACAATGCTGCAGCCAATCGTTGAGCT
Source organism: Dendrobates tinctorius (assembly GCF_039654945.1). NCBI lineage: Eukaryota > Metazoa > Chordata > Amphibia > Anura > Dendrobatidae > Dendrobates > Dendrobates tinctorius. The sequence goes on along the minus strand of NW_027361700.1, from coordinate 4,414,622 downwards.
CAGCGGCATCTGAAAACTCTCTGAACTTAAGGCCCTTTTACATTTAGCGATGCACCAGCGATCCGACCAGTGATACGACCCGGTCAGGATCGCTGGTGCATCTCTAAATGATCGCTAGTGTGCTTCCTCACAGCGATGCAGCAGCACGATACTCACCTTTCACACACGGCGATCCTGACGTCCTCCCGCCAGCGTCGCTCGTCTCACACAGCAGGAAGCAGACATCGAGAAATGGAGCCGCCCAATCTCGCACGATAAGCAACAGACAGCGGAGGAGCCGGTCGGAGGTAAGTATCACTCATAGCGATATCGCTAGCAATATCGCTATAACGTCACAAAATCGGTGACATTTTAGCGATATTGCTAACGATATCGCTATGTGTAAAACCCCCTTTAGTTATTGTCTGTAGTGCTGTTAAAGTGAAGTTTGCTCTGCAGGCAAAAAAAAAAAACAGACCGTGGCAGCATATGAGCATTGCAGTTCGGTCTGACTGACATGGATGGAGCTGAAATACCATGCACAACCGATGTTTAGGGGGTGGAGCGGTCTTTGAAATGCTGCAGCTTTTTATCTAATCCCGACAACTCCATTTTAAATATATGGATTTAATCCCTTCACAACCTATGACGTTTATATACATCATAGCTCATGTATCCTCCTTTGATGCGGGCTCTGGCACTGAGCCCGCATCTTTTCTGTCACATGACAGCTGATTTGGTCAGCTGTCATGTGCCCCTAACAGCCGTGGGTGGAATCGCGATCCACATCTCTGACAGCAGCATTTAACTTGCACTTACCGGAAGCGTGTCAGTAACTTCGCTCATCGGCGCCTCTGTCACATGATCCTGGCCGCCTATGAGTTGGCAGGACAACCCAGGGTCTGCAGGAGACCCCCTTGGTTGTCATTGCTGATCTGCTATGAGTGCCGCCCCGTGACCGACGTTCATATTAGATGATTATTTTACCTACACATAGCAGGACTAAAGCCCTGCTATGAGTAGCACAAGCAGTGATCGCACCTTCAAGTCTCCTAAGGAGACTATTGAAGCCAGTAAAAATATAAAAAAAATATAAGTTCAAATCACCCTCTTCAAAATAAAAGCAAAATTAAAAATATGCATAATTGATATCGCTAGGTTCAGAATCGCTCGGTCTATCAAAATATAAAAAGAACTAATCCGATCGATAAACAGCGTAAAAAGAAACAAATTAAACCCCCAGAATTTCGTTTATTTTGGTTGCTGCAACATTGCAATAAAATGCAATAACGGTATCAAAACATTGTACATACCGAAAAAATGGTATCAATAACAACGTCAGCTCGGCATGCAAAACCTAAGCCTCACCAAGCCCCAGATTCCGGAAAATGGAGACGCTATGGATTGCTGAAAATTTTTTTCATCACTTAAAGTGAACCTGTCTGCTGTTTTGGCCGCTATGAGATGCGGCCACTGCCTTGCAGGGCTTTTCTACAGCATTCTATAATGCTGTAGCTAAGCCCCTGATCCGGCCTGCAAGATAAGAAAAATATGTTTTATTATACTGACCCGAGGGGGCGGTCTGGTGCGGTCCGGTCCGATGGGTGTCGCAGTTTCGGCTCCTCCCATCTTTTTGCGATGCCTCCCTCCTGCTTGATTCACAGGCTCCCTGGCATCGCGCTCCTGCACAGGCATACTTATCTCCCCTGCTGAGGGCAGAGCAAAGTACTGCAGTGCGTAGGCGCCGGGAAAGGTCAGAGAGACCCAGCGCCTGCGCACTTCAAGAATTTGCTCTGCCCTCAACAGGGCAGAGAAGTACGCCTGCACAGGAGCGCAATGCCAGGGAGTCTGTGAATCTAGCAGGAGGGAGGCATCGCAAGAAGATGGGAGGCGCCGGACCTGCGACACCCAACGGACCTAAAAATCTCAAGGTGGTGAAGTGGTTAAAAACACCAGTGTTCTGATTTTTCATTTATTGTAAAAATAATTCTCATCTTTAAACATAGAAAAAGATGCCTTTATAAAAATTAAAGGGGTTATTTGGGCAACTAATATTTATGATCTATCCTGTGGATAGGTGATCAGTATCCGATCCGTGAGGTTCCAACACTCGGCACTCCCCACCGATCATCTGGGATTAGATTTGGTGACTGTTGAATGTAGACATTGAACAGAGCTGAACGTCTCCTCACTATTCACCGTGTAGTTGCTGCCGAGAACTCACATTCACTCATACTCTCCCAGAAATAATAGCTGATTGTGGGGGTGCTGGGTTTCAGATCCCCCCCCAGAACTGACATTGATGACCTATTGAGGATCCTTCAATATTAGATGCCTGGACAACCCTTTTTGCCTAACACAGTAAAACCCATCTGTGTGTATTATTGCCAATCTTTGTAACAATTTCCTGTTTGTTCACAGCTCTTCAACATGGTGTTTAGTGGCAGATATATCATTCTTCTGATGGGCCTTTTCTCCGTCTACACTGGCCTTATCTACAATGATTGCTTTTCCAAGGCTCTAAACCTTTTTGGCTCTTCTTGGAGTGTTAGGCCCATGTTTACCAACACGAAGGCCAACTGGACGTGAGTATCTGATAGCTTGTGTGATTTTCAGTTCACATGCACTCTTGTGTTAAATCACATTTCCACCATTTTGTGTGTTTATGCATCGCAGAATTTAAAGGGAAGGTTCCCCTTCAAGCCTCTTTTGACACTTAACCTAGGTGTCACTGCAGTGCTTCTTTGCATTTCCAAGTCTCTTTGAATTTCTCACTTATTGTGAGAATATGTGCGCGCTGCTGCCTCTATATATAAAAGGATCTTCTGAAGTTTAAAAGTTAACCCCTATCTTTTGTTATCAGACCGCCATCGCACCCAACAATCTCAAGAATTGGGGCTCTGAGAGCCCTGGCTGAGTGGAGCAGAATTTGATCATGTGCACTGCTCTCCATTCATTCTTAATGTGAATACTTCAAATTGTCAAGCGCAGCGCTCGGCTGATCTTTGGTGCTTCTATGAGAATGAATTGAAAAGCAGTGTGATCATCCTCTACTCAATTCAGTTGGGGTTCTGAAGAGGTCCGGTTCTCTGGATCAGTTTGGTCTGCAGCGGTTGGAAATATATCTCCTATACTCTTTATCTCTATATATAAAAATGAATGTTTGTGTATCACCAACCAATCACGAAGCATCTTTCATTTCACCAGAGCTGTTTAAAAGAAGCTGAGCTGTGATTGGTTGCTATGAGCAACAGTTTTCCTTGCAACCAATCACTAAGCATCTCTCATTTCACCAGAGCTGGTTAAAAGAAGCTGAGCTGTGATTGGTTGCTATGACCAACAGTTAAAAGAAGCTGAGCTGTGATTGGTTGCTATGACCAACAGTTTTCCCACTTGACAACACCTCAGCAGACACTGACATGGTGGGAGAAATCTAGCATCCCTGGGAACATAAGCTCCCTGCCATTGTCTTCCCCCCTGAAAGGAGCAGAGAGCACATGACCGAAATGAATCCCCCCTCCCGTGCCCATATACCCATCACACATCCTCCATCCCGTAGGCACATCTTCCCTCTTAAAGGGATCATTGGTATGGAAGTCGGAGCAAATCCATCCAGCGCTTTGGTTTTGACCCCAGGCCTCTCTTAAAGGGATCCCCGGTATGGAAGTTAGGACAGTTCCACTCAGCTCTGTGGTTCTGAGCCCAGGGTCTCTTAAAGGGATCATTGGTATGGAATTTAGGGCAAATCCACTCTGCGCTTTGGTACTGACCCCAGGCCCTTCTTAAAGGGATCCCCGGTATGGAAGTCAGGGCAATTGCCTTCAAATGCTCTGGTACTGACCCCAGGCTCTCTTAAAGGGATCTCCTGTATGGAAGTTAGGGCAAATCCCTTGGCGCTCTGATTCTGACCCCAGGGTTCTATTAAAGGGATTATTCTTATGCAAGTCAGGGCAAATCCACTCAGCGCTCTGGTTCTGATCCAAGGCCCCTCTTAAAGGGATCCCCGGAATGGAAGTGAGGGCAAATCCACTCTGCGCTTTGGTACTGACCCGAGGCCTCTCTTAAAGGGATCCCCGGTATGGAAGTGAGGGCAAATCCACTCTGCGCTCTGGTTCTGACGCCAGGCCTCTCTTAAAAGGATCCCCAGTATGGAAGTTAGGACCGTTCCACTCAGCGCTCTGGTTCTGACTCCAGGCTGACAGGATGATGTGGGATATTAGTGGTAGTTGTCCGGTGGCTCTGGCTGATGGGATGATGTGGGATATTTTGGGTAGTAGTCCTAGAGATATAGTTGGATGTAGAGTTCTCAAGTTCAACGTTAAAGTCACATTGGCTGCACTACCTGGGCGAGGCAGAAAGATGAAGGTATGAGCTGCTGCCACAATATTCCTGAGGATGCAGGTGGTCAAAAACCTGTGAATGACTGCAAAAGGCCCTCAGTGAGAATTGGTGGCAGCAGTCAGAGAGGTTTCAGTTTGCACGGTAAGAAACATAAATGTTAAAGGACGCCATGTCCCAAGTCCAAGACCTAATTTACCAACACCAGAAAAGTCACTCCAATATGTTTGCATGGCACTTTTGTTGTGAACGTTCTCATATCGTTCACCTTTCATTTTACATTATAGAGAGGAACTTCTTAAGAGTGCATCAGTCCTCCAGCTGGACCCAGCCGTTAATGGAGTGTTCAATGGACCTTATCCATTTGGGATTGATCCGGTAAGTGGCGAACTGCTATCTTAGCAGATATTTCTTATGTTTTATTGAATGGTTGCCATTATTTTCCCTAACAGATTTGGAGCATAGCGACTAACAAGCTGACCTTCCTGAATTCCTTCAAAATGAAAATGTCCGTTGTCCTGGGCATCATACATATGCTTTTTGGGGTTACACTTAGTCTCCTTAACCATCTGTAAGTACGGTACATATATTGAAAGGGTTGCAGACAGCAGCTCTGACAATGGCCGCCTTGTCCATATTTTTCACATATCGGCTACGCTGTATACTCTTACTTTACTGAAAACAAGACCTTATCTGCTCTTCTTTTGTTTTCTAGATATTTTAAGAAGACTTTGAACATTTACCTTGGGTTCATACCAGAAATGATCTTCATGTCATCTCTTTTTGGTTACTTGGTTATTCTTATACTTTTCAAGTGGTGTGCCTATGATGCCTTCTCCTCGAAAGATGCACCTAGTCTCCTGATTCACTTCATTAACATGTTCCTCTTCAACTACAGTGATTCATCTCTTCCTATGCTTTATAGTGGACAGGTAGGAACATTCATGTATGTGGGGTGCTAAATCTGGTGCTGGTACAAAAATTTAAGAAATATTGGACATATAATGTGTTTTAAGTGATGACATTTCTAAGAAAAAAAGCAAGCATGTTATTTTTCCCTAAAAATAAGTGCATTGGGAAACTGAACATGACCTGCAAAGGTTCTAATGAACCAAAGCACTATATAATTGCTTTCTTATTTGCTGTGACGTTGTAATAATTGGACAATGTGGTTCAATCTCCATACAGATTTGCACTTATTATATATACATAGCCAGAATTGTGGATTGAAACAAGAACCATAATCTTTAATAAGGAAAATTCCCAAACATGCAGAAAATGAATAGAGAACATCGGGAGCTTAACCCCTTAGTGACGGAGCCAGTTTGGTACTTAATGACCAGGCGAATTTTTATAATTTTGACCGCTGTCACTTTGAGGTTATAGCTCTAGAACGCTTCAACATATCCCACTGATTGTGAGACTTTTTTTCATGACATATTGTACTTCGTGTTAGGGGTAAAATTGATTTGCTATGGCTTTCGTTTATTTATGGAAATTTGGCCAAAATGTAGAAAATTTTGCAATTTTCAAACTTTTAACTTTTGTACCCTTAAATCAGAGAGTGGTGTTCCCACATGTCTACTTTACACCAGCACAATTTTGGAAGCATTTTTTTTTCTTGTTAGGACGTTATAAGGGTTTAAAAGTTGACCAGCAATTCCTCATTTTTCCAACAAAATTTACAAAACCATTTTTTTTAGAGATCACCTCACATTTGAAGTGAGTTTTGGGGGTCAATATAGCAGAAAATACCCAAAAGTGACACCATTCTAGCAACTGCACCCCTCAAGGTACGCAAAACCACATTCAAGAAGTTTATTAACCCTTCGGGTGCCTCACGAGAACTAAGCAATGTGGAAAGGAAAAAATGAACATTTTACTTTTATCACAAAAAGTTTACTTTGGAACCAAATTTTTTTATTTTCACAAGGGTATCAGGAGAAAGTGGACCACAAAATTTGTTGTGCAATTTCTCCTGAGTATGCAAATACCCCGTATGTGGGGGAAAGCCACTGTTTGGGCGCATAGCAGGGCTCAGAAGGGAGGGAGCACCATTGACTTTTTGAACGCAAAATTGGCCGGAATCAATGGTGGCGCCATGTTGCGGCTGGAGACCCCCTGATGTACCTAAACAGTGGAAACCCCTCAATTCTAACTCCAACCCTAACCATAATCCCAACCCCAACACACCCCTAACCGTAATCCCCACCGTAACCACAACCCTAACTTTAGCCCAACCCTAGCCCTAATGGAAAAATAGAAATAAATACTTTTTTTTATTTTATTATTTTTCCAAAGGGGGTGATACAAGAGGGTTTGATTTTTTTTTTTTCTTTTTTTTTTTTTGAATCTCTGTGATAGATCCTATCACAGTGATGAAAATGAACCAATGGGAAAAATTTCTCGGCGGGCGCCCTGCGCATGTTGCCACCATTTTCTTCCCGGAAGAAGATGCCGGCGGCAGGGGGACTTCATGGCAGGATGCAGGGACGACGGAGGTACCGTGGGGAAATCGGAGGACCCCATTTCTCTCTCTCCTCTGATGTGCGATCACATCTGAGGAGGGAAAAATTAAATGGGAAATCAGACTTCTCTGATTAAATGGGAAATCATGTTCTCTGGGGTCTCAGCTACCCCCGATAGTTGAGAACCCGGAGAAATTCCGACTCTGGGAGGCGCTGTACACTTATTTTTCAGCGCTGTTAAAAGCGGCGCTGATGCATAAGTACCCTTAACTGCCACCTTTAAAAGGCGTATCGGTGGTTGTTAAGGGGTTAAACACCCCGGTATAGGGTATGGATATAGACTAAAACAGATCACTTGTGTTGTTCATCATAAAATACAAATTTTTAATAAAGTCACATAGACAAAACAGGTTATAGTGTAAATATATCCACGTAGAAGTAACATTTATAAAAACAGGCGGGCATCTATGCAACCATTAGGCAACAGTACAGGCAAGAAAATAATATCTAAAACAATTCATACACATGGGACCCTTGATGTTCCAAGTAATTTCTGTCACGGTATGATGGTATTGATTGAGAGGCAGGGGAGACGGGTATGAACATAGCTATAAACCATGTCAAAACAAATTGTGACAAATCAACTAACTATTTAAAAATCCCCCTACCCATTTGTACTGAAGTGCCTGTACGTCACTCTGGGGCCCCAACGCTAGTTTCGCTTTTGCTTCCTCAGAGGAACTGTGGATATATTTACACTATAACCTGTTTTGTCTGTGACTTTAATAAAAATTTGTATTTTACGATAATCAAGATTAGTGATTTGGTTTAGTCTATATACTCTATACCGGGGTGTTTAAGCTCCTGATGTTCTCTATTCATTTCCAGATTTGCCCTTACTCTTGTAAACATGTGTCTTCCAGAAAGGACTACAGTGTTTCCTGGTGGTCTGTGCTTTTCTCTGTGTGCCTTGGATGCTGGTTCTTAAGCCTCTCATGCTTCGCCACCAATACCTCAGGAGGAAGCACTTGGTGAGTACCAGGCAGATATGAATCCTTTTTTTGCTGTGCAGATACCTTACCCCTGCCCTGTCACATGGGGTCTGCTGATATGCAACAATGGAGTGACTCTGCAGGTGGTGAGGACTCTCGTCTTCCAAAATGTATACATACACGGACACATCTGGAATCCACTGCCTCCTGTCACATAATATCTCCTAATAGTCGGAGGAGATGACCGAGTCTAATTGTGCTAAATTTTATCAATTAGTTTGTGATTTGTCTTAGAAGTATTCATTGATGTGTGCGTGTATGTTTATATCTGTACCTTTCTTACCTGTTCTCATGAGTTTAAAACAGTGTGGTTACATTTTATAGCTGACGTTTGAGTATTGACGTTTTTGCTTCAGTGTCAGAGATTGCTCCATCACAAGATATAGGTAACATCCTTTAGCGGTGATGTGAATGCAAAATCCCTTTGAAAACAAACAACCTTTTGCAGGTTACCAGATACAACATGCCATGAAACACAATTGGCCAATTTCCTCCCGTCTTGTCTTGACAGGCTTCATGGTCATTTTACTGTGCACTATTGTAGTGGATGAATGTTTCTAGAAAGGCTCGTTTCACAACAATCTTGCAGTCTAAACAGGCGGCGATCACCTTTCAGACCAGCAAAACTCTAGCAGAAATGATCTTCTGGTCTGCGCAAGAGATCATCATTCCATGCAGCAAATCATCCTGTGTAAACAGAACTCGCACTGCCAAGAAAGATGGCAGCTTTTGTGCAGTCAGTGACCTATTTTACAGATCGTTCAACGCGCTTCATCAGGAGCGGTCTGTCTGTGTAAACAGCTTATTAAATGACTGCCGATCAGAGAAAAAGCAGCTGATCTGCAACCATTCAGTTCCCCAGGTCGGCCCGCGTAAGAAAACCCTAACACTGGTGGCCTCAGACAAATTTTCAGATATGAGCCTAGGAGAGAACAAGGCAGCAATACTCCACCCTTCATGCTAGAAGTAGTTATGGAACATGTCTGCCCATTTCAGCCGAAGTTTGGATGCAGACTTGAACCACGATTTGAAAATGGAGTTGGTGATGTATATGGAGAGAGCTCTTTTTAGGAGTATCAATGGGTTATACAGAACTTTTGGATTGTTTTCCTCTGGGGCTAAAAACTTAATGGCAGCTGCCTGGCGACATCTCTCCGGGCTCAGGCTGTGATTCTGCTGCTTTTTTTGACCTCACATTAACTGAGTAGCTCTTCCTCTTCCCGGCTGTTCTGTAGACAGTGTTCCACTGCCAAATTCATGATGATTGATAGCTGGCTCCCTTCAGTTAGGCAGTGGGAAGCCAGCTGTCAATCAGCATGATGTCAGCAGTGATACCCCATAAACACAGCAGTTTAGAAGAGAAGCTGCTCTGTCGTCGTGACCTCCCAGGAAGCAGGAGGATCGCCAGCGGGAGTGGTCCATGGCCGCTCTGGTCCGGCAGAGATTGTAGCAGTGCAGAACAGGCTGGTAAGTTAGCAACTAACTGCCAGTAAGTTCTCGAGCCCGTAGGAAAAAGTCTCAAAAGTCCTGGATAACCCCTTATTTTGTTTTTATTAATGAAAGCATTAGGCTTAAGCGATTGGGCTTCAAATGAACACTAAACTGAGAAATAAATGATTACATTAGAATTAAAGTTGCCGCACTTTGCACTCTGCATCGTTATGAAACGGTCAGCTCTGCTGAAAATAATCTCCTTTTCAGTTCCATATTCGCCCGATTGCCAACTAAAGCCACCCCATCCTAACGAGCGACTGGACTTGGCTTTCTTTTATACCAGTGCAGGGAAGGGGGTTTCTGCTGCAACCAGTTGTCTTACAGCCAGACATGGGACAGTGTGAAGGAGGAATGGAACTTCAGAGACATGAAGAGAAGATTCCCTTCTATATTTTGCAGTTGTATTTGTAATACAAGGCAAATTAGTATACAAGAAAAGGAGTCGATTATGGGAGGAAGTGCTGGGATATTAATTTTTGTGCATTGTCTTTGTGTAGTGCGCCTTTAAACCTTGCCTCATAAATATAGGATTTCTTGCCGCCAGCTAAATCTGTGACATGTGTTTTAAACTCCTCTGTAGCTGTACTGTCTCTATATTCCAGCATGTTCTCTTTCCTAGAGGGTGGGTTAGCTTTTCCTGGTGTGTTTTATAAGTTAATAAGGTTAATGCCACCACCACGTTATGGGGTAAGAGATGCAGACACCGTCTTATTACAGTGCGTGTGGCAGACCCCCTCTTATCACGTAAGTGGCACGTAACATTAGCGCTATTAAATTATAAATCAGGGTTTCTCTTTCAAAAACTGCTATTAATCTGGGATAAGAATTTGTTTTTAATATAAAGTGTAGCATAGCCAAACTTGTGTGGGAGCTGGCTAAACGAATCCAAGTTTACAAGGGGGTTCAGATAGATTTCTGATGATAAATGCGGGGTGAGGAAATAGAGCATGCTGATTGGCTGAGAGCCCTGACCCTGATTTATAAATACCCCTCCCCGCACCCACTAATCCAGGGTACGCATAACTTCGGAGGTATCCGCGTTGGTAACGGTCCCACGGAAGAAGATGCCGAAATTATTCAGCACGATCAGCTGTCCATGCACTCGGAGGAAGGCGAAGAGGTAAAGCATTTTACATTGTCATTTCTCCCCATCACTGCTAGTGGGGCATGCAATACCTGAATGTTTGAAGTGTTGCCAGCAGCGCTGGCACTGAAGGGTTAATTAGTCTCATTGCATTTAGATATGATTCTCAGTCCATTGCTTTGAAATGTCAGTCCCTCGACTTCTGGGCAGCTTTTCCCATCATCTGGTGTGTATATGTAACGCCTTGATGCAAAGTAACAGACCGGACGGGTATCCTTCTGCCAAAGGATAAATGCACAAGCTGTGGGTTTTCCAAACAGAAAATTGGTAGCGGAAAGTAGCGACAGCTAAGTTACTGACATTTTGAAAATCTCAACTACCTGTTGTAAACCTTTGCTGTTCCGATTTTACAATACGCAGCACGTCAAGACTTTGCGGTCCTCATTCCTGCAATGTATAGTGTGATATTCACAGCAAAAACCACAACAAAGACCATGTTGTAACGCATGTGAGTTGTGATGCCGGAATGCTGCGGATATGCTGCCGAAATTCTGCATCAAATCCACAATGTGAGCATTTAGCCTAATGTTTCCAAAGTGTCATAAGTGAATGTTCTCGCCTACAGGAGGGTTACAAATTGTTTTGGTTGATGGGAAAAACAGTGTAGGAAAGTGTTAATTTTTAGGAACATTCTTGACTGTAAAATTAGATGTACTGGAGCCAGAACATGGACGGGTCCATACACGCTCCCCATTCCAAAATGTGATGTCCGACCCTGTGTATGGACATAAGACACATCTATTTTTGTTTTTACATGCCTCAACACCTGACTCTTTTTTTTTTTTTTTTTGTGTTTTTTTCCCCATATGTTATCCCTTTTGCCTCCATTTTGACAAAATGGCTTGTACATGACTGATCTTCAAAAATGGCTGAGGCTTGTACATGTACTGAGTTTAAGTCCAGATTCCCACGTTTCATATGTTGCGGTCAGCCTTCGGACTGTGATACACGCACTTTCTGCAGGTCTCCTGACCCAGACATCACAGCCTCCTATTTGCCTACGAGGCTGAGTTCAGCTCGGAAGATCAATGGCCGGACTGTAACAACGTGGGTGTGTGAATGCAGGGTAACATTGATCAATAAAAAAAAGGTTCCCTTAAACGATCCCGTTTTAAAAACAAACTGCACACTGATGTGTAGAGTGCTCACATTTTTATAGAAGGTGGTATTTCAAAATGTCCCAATATTCACTGGTGGTCCACCATATCCGCCAAACTGGCGCTTTCATGTATGAGAGCTCGCAGTGAATCAGTCTTGTGTGGATGTTCCCTAAGTGTTAGGATTTCCTTCACTTGGGGTCCAATAAAGACCCCCCCCCTTTTTAAATAAAAGTCAGCGTTGTGAACCCTCAGCAGTCTTCTGTTGCTGCCAGGGAAAGCCGTGTTTTGCCATGTCTCTCCCCAGCAGTGCTCCAGTGGATGGGCTTGATGCTGCTTTTGGTGCGCGGCTCTCTATTCTGGGCTATTGCAGGATTACAAAATACAATCAGTTTTACGTTTGCGAATTTAGATATTACACTATTTCCCTTGACGGAATGCTTAAACAGTCTCTTGTATGGTGTATTGCTGCACATGGTATCGCTTACGCTGTCCAGACAGCGTATAGTTAAACTCGCTACATGTAACCCTTTCATGCACTGATTATTTTTCATTTTAAAAAACATTCTATAACATGAAACGTCTTCTGATTAATTGCTCATACCCACAGTCTACAAGCCGTAGGCTTACTACTACTATTAGTGTTACTTTTGCCTTTTGATTCCATCTTAGGACCTGTTTAGAGGGACTGAAGTTTTAAAGCGATATTTTGTCTAACCTGTATTTCTTTTTCTTTTAACCCTTTATTAAATCTGGATTTATATTCCAAGCCTGCGGTGGAGGAAGTGGTAAGACTGCCGTCCGTTGTGCATGCCGTCGAATCAGCCGAGGAGTCCTGGAATTTTTCATTTTATTTCATCATCATGTTAATTTTATCCATTACAGGGCTGATGTTTTAATTGTAACTTCTTTCATGTGCTTGGCGGGCTTTCAAGGGGCTCCAGGAATCATCCTTAAGCCACTAACACGTCCGTCTTCATATCCCATCCTGATGTATAGTTGCTTTGCTTTCTCTGGATAGACTTTAAAAGTGCAGTTCCCTTCCCTAAAAGCTCAGTAGTTTATGATGTAAGTTTAGAGCTTACATTTTTGGCATTTTGTACCGTTTTGGTATTTCTGGTATTTACGTTCTTGCTATGCCTTATTATGCGGGTCCACTAAGCATGTGAACAAGAAAAAATGCTATGTAAAAGAAGACGGAGCAAAGAATCTCCAGGAACTGCACTTTTAACTGTCAAGTATAATACAGACAGTATAATTTATAATCTGTACCTTTTTATATATGTATAGGTAATCCTATACATATATATATCTCAGTGATTGGTATTTGTTGCGTTATATTGAATATGGCGGTTTTAAGTGTGTGTAGCTAGTCTACCAGTATGTGTAGCGTCTACCAGTGACCGTGGTCCCATTTGTCATTTGTGTGGATTGGTATGTGGTGTATCTGTGTGGTTATTATCTAGTTATACTTCTGTGATTATTTTATAGTCTTTTAATTATGCTTGGGTTTGATTCCAAAGTGATCTTTTGGTAAAGGAAATCTGTAACGTATAATATTGTATTGCAGAGGCCTGTGCTGACCAACCTTGATGTGGCCCCACTGCCACACAATGACTTAATTGATAGAATGATATTGGTGGTGTTATAATCAGTCTTTGGACTGGTTACATCACATATCTTGTTTTAACCATTTCACGAGTCGGCTGTTCGTCAGCGGTGTAAAGGTGGCATAAGAGGTTTCCTGCCCTTCTGTCGACCGACCATAGAAGTGGGCAGAACCGGAAAACAGCTTGAACATGAGGAGTCTGCTGAGTGGCCCCCGCTAGCTTTACCCCTCTCCCCTGTCCTTGCTTGATTGACAGGTGGTTGACAGGGAGCAAATATAGAAAGCCTTGTCCATCAGACCTCAGAAAAAGCCTCTCCCTGTGCCAGGTTCTGCTGTTCTCTCTAAAATGCAGCAGTATCCTATACTATTATTCTATGGGCAGCATGAAATGGATGCAAAGTTTCCTTTTAGTTACATACCTGTAAATATATCAAGATGCTAAATGTAGTAAGAAATAGTTTATACTAAGAGAGGGGATGGGAAGAAAGGATCGGCGTGCAATTTTTGTGTTATCACATGAGCTTAGAGTTGGACCCATTGCCGCTATTTAATAATTGTTAGGCAAGACACAGAGTTGGAATATGGATCCATGTTATGGTCTACAATATGGCTGTCACACCCGAACCCCCTACAATTTTACCGATTTAACTTAAGATTATCATCGCACCTGAAAGATCGATGTGGGGTTGGGTGTTGACCTATAATGCCACAATATTAACTGTTTGGTAAACCGACCCTTTTTCGCTCAGTGGTATAACTATGCAAATAAAAACTTCTGTTTCTTTATTATCCGTTTTAGACCTAGCACTAACCTATTTCTCTGTACTCTCAGTAGCACTCAGTGCAGTCTTTCTACAAAACATGCTCACCAAGTCCAATATCATAAGAAGTCACTATTAGATAGGGAATTTGGAGGCTATTTTCACCTTTTGTAGTGAATTTTTTATGTTACTAAACTGGTGCATGAAGTAAGTCTTCATTCTTTCATTGATTTTCAGACCTGAGCATTGTGCTTCTGGAATCTCTTTAGTGTCCCTCCTGGTAATAGAGGCTGGATGTGAGATTTGTTTGTCCAGGGTGCTGATGTCTTTACTAGCTCTCAGGCAGCGGCACAACTTCATTCATTGAGTGATTTTTTTCCCCCCCCCCCCTCTTTTTTTGTGTGCCCCTCCCAAAACCCTGTAGGTTGTCCTTCCTAATAAGATAAATGTTTTTTCCCCCTTTGTCCTCATTGATCTGTCATGTACAACCCCCTCCTCCTCCTGGCTGCTATTCCAAACACTGAGAAAATAGAGGTAGGAAGCAGAGTGAGTTGGATGAATTTGTGTCTTATTTTGGGACCAGCTGGCTATATGAAGGACTTGTAATGAAGACCATGTAGCAAGTTGCTTAATTTTTCATCTGGGAATCAAATGAACATTACAAAAATAAAAAATTCAGTGGAAAGTTGTATATAACCTTAGGGTAAGGACCCTTGGTGTATCTGCTGATCATACTTGTTTGCACAGATGATTTAGTGCACAATTGTACTGTACTATGGAAGCGTTACTGGCAAACTCATGCTCTCATGCTCACCTGCTTATCGGCGTGGTATTCGACCACAGTCGGCAGTCACACCACGGGACCGTACCTTTGTAAGTTGCCCACATGTGTTTACAACTTGCAACTTCCCCTTAAAATTCGGTTCGTGCACAGGATAGACCCAATCCCTACCTGTTCTCATGAATTCATATCATGCCTCCTGATTCTGGTCCTGCATGTCACCATGTCCCCACCGGTCTCTGATGTCGCCCCTCCATTCCCCAGCTTCATAACCAGCAATCCGATGAACCAGACTCTATAGAGGTTTCTAATACGGATACGGAATTAGAGGAATTTCACGTTTCTATGGTAACAGTCGAATCTGTAAGTACAAAGATGACTTGCACTGTAAATACGGGTGATGTTTTCTCACGGGTGAGTGCTCTTATCAGTCACTGTACCAGCTAGGCCGACTTTTTGTGGCACTATGGCGTTCTCACCTATTCATGGTCGGGCCCATCCACCATGCATTCTGGCTTTTGGCTGTATGGTTGTGATGTGTTTATCACTGGTGAACACACAACTGCTGGGCCATCCTTCACAGCATGGAAACCATGATCATCCAGTACCTCGATGTAACCTGCTGTCCTATGTTCTTATGGTTACAGTTTAACTTTGGAGATGTCGTGGTCAACCAGGCCATTCATACCATCGAATACTGCTTGGGGTGCATTTCTAATACAGCCTCATATCTCCGACTTTGGGCGCTGAGTCTGGCACATGCTCGTAAGTATCTAGTGAATTTTAGAGTATTTTAGATTAAAGGGAATCCCTCATGTTGGAAATGGTATCAGATCTGCAGACTGGTTCTTACAGAGCTGGAGGAGCTGATCCGATTGATTTTATAGATTTTTGTGGGAATTTATTCATTGAACTCTCTGGTGGTTAAATATGGCCGCCCACTGGACTCATGCATTTAATGATTGACAACTGTCTCTGCATGTACAGTCATACAGGGAAGGCTGTCAATCACAGGTAGACCACACCCACTGGACTCATGTATAAAAACACCAGAGATGTCACTGCATAAAATACAAGTTATACTGAATCTTTTCCGCCAAGCCTATATACCATTCTGCTCAGCTTCTCTATACAATGCTGCCCACTATAGGATTTTATGTGTAATGTGACAGGTTCTCTTTAAAGATTCCTTTTATTCCATGGCATGATGAACACAGCACAACATGGCGATCATGCTCTTGGTGTCCCTTGAATCCTGGTGTCATGCGGCACACTAGGACTCCTCACCAGACAGAAATGTGTTTCTGTATTTCTTTTCTTCTTTTGTTTTTGTTTTTTTTTTTATGTTTCTGAAAAAGATAACGTTACAGGCTCATTGGATCACATTTCTGATCACATAACGTTTAACAGATGCTAATATACTGATCGTAAACCTAAGATACAAGATATCTCCCTACCATCATGACGTGGTGGAATACATAAATGAGGCTGCAGTGAGCGTAACTATGATCTTGAATAGGGAAACTAATAAAATGATAGTAGTTGTTATAATTTTGGCTCTCATTGTCCTGTAGAGCTCTCTGAGGTCCTGTGGACGATGGTGATGCATGTTGGTCTGAATGTGGATAACCTTGGAGGCGGCATTCTCCTGGTCTTCGTGTTTGCAGCATTTTCAACACTCACCATTGCCATCCTGCTCATCATGGAGGGTTTGTCAGCTTTCTTGCATGCCCTTCGTCTGCACTGGTAAGTAGTAACACTAAATCACTGTTCTCTAAGGGGCTTCTTCTGTTCTAAGGTAAAAGTGATCTTTGCACAAATAGTTTTGCGGATAAAGATCCATTGAATGGGCAGCACGGCGGCTCAGTGGTTAACACTTGCTTTGTGATGCTGGGGTCCTGGGTTCAAATCCCACCAAGGACAACATCTGCAAGGAGTTTGTATGTTCTCCCCGTGTTTGTGAGGGTTTCCTCCCACATTCCAAAGACATACTGATAGGGAATTTAGAGTGTGAGCCCCATGGGGGACAGTGATAATGTCTGTAATGCACTGTGCTTTTAATGGCGCTATATTAGTGAGTAAAATAAAAATTTAAGAACAGCAGTCATTTTAAAGTTTTCCATATATTTATATTACAAGCATGGCCAAGAAGCTTTTACACAAAAATGTGTTTATTGACTTATACACCACTTCTTTTTCTTCTGCCCTGATTACTCACCTTTAATGCACTAGTAAATGCATGTTCTGAGTGGAAAAGATGAACACAGATTATCACCTCAATGACAGGTCAGTTTATATCTGATGCCAATAGGAGTCTTTGCAGAGGGAGAGTAGGCGGGAGCAGCTTTAGAAAGAGGTACAGGCACACAGATTCCGAGCTCACAGCTACACTGCTCAGTACTGCTGTCTAATGTCCTCCACGCTGATGCAATTTGTGTTTTAGGCTGGATACACATTGCGTTAGGGGGCAATGCGCTGATGGAGCCGTTACATAGCGGCACTAACGCTATGTAACGGATCCGTTAACGCCGCCATTGCCCGCAATGAATGTAGCGCATCCTAACGCATGCCAAAATCGGCATGCTTTAGCAAGTATGCGTTAATTCATGACGCACCCTCGAACGCTGCATGCAGTGTTTTTGGGTGCGTTGGCAGTAACGCACAGCGAACGGACCCGTTCGCTGTTGCATAGAACTGTATGGGCTAACGCATGGTAGCGCATGGTACCTTACGCTACCATGCGTTAACGCATACCTTTAGCGCTAGGTCACTAAAGATGTCAAAAATGACATCAGCGTTAGGGCATCCGTTTAACGAATCCGTTAAACGGATGCCTTAACGCAATGTGAACCTAGCCTTAGAAATATATGCGCTCATAATCTCCTTATTGCTTTGTGTGCAGTGCATTGGAGTAAGCATTGGAGGGAAACTGCTAATACTCACAGGATGTCAGTCATATAATGGTAATGTTTTGGTTACTTTGATGGTGTAACATGGTGGTTTACAACCTCTTGCTTTTCTCTTGTTGCAGAACTACAACTGCCAGCCTTTTCTGACAGCCGCCGTTAGGTAGGGCATGATGGGAGTTGTAGCTTTGTAACAGCTGAAGAGCCAAAGGAGTAAATGCTTCCATTTTTTTCTTCATGGAAGTAATTTGGCCAAAGCCATCTATCTACAACCAAAAGACAAATGAAATATTCGGCCGCTCACATGGAAGGGAATCACATTGCTTGCTCAGTGGTGGCGTGAGTGCTCAGCTATAGAGCTGCTCTAATTTAAGCTTGGAATCGCAATGAAACCTAAGACTGTCACTTCTGGACATGCAATGACATACCTGTCATACCACTAACATATGGAAGTAGATAAGCCCGTGGTGTGCTCCCTGCACCGCTGCCTCCTATAATAATGATTTCACCTGCATTTAATGAATGAGAATGTATATAATTTACTGTTGGAAGTAGCGGCTGCATTTTTAAGGAGTCACTTGCTCAGAGGATGGAACTTTTAGCTAGCAGATGGTACTATTCTATATCCTGTATTGATGGGTTCAGCAGCAGAAAAGGTTTATTGTACATGATAGAGAATAACATTGTGCCTCTGCTAGGCAGCAGTGACACTGCATATGGGTACTTTTCTTTGCAATGGCTACAACGGTAATTGCTACATTAAAATGCCTGCAAAGATCTTTGCCACAGATTTTTGAAAAATTGATTGCATTGCTCCATTGCATAAATATTCAAATTTTTTGCTTTTGGAGCACGGTCTGTGAAATCTCTGAAGAAATGCCCAGTTTATCTGTAAGCATAGTCTTCTACTCCTCTCTCCTACATGCTGCCAATCACAGCTCAGCAACTGATCAGTCTCAAGACACTGTCAAGCTGGCAGCATCTGGGAGGAAGGGTGAAAGCACTTGCCCTCAAAGAAGACTGAAGAGAAGCCCAGTTGGTCTGCAAGGAGAGATTTCCCATACTGCACTCCAAAAGCATCAAATGCAAATATCTGCAATGGAACCACACAATGCAAAATGGAAAAGGGCAGCAGAATTAGGGGACCCCATGATTTTTTTTACGAGGTATTTAACGCAATTTTTTTGAAGATTCATCTCATCTATAACTCCATTGCACTGGTCACTACTGAGCATGTGCATAAAGTGCAGCACAGATTCATCTCCTCTACAACTCCACAGCACTGGTCACTACTGAGCATGTGCATAAAATGAAGCACAGATTCATCTCATCTACGACCCCACAGCATTGGTCACTACTGAGCATGTACATAAAGTGCATCACAGATTCATCTCATCTACAACTCCACAGCACTGGTCACTACTGAGCATGTACATAAAGTGCATCACAGATTCATCTCATCTACAACTCCACAGCACTGGTCACTACTGAGCATGTACATAAAGTGCAGCACAGATTCATCTCATCTACAACTCCAGAGCACTGGTCACTACTGAGCATGTGCATAAAGTGCAGCACAGATTCATCTCATCTACGACCCCACAGCACTGGTCTCTACTGAGCATGTGCATAAAGTGCAACACAGATTCATCTCATTTACAACTCCATAGCACTGGTCACTACAGAGCATGTGCATAAAGTGCAGCACAGATTAATCTCATCTACAACTCCACAGCACTGGTCACTACTGAGCATGTGCATAAAGTACAGCACAGATTCATTTCATCTACGACCCCCCAGCACTGGTCACTACTGAGCATGTGCATAAAGTGCAGCACAGATTCATCTCATCTACAACTCCACAGCACTGGTCACTACAGAGCATGTACATAAAGTGCAGCACAGATTCATCTCATCTGCAACTCCACAGCACTGGTCACTACTGAGCATGTGCATAAAGTGCAGCACAGATTCATCTTATCTACAACCCCCAGCACTGGTCACTACTGAGCATGTACATAAAGAGCAGCACAGATTCATCTCATCTACAACTCCACAGCACTGGTCACTACTGAGCATGTGCATAAAGTGCAGCACAGATTCATCTCATCTACATCTCCACAGCACTGGTCACTACTGAGCATGTGCATAAAGTGCAGCACAGATTCATCTCATCTACGACCCCACAGCACTGGTCACTACTGAGCATGTGCATAAAGGGCAGCACAGATTCATCTCATCTACAACTCCACAGCACTGGTCACTACTGAGCATGTACATAAAGTGCAGCACAGATTCATCTCCTCTACAACTCCACAGCACTGGTCACTACTGAGCATGTGCATAAAGTGCAACACAGATTCATCTCATCTACAACTCCACAGCACTGGTCACTACTGATCATATGCATAAAGTGCAGCACAGATTCATCTCATCTACAACTCCACAGCACTGGTCACTACTGAGCATGTGCATAAAGTACAGCACAGATTCATCTTATCTACGACCCCCCAGCACTGGTCACTACTGAGCATGTGCATAAAGTGCAGCACAGATTCATCTCATCTACAACTCCACAGCACTGGTCACTACTGAGCATGTACATAAAGTGCAGCACAGATTCATCTCATCTACAACTCCATAGCACTGGTCACTACTGAGCATGTACATAAAGAGCAGCACAGATTCATCTCATCTACAACTCCACAGCACTGGTCACTACTGAGCATGTGCATAAAGTGCAGCACAGATTCATCTCATCTACGACTCCACAGCACTGGTCACTACTGAGCATGTACATAAAGTGCAGCACAGATTCATCTTATCTACGACCCCCCAGCACTGGTCACTACTGAGCATGTGCATAAAGTGCAGCACAGATTCATCTCATCTACAACTCCACAGCACTGGTCACTACTGAGCATGTACATAAAGAGCAGCACAGATTCATCTCATCTACAACTCCACAGCACTGGTCACTACTGAGCATGTACATAAAGTGCAGCACAGATTCATCTCATCTACAACTCCACAGCACTGGTCACTACTGAGCATGTACATAAAGAGCAGCACAGATTCATCTCATCTACAACTCCACAGCACTGGTCACTACTGAGCATGTGCATAAAGTGCAGCACAGATTCATCTTATCTACGACCCCCCAGCACTGGTCACTACTGAGCATGTGCATAAAGTGCAGCACAGACTCGTCTCCGCTAAAAGCTGAGATCCTCAGATCAGGAACAAAACAGACATTTATAGGACATTTAATAACTTTCCCAAATTCTTATGAAATAAAATTTTAAAAAATTATTTCTGAATGGGTTCTCCGGGAATAAAAAAAAAACCCCGAAAATTATTATATACACGAATTTATGTGTGCATATAATTATTTTCTTTTATTCCCAGAGAACCCTTCTTAATAGGACCTGTGCATATGACTTTTTAGGCTTCCCATAGATGTCTCAGCAATAGGCCATGTTCACACGTTGGTCAGTATTTGACCTCAGTATTTGTAAGCCAAAATCAACGGTGGAACAATCGGAAGAAAAGTATAAGAGACACGTCACCAGTTCTGATGTAAAATACTGAACGTGTGAACGTGGGCATACGGTAATACTACTCGTGTCCATCTTTACTTCATTTCTGAAAGCCTTCCTCATACACCTCCCTGTGGACGGCTTTAACTTTACATGATGGCCTTTCTTTTACCTCTTTATTTTTGCTCATACAGTGTTTGTTTTAATATAACAAAATCACTGCTTTGTAATTTCCCATAGACAAAATATTATTTATCTCTAGCCCAGAACAAGAAGAAATGACTCTTCAGTTTGGCATCCAGCCCACTGTCACCGCTTGTGATTCATGACGACAGTAGGATGACATTATGGGTCCAGTGACTTTGGCGGGATAAGTACTCTTCCCGACCCATCACTATGGATAGCTCCTTATATGGGACTGATTCCGCTCATCATATCTGGAGGCAAATTGTCTTTTTTTTTTTTTTCCTTATTTGGATGGAGCTAGTGGAAGCCATGGCAGACCTCCAGCATTCCAGCCTTTGACTGCACAGATCTTCAACAGAAAGTAATAGCATCAATGTCCAAAGCCTTTTTTTTTTTTTTTAAAGTCAGAATTACGGATCTATCTTGTGTGGGATTTATACAGCCCCTGTCCACAATGTGCAGAAAATGAATGGTATTCCTGGAGGTATTCATATATAACTTATTAAAGTTAGGTAATTGTGTTGAAAATGTACATTTCTTATGGTTGTCACAGACATTAAACTATTTGTCCTTACACTATCTGACAATGCCTACAGAAGAAGGAACCCCCAAAAACCCATCCAAGCATCATTGTAAAATTAGCTTACAACGTGTTGTTTATACACTGAACCCTAAGAGTATGCAGTAAGGTAGTGGCTACACCCACACAGAAGGTTATTATTTGACTGGATGTGTAAATGGATAGTTTAGAGCTCTCTATCACAAAAGATTAGCTCTGACTCTCTCATTGATATATTAAGTTTCAATACAATTTATTCATTTTTTAACATGATGTTGAAAGGTGCATGATCTCTTTAAAGGGAATGTGTTACGAAAATATGGCCAAGTGTTATAAATTCTTGTTGGTCTTTTTTTTACCGTTGTCACTAAAAATCTCCAAAAAAAACCAAACCTAAAATTCAGCATTTTTTTTTTTTTGTAATTCTTGAATGACCTAACAGACTGACACGTCCTGTTCTGTACAGAGCACAGGCAGGATCACAGTGTGCCGCTGTATATGTCTGACATTAATATTTCTAGCAGAGAAAGGAACTAATAAAAATGTGATAATTTCAGCAGAGTGATTCTTATTTTAACACAGAAGTGGACTCCAGGGGCTGCGAGGCTGCACGCAATGTTTCCTTAAACCAGCAGTGGACCCCACTAAAAACCACTAAATCTGTGGGCACCAGGGAGGGTGACTATACTTGAGAAGTGCACAGTCCCAGGGTGCATGGTCCTTTCAAGGTGTCCTGGCCATCGGTGACATAACTGCTAGTGAAGTCACAAGTTGTCAGGAATACTGATGTATGGTTGGGAGATACAGGGCTAATACAGTGCGCAATGGAAGTTTGCCCTTTGTTTTCTATTTGTAATGAATATTCATTGATATTCTTTCCAAAAGGAAAATCAGCATTACTTGGTGAAAAGTCTTATACTCCTGAGATATTAACAGCATGGTGCACCTGTATATCATTATCATTACTTTACCTTGTTATATTGTACTAGATAATGTACCCCCTCCTCTGGGTATGGTGGCTCAGTGGTTAACACTTCTTCTTTACAGCACTGGGGTCCTAGAATCAAATCCCTCCAAGGACATCATCTGCAACGATGCCCCGTGTTTGGGTGGGTTTCCTCCGGGTTTTGCGGTTTCGTCCCACACTCCAAAGACACACTGATAGGGAATTTTATATTGTGAGCATCAATGGGGACAAGGAACAATGGCTATGTCTGTGAAGCGCTGCAGAATATGTTGGTTCTCTATAAACAATACAAATAAACTTTGAAAAGTTGTGATATTTTTGCACAACGTGAAATTTTCCCAAATAATTACAACTTTTGCCGTTTTCGCGTTGCTTTCAGCCAGCTCTGGCAAAGTGGAAGGAGGCGGGGTGTGGCATTGTCCGCGCGAAAAATTCCTAACAAGTGGCGACGTACATTACACCAGAAATTTTAGTTCAGCGTCTGATAATACGTGGCAAAGTCATGAAGTGCCTTGTGCCTGTTAATGAATTTAGCGCATGATATTCCTGCGCAGCCATCGATAAGACTAGCAAACTACATTCCAGTCTTGATGAACCAGGCCCCATAATTAATACTGTCAATTATAGGAATTATTGAAGTGACTTGGAATGTAAAAGGTCCTATTTTACATCATGAAATGTGATCCTCTAAAGTATTGGATTTTATAATTTATTTAATGTTAAATAAATGTTTTATAGCTGAATAAAATTATCTTTGAAGAAAGGGGAATTTTTCCTTCACCTCATTGGGGGACATAGATACTGTGGTGTATGCTTCTGCCGCTTGGAGGCTGACACTAAGTGAAAAAAAGAGGTTAGCTCCTCCTCTGCTGTATACACCCTTGCCCCCATTGCGTGCGGAAATCAGTTTTTTGCTTAGTGTCCCTGGAGGCACACGTCTGGCTTTTTTCTCCTGACATTTCTTTTTTCCCATGAAGATTAGACAGGGGCAACGGATCCTATTGAAAGGGTCCAATTTCCCCCAAACCAACAACGGGCGAGTACGTGCGAGTGTCACCTCCACGTATCCTCTCCCGCGACTTGGGACACAATGCCGGACATAGCCCTGACCACCCCTAGGTATTGAAACCATGGGCTGTACAGAGGCACAAGACTAGTCCATGCGGCCCCCACTGCTCCACCAATGCTTAGACTGCGGTGCTGCAAGGCGGCGGACGGTCCTTCTCCTTACCCCTTGAAGGGGTTAGATGGAGCTAGGGTGCCTACACCGTCCTATTGTTCGAGGCCCCCCTCACATACCTGAGCTCAGGAAGCTGAAGAGGATCGTCAGAGGAGGATAGCCTGGGAGGGCTCCTGTGGGATCCGGGGCTGGAGCCCTTAGCTGGACGAGAGCGCGGTGCGGCAGCAACAGCAGGCCCCAGTAAGTAGCGCCATTTTTTGGCGCCATGGAAGGCCGCGCCCCCCCCCCCCTGTCGCGGTCAGTGGGTAAATTGAGGCCGCGGCTTTAGCCGAAGCTAGGCCGCGTCCGGAAGTCCCGCCTCCGGGCCCCGCGTCACTTCTGGCGGCCCGCCCCTCAGGCCTGGGCGGCGGTGATTAAGTTTAGTCCCCGACTTCAACTAGGCCGCAGAGCCGGAAGTACCGCCCCTGGAGCGGTTCATATGCTGGCAGGCCCGCCCCACAGCTGTGGCGCACGATTTTGATGAGAAGAGGCGTCCAGGACACGTGGGGGCACAGGACTGGGGTAAGTGCTGCCCGAGAGGCCACGCTACAGGGAAAACGAGGTGCTACCTTTCTCTCCCAACCCCCCCCCCCCCCAGCAGCGGACAGATACAGCATGTCCGAAAAAGCAAAGACGCACACTTTTTTTACGCTGCATGCATCTCTTGGGCTGCGTTTCCGCGGGCGCAGAGCAAGCGATTATGTGAGGCCTGCGAGTCCAAACGTGCCCAGGAGCCCTCCCCTGCGACCGAGGTCCCGAACCCCACGGAGTGGACCCTATCACTATCACAGTCCATGGCGTCGCTTACGCGGGCAATCTAGTCCCTTCAGGCCCCAGATAGGGGCAGGGACAGTGGCTCGCCGGCCTTAGAGGGGACCACCACCTCACAAGAGCCTTTGGCCTGCAGGGGCCGCTCTCATTCCAGGCAGACCCGGGGGAAAAGAATCCACACGGTGTCGCCCAGTTCATCCGGTGCCTTGGCATCCGTAAGTTCTGCTTCTCGCTTCCCGTCACCAGTGGATGATAGCGAGCAGACCTCAGATTTCGACTCAGACGAGCCCCTTGACCTGGATGCTGCAGGGTCACGTGAAACAGTGGACAGCCTCATAGAAGCCGTCAATCAGACCTTGGGGATTGAGGATTGTCCCGCAGCGGCTATGGGGCTTAAGGTGGCGTTTAAACGAGTGAAGCGGCCGCCACTCACCCTGAGTTTGAGGACATAGTGCAGCGACACGACACAGGGAACGACCAGACAGGCATTTCTCGGGTCAAAAGGCACTCGAAGCAAGGTATCCATTTGCCCCAGACCTCCGTAAAAAATGGAATCTCCGATGGTGGATCCACCGGTTTCGCGCCTAGTCACTAAAACCCTGTTATCCGTACCTAGTGGTTCTTCTATTAAGGATCCCACGGATTGCCTCAGAGAGCTTAGCTCGCTCAGTATATGAGACGTCAGGATCAGCGCTCTCTCCCTCGTTCGCAGCAACTTGGGTAGCCAAGGCCATGATTTCATGGTCAGAATCATTAAACTAGGTCATGCAGGAGCAAGATCTACCTGCAGAGATATCGGAGATCGCGAGTCAGATCGCGATGGCCGGAGACTACGTAATCAATGCATCTTTGGATGCGGCCAATTGCGCGGCACTTGCTTCCGCTAATGCAATTTCTATCAGAAGAGCTCTATGGTTAAGGACATGGTGGGCCAATACTACCTCCAAGAAGTCCTTGACTTCCCTGCCTTATCAGTACGGCCGTCTATTTGGGGAGAAGTTAGATCAACTTATCTCCGACTCCACAGGAGGAAAGAGCGGTTTTCTCCCTCAACAAAAGGTCAAACCGCTTTTTCGCCACCCGTTTCAGGCACGTTTTCGGGCCTTTCACAACCCTGGGTGGACCACAGCGGCCAATTCCGCCGCTTCAAGCCGCCCCAACCAGGATAGGGAGCGGCAGGTCTCATATAGAACCCAACCCATTGGGGAGAATGCGTGCTCAGCAGCCCAGATCGAGGGGATCCAGATCCCAAAGATCGTCAGCCAAATGACTCGAGGCGTTTGCCAGATGACACCAGCAAGGTGGGCGGCCAACTACTCTGGTTTCGCCACGTCTGGTTCAGTGTCGCACGCAACGCATGGGTAAAGGAGTTGGTGGCCTCAGGCTACAAAATAGAATTTGTCAGATACCCTCCTAGACAGTTTTTTCTTTCTCGTTTTCCCAGGGTGGATACCCAGGCAAGGGCTCTGTTAGGAGCCATTGAATCGCTCCAGCATAACGGGGTCATTGTTCCCGTGCCAGAGCACGAAAGGGCTCAGGGCTTTTATTCCAACCTGTTTGCGGTTCCCAAAAAGGACGGGTCTGTCAGACCGGTTTTGGACCTGAAGCTTGTGACCAAATTCATCAGGATCAGACATTTCCGGATGGAGTCTCTCCGATCAGTCATATCGGCCATGAGGCAGGGAGAATACTTGGCCTCGATCGACATCCAGGACGCATATGTGCATGTTCCCATTTTTCCTCCTCATGAAAGGTTTCTATGTTTCTCCATAAACGGTCGTTATTTTCAGTTCGTAGCGCTACCCTTCGGGTTAGCCACGGCTCCCAGAGTGTTCACAAAGGTTATGGCATTTGTCATGGCCCTACTGCATTCTCGAGGCATAGTCATCTTGCCTTACTTAGACGACCTCTTGTTCAAGGGCTCTTCAATACGGGCACGCAAAGAAAATGTCAACATCACGCTAGATACTCTTGCCCGCTTAGGGTGGTTGGTCAATGCGAAGAAATCATCACTTGTGCCAGCTCAGAGGATTTCCTTCTTAGGAATGATCTTCGCCACTTGCCGAGGGTTGGTAATTCTCCCTCAGGACAAAACGCTAGCTCTCCGGCAGGGAGTCTGGACATTTCGCCAACCAGTCCCTCATACCATCCGTTTCGGGATGAGGATTCTAGGAAAAATGGTGGCAGCAATGGAAGCGATACCGTTCGCCCAGTTCCATCTTCACCTTCTGCAGCACGCCCTCCTGTCAGCCTGGGACAAGAATCCCTTCACGCTCCATCGGCGGTGCCGATTGTCCCCTCAAGTCAGGCAGGCAGTCACTCGGGTGGTGGATGACCAGTTCCTCTCTCACCCAGGGGAAACCCTTCCCCCCAGACCTTTGGTTGGTGATGACAACCGACGCCAGTCTCCTCGACTGGGGAGCGGTGTTTTGCCACCACACGACCCAGGGGCGATGGTCTCCGCAGGAGGCCCACCTCCCGATCAACTTATTGGAGATACAAGCAATTCGGCTGGTTCTGCGACAGTTTCATCACTTCTTAGCAGGCCCCCCTGTCCGAATTCAATCGGACAACGCCACAGCGGTGGCTTACATAAATCACCAAGGGGGCACCCGCAGCAGAGCAACCATGCGCGAGGTGGGGGCACGTGCTTCAGTGGGCCGAAGCAAACCACTCGGTGATTTCGGCAGTCCACTTCCTGGGCGTGGAAAATTGGGCGGCAGACTATCTCAGCCGGCAGGGTCTTGCATCCAGAGAGTGGTCACTGCATCCCGAGGTCTTCCAGCAGATTTTTCAACATGGGGAACTCCAGATGTGGACCTGATGGCTTCCAGAGTGAACGCCAAGGTGCCCACATATGTCGCTTGGGCTGAGGACCCGCAGGCAATCGCTGTGGATGCATTGGTTCTGCCATGGAACCAAGTCCGCCTCCCATATCTATTTCCCCCGCTGCCACTACTTCTGAGAGTCATCAGAAAGATCAAGACGGAAGGGGTTCTGGCGATTCTGCTGGCCCCAGACTGGCCCCATCGAGTGTGGTACGCGGATCTAGTGCAGCGGCTCGCCGACGTTCCTTTGCGTCTGCCAGAGCGCCCAGATCTACTTTCTAAAGGGCCGATTTGCCACCCTGATTTGCCACCCGAACTAAGGGGCCCTGTGTTTGATGGCATGGCCGTTGAATCTTGGATTCTAACCCAGGCGGGGTTTGGGAGCAAGGTGGTCGCTACAATGGTTAGTGCCCGGAAGCCTGCTTCAGCACGAATTTACCACCACACCTGGAAGTTGTTCTTTGCTTGGTGTTGAGGCCGGGGTGTCTCTCCACTGAGATTCTCGATCCCCAACATCTTGGCCTTTCTCCAGTTGGGCCTAGACTCTGGGTTAGCCCCAAGCTCCCTCAGGAGACAAATATCGGCCTTATCCGTTCTATTCCAGCGCAGAATTGCTACCAATTTGCAGGTGAAGACTTTCATCCAGGGAGTCTCTAATTTGGTACCTCCCTATAAGGCACTTATGGACGCCTGGGACCTTAACCTGGTCCTAAGTGTTCTGCTTGAAGCTACTTTTGAACCTCTTCAGGAGGTCTCTTTGAGGTACCTTTCCTGGAATGTGGTGTTCCTAGTGGTCTATCAGGCGGGTTTCGGAGCTGGCGGCCCTATCCTGCCGAGCTCTGTTCCTCACTTTCCATTCGGATAAGGTGGTGCTCAGACCAGCCTCTCCTTTTCTGCCCAAAGTCGTGTCCTCATTTCATATTAATGAGGATGTTGTCTTACCTTCATTTTTTCCAGCACCGGTGCACCGTGTGGAAAAGGCTCTTCACACGTTAGACCTGGTAATAGCCCTCCAGAGGTACGTTTCGAGGACGGCACCCTTTCGTCAGACGGACACGCTGTTCGTGCTCCCCGAAGGGCGAAGGAAGGGACTCGCTGCCTCAAAATCGACCATAGCCAGATGAATTCGTTTGACTATTCAGCAGTCCTACCTCATTAGAGGCACGCCGATTCCAGCAGGGATCAGAGCGCACTCTACTCTGGCAGTGGGCGCCTCTTGGGCGCTTCGGCACCAGGCTTTGATGGAACAGGTTTGCAAGGCAGCAACCTGGTCCAGCCTGCACACATTTGCCAAACATTATAATATCCATACCCCGGCCTCGGCGGATGCGAGCCTGGGTAGGATTCTCCAAGCAGCGGTGGCGCACCTTTAAACGAGAGGTGTATGTAGCTTGGATCGGTGAGTCAATCTCCCACCCAGGGACTGCTTTAGGACGTCCCACAGTATCTGTGTCCCCCAATGAGGCGAAGGAGAAACATGGATTTTTGTGATAAACTCACTGTAAAATCCTTTTCTCCGAGACGCTCATTGGGGGACACAGCACCCACCCTGTTAGCCAAGTTGCCTTCTGTTTTGTTTAATTAATACGCATTTATTTATGTGATTTAAGGGTGGTCTTTTTCTGGACATGTTGTACCTGTGTTAAGGCTGATTTTGTTGTCCTCCTACTGCTTTGGCACCAAACTGATTTCCGCCCGCAATGGGGGTGAGGCTGTATACGGCGGAGGAGGAGCTAACCTCTTTTTTTCACTTAGTGTCAGCCTCCAAGCGGCAGAAGCATGCACGACAGTATCTGTGTCCCCCAATGAGCGTCTCGGAGAAAAGGATTTTACGGTGAGTTTATCACAAAAATCCATGTTTTGTGATGGTCACTGCCAACTTGTGAAAACGTAAACCAAGCCTCAAAGAGGTTCTTCAGCACCCGGGTTGAGGGGTTTTCCAGCTGCTTACATATTCTGCAGTAACAGTTCCTGCCCCTAGCATCGACTAGGACCAGTTTATCAGCAAGTTTTTTTGCATATGGAAAGTAGGCAGAGTACCCTAAGGAAATGGGGAAAAAGCACTTGGAAATGCCATGGATTTGTTGTGTTGGGCCCCAGTGCTGTGAGGTCACAGTGCTAACTACTGAGCCACCATCTCTCCCCAGTTGCAGTAAAACCAATGTGAGAAGATGAAGAGAGATCTGCGTCATCCTCCATCTTTTAATAAAATATTGGCTCTTTTTTTCTAATCTTTCTTTTTGTCCTCCAGGGTGGAATTTCAGAACAAGTTCTACGTTGGAACAGGGTTTAAGTTCATGCCGTTCTCGTTCGAAACCATCAGAGAGGGCCGATTCGATGAGTGAAATCGACCATCCAGTGTGCGCCGCTCCTCCTCTTCTTTGTCTTCTCCTGCAGTGGTGCATTGATGTGTCCTTCCTGTCCTTCACGCTTCATAGGCCCACAGTAGTCTCATGATAGTCCGGACTTAGTGTGTTGCACAGGGGAGCCTCACTATGCGGTTAGCAGCCTTCCAGAAGTGGGGGTGTTACAGTGTTTGCCACTAGGGGGCTCCCTCTATGTGGAAATCATGTAGCTTGTACAGAGCTGGAGGATTCTCCATGTGCAAACATCTGGGTAATCCTCACCATCCTCTACCTCAATATTTTTCTCAGTAGGAATTTTAATTTTTTTTTTGCATCACACACTATATTGCAGTAATTATTTGGCACTTAATACACAAAAATGGACATGAAGATCAAATCCCATGTTAGATAACGTGTTACCAAGGCTTTTACAAGACACCATCCTAATGGGTACTTATTAGCATTTACTTCAGGGCTAATTCCTCATAGCTCATCCTTGGAGCCACCTAAGGGGGCACCACACTATTGTCCCATCCTTATACATGGTCTCTGGGATCAGTAATGTTGAAAACCATTATAAATCAACTATTAGCCTCTAGATCATCATAGTGGACTAATGATAAATGTGCTCTTCTATAATTAATGACCATTAAAAATTGCAGCAACATCATCCATCTGCAGATTTGTGGGGGTCAGCACTATTGAGCCATCAGCAATGTACCCGATCTAGTTTCCATATAGTTCTGGCTGCTTCTCCTTTCCTGATCAGAACACTTCTAAGGCTAGCCTTGGAAAGTATGATATGGGGGTGCTGATCGGTGGTGTAGTGTGTTAGTGAAGAATAAAATGGTGCTCCTCATTAAAGGGGAACGCTAGATTCATTCACTGCATCTTAAAAAGTCTTAACGCCGGTGTAGTTATCAGACATTGAAGTTGCCGGTCCCCTATAAGAGAGGCTCGGCCAGCGCCATCATGATGTCCACACCTGTAATCTGTAAGATAAGTGTTATCATAGGAGCATTAGGCCTCATTACACAATTTGATCTCTAGTCCTCAAAGGTAACAGAAAAACACTTGGACTCTGATTAGTATCAATATGACCCACTGATGACACTTTAGCTGCCAGAGCTTTGTGGCTGGAGGTGTTGGCGGAGGGTCAAGGCCACCGTGCCAGTAGGATATGGAACTTCAGTGTGTGATAATTCTGCGCAGGCGTAAGATATTGGGCTATAATAACCATTTATATGCACTTACAGCTATAGACCTAATGGTTCCTGCCCTATTATAAAGCAAGAAAAGGGCTGGATTCATTTCTGGGGGGAGGCTGTTAGGTGGGTCTATAGTGTGCAGCGTACTTTTCACATACTGGGGTAGACCTTTTACAAGTCTACTTTGTATCAGTCTGACTATTGGCCACTGGTGACACCACTGAGGGGTTACGTTATGTCCAGTCAATGAAAAATTGCTTAGTCCATAGGAGCTATAGGGCCACCTTCTGGAGATTACATGTACACTTTTAACTCCCAGTTACAGACATATTAGTCCATTGTGGCCGGCAACTCTCACTGTATCATATGTGTTTACGGTAGTGATTCTTAAATTTGCTGTCTAATTTACCCTGTTGTTGCTGCTGTGAATTTATAAATGAAGTCTCCCTGCCTCTGATAATAAAACTTTAATTTATGACAACCAGGAAATGGGCACTTGTCTTCTGTTCTGACTACATCTTCTGATGTCATTTAGAAGCTCCGCTGATTAATTTGCAATGTTAATGATTTTCTATGAAAATGGAGAAAGCCGCTGCCACTCGGCTGTAGTGGTGACTTATTTCCAGTGTTAGTAAATTAATTGAGCTTTGAAATTCAAAATGCCTGATGTAGTTAATGTAAGGAGAATCAGGAGGCCTTCTATACACATTATATGGCCTAATCTGTATGGCGGCTTTTAGAATGGGCGTTACCACTACCATGCGCTAATGGAACATTGACCTGTAATGCAATACTGACCCCTTGTGGCCAGATGTATCTAAACACCTTGTCAACAGAATATCTCATGTTGGCACTCATTATAACTAAACTAAGCCTTCCTATAGTAATTGGCATTTAGCACGACTTCTCTTGCAGCAGCCCAGATGCAAGTATTTTGTTAAACTAGCAGCTTGATTTAATTCAAGCATCTGGCAGACATCTCAAATTCGCAGCAGTAAGCCACAATAATGGATGAGATTTAAAACAAGGGAAAATGGTTTTGCTGTGGAGTATTTGTGTCTGTGTGTGTGTGTGTGTGTATATATGTATATTGTGAGGTAGCGCTGTCATTCAAGGTTGGGGGACACTCGCTTGGCAGCCACACAATCAGATCCAGCTCGGATTTTCATAAGCCATAACAGTCCATGAGGTTTATTTGTAATCATAAACCACAGCAATATAACATAAAGTTCACCACAGCATAGCGTCCATTACAGAGCTTCCCTCTGTTAAGCCTGTGATCATACAGGTTATGCTTAGGAGGCTTTCTAGCCTCATTTATCTCACCCACGTCAGGGTCTCCACATGGTTCCTTCATTCAGGCTGCAGACGTCCATATCCCTCCAGGGAACTCTCAAGCTCTGGCAGCCATTACACACACAGCCACGCACAGGCTGTTAGTGAGGAGATCCTTCTCCTCATGGGACCTTCCAAACTGGACCAATCAGGTCCCAGCATTCACCTCGTGACCTATTCTGGCCACATTATATGGTCTATAGCCATGCCCACCGGGTCACGTGACTATGACCTCATCACAGGTCCTTCACATACTCACATAGCCTTTTACAATAGGTGTTATCAGACACACCCCTGGGTGGATTTGTAGGCAGCTAGAACCCGCCCATCTCTCCAGCTGCCTGAAGGCTTCTCCCTAACACATAGGCACAAAAGATCAGCTCTGCTGATCAGCACATAACCAAGCCTTCATCTCAAAGCCACCCACTTTGAGATACACAACGGCCACTCAGTATTCTGTCACTCATCCTTTCTCTTGGGACATCCACACAGCGCCCCCTAGCGGACACAGTAGTCATTACACCACATACCCCGCCCCTCTGTTCATACTTGTGGGGTTGAACACACAATCTTACACCAGGATCTCGAGACCGGGCACTCATCACACCTTGCCCCACAGGTCTAGAGAACCTATTCCAACTGTCATACGGCCTCCTCTCTACGTTAGGCCTCCCCCGCCCCCAGCGGTCAAAATATCGGTCATTGACTTTGACCCTCCAGTTACAGTCTGCGTCATCAGACACTGTTTAGTCACCACCCTCCTAGAGTGCGCTTCGTCGCCTGACCGTTCTCCCACTGATCGGCTCTCCCGGTTGGTACGGTCATCAATCTTAATCGGTCCTACTGTCTGGCCTGAGTCTGACTCATTCAGCGTCTCACAGGAACTAATGTCTCTCAGCTTCGCACGGCCCATCGAACTGCCACTTGCTGATATTCTTCGGCTATCTGCCCTGTCACTTCATGGCGGAACTCTTCGGGTCCTTACATCTTGTTGGGTTGCAGGCGGCCGCCACCTGGTATTCCATACTTCTTTATTAATTTGCTGACGGTCCAGCCTCAACTGCTCAATTTCTTGCAGGTACCCCACTCGATACTCCACGAGCATCCGAAAGTCTCTCAGGCTCTCCATGGAGCCAACCACGATGATGGGAATTCTACCCACTTCACTGGATACCGGGTCTTCATTATCAGGAGGGATCCGCACCCTCACCACACCGGAGATATTCACGAGGTCTTGCATCACCTTCCCGGATCTTCCAATGATTCTCCCAATCAGAGCTTTGGGTATCGGAACCACATCTTTCCACAAACCCAACAGATCCATAGCCTCTCTTGCTATCTCTAGGCGTCGAGCAGTCTTCACATTACTCTGCCTAACCAATTGTTTGACACGTAGACACTGCAAATGCATCTCTTTCAGGACAGCTACTCGGTTTGATGTATCTTCTCTGGCTGATACTATCACCAACTGCCGAGTCTCAGGTGCCCAGTGCACCTCACATGCCTTGACCGCCTCTTTGAAAGCCTCATGCACACCTTCCTCAGCACAGGCTTCTTGCATGTCCTCTGGTACATCAATCACAGACTGGAAGGTCATGGTCATGCTCTCTTCCTGGACCGAAGGATCTGGCTTTACCACGGACACTTCCCTCACTACAGTTGCCCCGACCGGGTGACTGTCTTCTTTAGTTCTTAACTCACCAACTTCACACGATGGGATCACTTCATGACCCTTTGCCACGATGGCTACTGGCAGTTCTGTCTTATTATTACTCAACGCTCACCCGCGGTAAGTCTTCGTCCAACTTCTCTCGCAGAAGACTTTTTACTACTCCTCGGAGTTCCTCCATCTCTTCCTTGAGGTTCTTGTTCACACTTGGCCAGGTGGACAGGTGACCTCTGAGCTCCAAGATCTCTTTCTTGAGCTCCTCGACCCTGTACTCAGCCGTTTGTCTCAGGACTCTTTCTCGTTTGACACACTCATCCACCTCCTCTCTGAGGGCCGTATTCAGTCCTTGCCACATTACCATGTGTCCTTTGAGCTCAGAGACTTCTTTCTCTAGCCCTGCTATTCTGTGCTCCCTTTCTTTCTCAGAGCCACCGTCACCCCCAGAGATTAAGTCATCCCTCCAGTTACTCACTAACCGTGTGACTACTTCCGCAGTCTTACCCACCAGGTCAGCGTCAGCTTTGTCACGAGTTTCAGTCAGCACAGCACTAGATTCTGTCCTAGTGGTGGCTACTGGCAACAACACGTCAGTCACACCCCATTGTACGGTGAACCCCCAAGACACTCTCAATCCGTGTGTCAGCTCCGCTCTTTTTGTTTACCACACCATTCTCATTCACACTGTGGTACCCTTCAGGTGACGTCAGGTCAGTAAATTCATCTGACGCAATTCTTTCTCTGGTCGCCCCTACGTCTGGCCTGTCCACGTTAGGAGGCGTCAGCGTCTTTGTATTGGTTAGTCCAACAGTAGGAACATCTCCATCCTCGTACCATAGGTCATCCAACGTGACAAAATCCCGGCCCCACTCCAAGTCATACACTAAGTCTGATGGTATACTGCCCCCTTGGCCCTCACTGCCTCCAAGCCCCTCAAACACCACTCTGTCTAGCACATAGTTCACCATAACCCCATGTTTACAGCGAACCTGAGCCATTTTCTCAGTCAGACAAAGTGAGAGGAGTTCCCATCAGAGTCACCTGACTCTTGGAGTCCAACCGTCCCGAGATTCCTTCCCGGTGCAGCATCACAGTACACACTTGCGGTCCGTCATGCTCCGGAAAGTATAACCCACATTCTGGAAACAACATACACGCACACTGCGGTTTCCCAAACATACCCACTGAGCCAACCAGTGCTGCCATTTCTTCACACTCGGCCCCTTTCTGGACCTCCAACCCAATTTGGGTCACTGCCCCCCTCTGGGACTCCACCCCCTTTTGGGTTACCACCCCAATTTGGGACTCCACCCACTTTTGGGACTCCACTTCTTTTTTGGTTACCACCCCAATTTGGGACTCCACCCCCTTTTGGGCCACCACCCCGATTTGGGTCACCGCCCCCTTTTGGGACTCCACCCCCTTTCGGGATCTCCCCATGTCTGTTATACCGGTCTTCTCAGACCAAAGTTCACACCACACAGTTTGTCTCTTACGATACCACACAAGTCTTTGGTGGCACCACCACAGCTCCTGCTGTCACCGATCACCGGCACCACCGGCTGCTGTTCACTGCAGCTCCTGCTGCGCCGTCTTCGTGGACCCGCCGATCCACCGGAAGCCGCTTGTCACCTTCGTGGCCCCACTGAGCCACATCAAGCCGCTTGTCACCTTCTTGACTCCCACTGAGCCACCGCAGGCTGAGTCGAGAAAAAAGAAGAAAAAACACACCACAGAAAACTCACGTGTCCTGACTGTGTGCTATTCAGGACGCTCCTGTCTCCACCTGAGACCGTCCAACACACAGGGCGCACCGGGTGCGATTCAGGGAGCGACCCTCCTCCCAGGGTCTCCCCACACACCGGCCTCACCAGGTCCAGGGGCTCGGCGGGTGCTCTTCAGGACCCGCCTGAGACTGCCCAACACTCGCGCCTCACCAGGTCCAAGGTCACACCACGTGCTCCTGGGATCCGACTCTTGTTCCAGGGCTGACCCTCCAGGACCTTTCCTCACTGAACCCTCCAGGTACACTGTCTTCCTCACTGACCCAGGTCAGCACCACACGAACACCCGTCCGATACCTGTGTCGGCCACACGGGTCACCGTTTTACTCATTGACCCAGGTCAGTACCACACGAACACCAGTCCGTTTCTCCTGTGTTGCCCACACAGGTCCTCGGGTACCTCTTCTCCGCAGAGGCACCCTAGCAATCACCAGTCTCTTTCTCCTGGGGAAGTGGCCGCACTGGACTCACCGATCCGGATAGTGCCTTACTCACTAGGCCGCCCGACAGCCGGACAGTGGCTTCCCCACTTGCAGGCCGTCACAGGCTCTGCTCACACATGGCCGGTCAGCAGCACATCACACGGCTTCCACAACCGTCAGCCCTGCCTCAGCGATGCTCTTTGCCACCGAATTTTGCAGTCCTTATCCGTTGCTCCCAGCAACAAGGCTACACCACTGCCCATAGCCTTCACCAATTGTGAGGTAGCGCTGTCATTCAAGGTTGGGGGACACTCGCTTGGCAGCCACACAATCAGATCCAGCTCGGATTTTCATAAGCCATAACAGTCCATGAGGTTTATTTGTCATCATAAACCACAGCAATATAACAAAGTTCACCACAGCATAGCGTCCATTACAGAGCTTCCCTCTGTTAAGC
Organism: Dendrobates tinctorius; assembly: GCF_039654945.1. Lineage (NCBI taxonomy): Eukaryota > Metazoa > Chordata > Amphibia > Anura > Dendrobatidae > Dendrobates > Dendrobates tinctorius. The sequence continues at coordinate 4,377,707 of NW_027361700.1, read as the reverse complement.
TTGTGATCATACAGGTTATGCTTAGGAGGCTTTCTAGCCTCATTCATCTCACCCACGTCAGGGTCTCCACATGGTTCCTTCATTCAGGCTGCAGACGTCCATATCCCTCCAGGGAACTCTCAAGCTCTGGCAGCCATTACACACAGGCTGTTAGTGAGGAGATCCTTCTCACGGGACCTTCCAAACTGGACCAATCAGGTCCCAGCATTCACCTCATGCGACCTATTCTGGCCACATTATATGGTCTATAGCCATGCCCACTGGGTCACGTGACTATGACCTCATCACAGGTCCTTCACATACATAGCCTTTTACAATAGGTGTTATCAGACACACCCCTGGGTGGATTTGTAGGCAGCTAGAACCCGCCCATCTCTCCAGCTGCCTGAAGGCTTCTCCCTAACACATAGGCACAAAAGATCAGCTCTGCTGATCAGCACATAACCAAGCCTTCATCTCAAAGCCACCCACTTTGAGATACACAACGGCCACTCAGTATTCTGTCACTCATCCTTTCTCTTGGGACATCCACACAGCGCCCCCTAGCGGACACAGTAGTCATTACACCACAATATATATATATGTATGTATGTGTGTGTGTGTATATATATATATATATATATATATATATATATATATATATATATATATATATATATATATATATATATATATTCAAACAATGTGAAAAACATATAGCCAGCTCACCATAAAGGAGTTCCTTTTGATGCAGTAATCGGTGTTCACCCTGTGTTTTGCACGGATCCAGGCAGGGAGTATGCCCCAACAAATAGAAATATCAGGAGATTGGGATCCAGCAAAAGGATGAAAGTTCACCAGATTTGTAAAAACTTCTTCTTTATTAATCCATTATGTCATAAAAAGTAAGAGGAACTCCAATCGATTATGTAGCATTCCATCAAGGGACTACATGTTTCCGCACTATGTGCCTTCCTCACAGTCCTATTTAAAATCTGGTGAACTTTCATCCTTTTTCTGGATCCCAATCTCATATTTATTTATTTATATATATATATATATATATATATATATATATATATATATATATATATATAATATTACAGACCAAAAGTTTGGACACACCTCATTAAAGAGTTTTCTTTATTTCCATGACTATGAAAATTGTAGATTCACTTTGAAAGCATCAAAACTATGAATTTACATATGTTGAATTATATAATTAACAGAACAGTGTGAAACAACTGAAAATATGTCTTATATTCTAGGTTCTTCAAAGTAGCCACCTTTGGCTTTGATTACTGCTTTGCACACTCGTGGCATTCTCTTGATGAGCTTCAAGAGGTAGTCAACGGAAATGGTTTTCACTTCACAGGTGTGCGCAGTCAGGTTTAATAAGTGGGATTTCTTGCCTTATACATGGGGTTGGGACCATCAGTTGTGTTGTGCAGAAGTCTAGTGGATACACAGCTGATAGTCCTACTGAATAGACTGTTAGCTGCTTTTCTCTTGCCATAATACAAATTCTAAGTAACGAAAAACGAGTGGTCATCATTAGAGTTGAGCGACTTTAGTCGGATCAAGTTTCATGAAACAAAATTTGTTTCAGATGAAACTGGTCCGACTAGGGCAAAAAAAAGTCGGAGTTTCGTCCGAAACCTGACCCCAATGCAAGTTAATAGGGATTAAAAGTCGGCATTGAGTGGATGACATTCATCCGCTCAATGCCGAATTTTATTCCCCATTGACTTGCATTGGGGTTGGGTTGGCGGAAGAAACTCCGACTTTTTTTTTGCCCTAGTCGGACCAGTTTCATCTGAAACAAATTTTGTTTCATGAAACCCGATCCGACTAAAGTCGCTCAAGTCTAGTCATCATTACTTTAAGAAATGAAGGTCAGTCAGTCCGAAAAATTGGGAAAACTTTGAAAATGTCCCCAAGTGCAGTGGCAAAAACAATCAAGCGCTACAAAGAAACTGGCTCACATGAGTACCGCCCCAGGAAAGGAAGACCAAGAGTCACCTCTGCTGCGGAGGATAAGTTCAGCCTCAGAAATCGCAGGTTAACAGCAGCTCAGATTAGAGACCAGGTCAATGCCGCACAGAGTTCTAGCAGTAGACACATCTCTACAACAACTGTTAAGAGGAGACTTTGTGCAGCAGGCCTTCATGGTAAAATAGCTGCTAGGGAACCACTGCTAAGGACAGGCAACAAGCAGAAGAGACTTGTTTGGGCTAAAGAACACAAGGAAAGGACATTAGACCAGTGGAAATCTGTGCTTTGGTCTGAGGAGTTCAAATTTGAGATCTTTGGCTCCAACCGTGTCTTTGTGCGACGCAGAAAAGGTGAACGGGTGGACTCTACATGCCTGGTTCCCACCGTGAAGCATGGAGGAGGAGGTGTGATGGTGTGGGAGTGCTTTGCTGGTGACACTATTGGGGATTTATTCAAAATTGAAGGCATACTGAACCAGCATGGCTACCACAGCATCTTGCAGCGGCATGCTATTCCATCCGGTTTGCGTTTAGTTGGACCATTTATTTTTCAGCAGGACAATGACCCCAAACACACCTCCAGGCTGTGTAAGGGCTATTTGACCAAGAAGGAGAGTGATGGGGTGCTACACCAGATGACCTGGCCTCCACAGTCAGCAGACGAGAACCCAATCGAGATGGTTTGGGGTGAGCTGGACCGCAGAGTGAAGGCAAAAGGGCCAACAAGTGCTAAGCATCTCTGGGAACTCCTTCAAGACTGTTGGAAGACCATTTCCGGTGACTACCTCTTGAAGCTCATCAAGAGAATGCCAAGAATGTGCAAAGCAGTAATCAAAGCAAAAGGTGGCTACTTTGAAGAACCTAGAATATAAGACATATTTTCATTTTTCACACTTTTTTTGTTAACTATGTATTAACACATGTGGAATTATGTAATTTTGATGCCTTCAGAGTGAATCTACAATTTTCATAGTCATGAAAATAAAGAAAACTCTTTAAATGAGGTGTGTCCAAACTTTTGGTCTGTAATGTGTGTGTGTGTATATATACACATCTCTTTTCTCTATAATTAAATATATATATTATATAGAAAAGATTTGACCATAGTCACAATACATCAAAATTTGTGAACCATAATCATATTTTATTGATAATCAGTTGACAACAAAGATAACAAACCAATAAGCAATAAAAGCTTGGGGCGCACAACTAGGAAAATATCCAATGCCAAGAGGGAGTGATTGAGTACATATAAAAATGCTGAAATATTGCACAGTTGATATTCCATATATAGGCAGATAATTATTATAAATTGCTGATGTACAGTATGATGTATATAGGACCAATTAACAAATATAAAGTGCTAGTGCAAAAATATAGTTCTATAAGATATCATATAAATATTAAAAAAAAAATCATTGTGAGATTGGTACTCAGGTGCATTGTGTGGTAACACAAGAAACATTACCATTTAAATGTCCATGCTGGTTTATTAGTGCTTCATAAACGAGACACAAGCAAAGGAAAAATAAACTGCCTATCAGTGCAGGCAAAACAATGTCTCTTAAGAGCCAGTCCTGGTCACACAGGCTGGATAACATCCAGTATTCCAGCTCAGTCTGGAGGTAACACACAGGAGGCCGTCTTCCTCCACGCACGGATACCATGTGTCAAAAAAACAGACCCCATTTGAACTATACCCAGAGTTTGGGGTATGTGGGCAGCCAGACCCACCCATCTCTCAGGTTGCCCTTAAAACCTGGCCCAGATTCACCAAGCAGCTTGTTGGTACTATGTGCACTAGAGCAATACTCCAAGTTTGCATCATAGATGACAACCACCTCTGTGATACATACCTCACATTAACTGTGTCTGGTAGCCACCTTACATCATATAAAGTGCTAGTGCATAATTATGCTGCTGTTCTATATGGGAACCAAAGTAAATTCAAAGACACAATTATGACAAGAATCAATGCTAATTGCTTAATCAAATATATTACATTATGGTAGTAAAGAAGCCGTATCACAATTATATATGCAAAACAGTATGATTATTCAGTATAAAAACGAAGACCACTCATGCTTGTTTATTAAGGTGTTTTCCACAATTCTTTTACATGTGACTAATTGTCTTTGTGGAGACTGCCAATATTGCATGTGAAGACTTTTTGTATATGCACATAGAGGTTTTTGAGGAGTGTTTTGGAACAGGTCCCCTCCAAAAAATCACTTGGAAAAAATGCTTGAAAGACTCTTCCTATTCACTTTTATTGTAAAAACTGAGCATTTTTCTTCCGTTTCAGGATTTGAGAAATGCATTTTCCAATGGAAAGCCCTCCAAGCTAGGAACTGTCAATGTAAAAGGCTGCAAAAAACCCACTTCAAACCCGCTTCTTGGGACGACAAAAACTACCCCAAACCAGGTGCATTTCTTAAAGCGGTTTCCAGTAGAAAACGCATTGTTTAGCTTCATCAAAACACTGTGTACATATATCCTCATAGACAAGGGAAAATGGAATTCTACCTTGGAAAAAAAGCATAAAATCACTCTCCTGCAGGAGAGTGGCACTGGGCAGCCTGGATTCTTCTGCCTGGAGATGAGACAATTTCTAAGCTTAGAATAAACTGTAGTAGAATATTAGAGGAAATATCTGAGCTTCTGGGGTCCATGTAGAGTCAGATCTTCCTATATCTAAAGATTTAACTGTGTTCTGGGGGCTTGCAGTTTTTTAAGTGACCCAAGACTTAAAGGGAATCGGTCAGCAGGATTTCACACCCCAAACTATTTATTTGTGCTTGCAGCTCTATTAAAGACAAGTTTGTATTAATATGCAAATGAGGCTGAAGAGCTGGTGTAGATCTGAAGCCTGTCACTCCAGCTCTATTCCCAGACTAGCGGCACTAACTCTTGCTTGACTGACGACTCCTTTGTGTAAAGTCAGAGGACACAGTGGCTGTTGGTCAAGCAGGAGGAGGTGATGTTGGGTGGAGAAAAGAGCTGGAGTGACAGAGGCTATAGGTCTACAAATAGCGTTTCAGCCTCATTGGCATATCAAACTTTGATTTCTCAATAATAGAGGAATGGACTGGCCATGTTGAAATTGCTGGTCTTGTCGGTGAAAGACCTACAAGTGCTATTAATAATCCATCACGTCAGTGAGAAAATCCAGTAGTTTTTATATCTTGAACTAAATCTGCAGTCCGAGAAGTTACCCATAGATGGCGTTGTTTGACTAAATGTCATATTACAAGGTTGATGCAGGGATATGTAAGGGTTAAAGTGGCATTCCCATCTCACAGATCCTACCCCAATATGTAGTAGGTGTAGTAATAATATTAGTAAATGCCTCTAATTAGAAATGTAGTATAATTCTTCTGATTCGCTATGTCGCTTACACTATGGGCAGGGCATTGCCGTAACTTAGGTATCCATGTGCGGTTTATATACACTGTTTACCCAATGTATCCGACAGACCAACGTGGGCCCAGCCTGTTTGTTTCCTGCACATTTGTCAAGTCTGGACAGAACTGTCCTGAAGTTACAGAATAGAGGTAATGAAGACCCTGACCTATTCCTAGTTCAATGTCTCCAGTGCCTATTGATGGGGAGAGGATGTTTCATGCACTTGTCCGCAACGAGAGTGGCATTCCAGCACTACGTCACCAGCAGACCACACGCTTCCGCACTGAAGACCAGACACTGTAATTATCACAGGAATACTAAACATACACTAGGCTTTAAAACTTCCATGTACAATAAAACTTACCCTTTTGAGAACAAAGCAGTAAAATATAAATGTAGAACTGGAAGGGCGAGAAAGTAAGTCTGAAAGAGGTTATTCATTACTTTTACATTGATGGTGTATCCTTAGGATAGGTGTAACGGGGTGAAGAAGAGTAAGAGCCTAAAAGGGATTACCTCTCCTGCTCCGTGTTCGGAACCACCTAGCCAGACAGCAGGGTTGCCGGGGGGGGGGGGGGGGGGGGGGAGAGACTTTCTGGCCCGGACCGACTGAACCATGTGACCGTGGGGGGCAGGAAGCAGTGCAGGGTGAGGGCACGAAGGCAGAGAACGGCCAGACAGAGAACAGAGCGCAGCACTGCGCTCCCAGAGCGAGAACCCCCCCCATCAAGGTACTGTGACTGAAGGACGAGGCGTTGAGAGCGCCGTATGTGAGTATGTGGACTCGGTAGCCTCCATGATTAGAGGAGACTCTCCCCCCCCCCCCCCCCTGACGGTTCACAGAGACAGGAGTGCGCAGTGACAAGCCAGAGTCCTTGAGTGTGGCAAAAAAAACTTCACAGTGTGCACAGCATCGTTCCTGCGGAGAGACAGGCGGGGTATCATACAGAGACTCAGAGCAGGGGAGACTCAGGTTCGCATCATCTCCCTGCTCCTTGCTTTTACCCCTGGAGGTCCCAACTTCATTCAGAGTAGAGACTGCAAGGGCTGCTGTTGTCGGTGCCAACGTGGGAGAAGTAGACTCTTCAATCAAGCTTTCCCCAAACTGATGTTATAATTATCTGAGGTTAACCGTTTTCAACGCTGCATAACTGTTTTATTGCTTTCTTCAATTCCATTGTGCTGCTTTACTGTTTTACACTGTCACATTTAATCCCCTTCTGCTCCTCCCTGCTTGGAGAGAAAATCCCTGTAAATAAACCTTGAACTGTTGGTCTGTCTCGGATCTGTGGCGACATCCTCAGTACCTGCAGTTTATTACATAGATAATCAATGGCCGGGGTCCAACACCCGGCACCCCCATTGATCAGCTGTTATCAGTGTCAGTGGCCTGATGTACTCACTTGCCGAGCTGCTCTGTCTACTTGTAGTAGCTGCCACACAGTACTGCACATCTGCCTCCTATTCAGATCAATAGGTCATCAATACAAGATTGGTCGAGGTGTGGCACCTCTACTGATCAGATGTTTCTGCTGCCAGACGGATGTTGGCAGTTGCAGAGCTGCACAGCTCCGTCCAGGGCCAGAAACATTTAGGCCTCATTCACACGTCAGTATTTTAAATAAGTGATTGTATGCCAAAACTAGGAGTGTAACTTACAGAGAAAAATCTATCTTTGAAATATTAACAACTGCTCTTTGTTTTGGAGACGCTCCTGATTTTGGCATAGAAATACTGATCAAAAATACTGACGTGTGAATGAGGCCTTGGGTTGAGTTTATTTCAAGCTGTTACACACACACATACACCACATAGACACATACAAGTTGACAGAGAGAGCACCTAGATAAATATTACATGCATACACTGAGCACATACATAGATACATGCTGCATACACTGAGCACATACATAGATACATGCTGCATACACTGAGCACATACATACATGCATGCTACATACTGAGCACATACATACATGCATGCTGCATACACTGAGCACATGCATGCATGCTGCATATACAGTGGGGAAAAAAAGTATTTAGTCAGTCAGCAATAGTGCAAGTTCCACCACTTAAAAAGATGAGAGGCGTCTGTAATTTACATCATAGGTAGACCTCAACTATGGGAGACAATCTGAGAAAAAAAAAATCCAGAAAATCACATTGTCTGTTTTTTTTTTCATTTTATTTGCATATTATGGTGGAAAATAAGTATTTGGTCAGAAACAAAATTTCATCTCAATACTTTGTGATATATCCTTTGTTGGCAATGACAGAGGTCAAACGTTTTCTGTAAGTCTTCACAAGGTTGCCACACACTGTTGTTGGTATGTTGGCCCATTCCTCCATGCAGATCTCCTCTAGAGCAGTGATGTTTTTGGCTTTTCGCTTGGCAACATGGACTTTCAACTCCCTCCAAAGGTTTTCTATAGGGTTGAGATCTGGAGACTGGCTAGGCCACTCCAGGACCTTGAAATGCTTCTTACGAAGCCACTCCTTCGTTGCCCTGGCAGTGTGCTTTGGATCATTGTCATGTTGAAAGACCCAGCCACGTTTCATCTTCAATGCCTTTGCTGATGGAAGGAGGTTTGCACTCAAAATCTCACGATACATGGCCCCATTCATTCTTTCATGTACCCGGATCAGTCGTCCTGGCCCCTTTGCAGAGAAACAGCCCCAAAGCATGATGTTTCCACCACCATGCTTTACAGTAGGTATGGTGTTTGATGGATGCAACTCAGTATTCTTTTTCCTCCAAACACGACAAGTTGTGTTTCTACCAAACCGTTCCAGTTTGGTTTCATCAGGCCATAGGACATTCTCCCAAAACTCCACTGGATCATCCAAATGCTCTCTAGCAAACTTCAGATGGGCCCGGACATGTACAGGCTTAAGCAGTGGGACACGTCTGGCACTGCAGGATCTGAGTCCATGGTGGCGTAGTGTGTTACTTATGGTAGGCCTTGTTACATTGGTCCCAGCTCTCTGCAGTTCATTCACTAGGTCCCCCCGTGTGGTTCTGGGATTTTTGCTCACCGCTCTTGTGATCATTCTGACCCCACGGGGTGGGATTTTGCGTGGAGCACCAGATCGAGGGAGATTATCAGTGGTCTTGTATGTCTTCCATTTTCTAATTATTGCTCCCACAGTTGATTTCTTCACTCCAAGCTGGTTGGCTATTGCAGATTCAGTCTTCCCAGCCTGGTGCAGGGCTACAATTTTGTTTCTGGTGTCCTTTGACAGCTCTTTGGTCTTCACCATAGTGGAGTTTGGAGTCAGACTGTTTGAGGGTGTGCACAGGTGTCTTTTTATACTGATAACAAGTTTAAACAGGTGCCATTACTACAGGTAATGAGTGGAGGAAAGAGGAGACTCTTAAAGAAGAAGTTACAGGTCTGTGAGAGCCAGAAATCTTGATTGCTTGTTTCTGACCAAATACTTATTTTCCACCATAATATGCAAATAAAATGAAAAAAAACAGACAATGTGATTTTCTGGATTTTTTTTTTCTCAGTTTGTCTCCCATAGTTGAGGTCTACCTATGATGTAAATTACAGACGCCTCTCATCTTTTTAAGTGGTGGAACTTGCACTATTGCTGACTGACTAAATACTTTTTTTCCCCACTGTACATACATAGATGCATGCTGCATACACTGAGCACATACATAGATACATGCATGCTGCATACACTGAGCACATACATGCATGCTGCATACACTGAGCACATACATTCATGCATGCTGCATACACTGAGCATATACATACATGCTGCATACACTGAGCACATACATAGATGCATGCTGCATACACTGAGCACATACATAGATGCATGCTGCATACACTGAGCACATACATTCATGCTGCATACACTGAGCACATACATTCATGCTGCATACACTGAGCACATACATTCATGCTGCAACACTGAGCACATACATGCATGCTGCATACACCGAGCACATATAGATGCATGCTGCATACACTGAGCACATACATTCATGCATGCTGCATACACTGAGCACATACATTCATGCATGCTGCATACACTGCACATACATGCATGCTGCATACACTGAGCACATACATGCATGCTGCATACACTGAGCACATACATAGATAAATGCATGCTGCATACACTGAGCACATACATGCATGCTGCATACACTGAGCACATACATGCATGCTGCATACACTGAGCACATACATTCATGCATGCTGCGTACACTGAGCACATACATTCATGCATGCTGCATACACTGAGCACATACATGCATGCTGCATACACTGAGCATATACATACATGCTGCATACACTGAGCACATACATGCATGCTGCATATTCATGCATGCTGCATACACTGAGCATATTCATACATGCTGCATACACTGAGCACATACATAGATGCATGCTGCATACACTGAGCATATACATACATGCTGCATACACTGAGCACATACATTCATGCATGCTGCATACACTGAGCACATACATAGATAAATGCATGCTGCATACACTGAGCACATACATGCATGCTGCATACACTGAGCACATACATGCATGCTGCATACACTGAGCACATACATTCATGCATGCTGCATACACTGAGCACATACATGCATGCTGCATACACTGAGCATATACATACATGCTGCATACACTGAGCACATACATGCATGCTGCATACACTGAGCATATTCATGCATGCTGCATACACTGAGCATATTCATACATGCTGCATACACTGAGCACATACATAGATGCATGCTGCATACACTGAGCATATACATACATGCTGCATACACTGAGCACATACATTCATGCATGCTGCATACACTGCACATACATGCATGCTGCATACACTGCACATACATGCATGCTGCATACACTGAGCACATACATAGATGCATGCTGCATACACTGAGCACATACATTCATGCATGCTGCATACACTGAGCACATACATTCATGCATGCTGCATACACAGCACATACATGCATGCTGCATACACTGAGCACATACATAGATGCATGCTGCATACACTGAGCACATACATACATGCTGCATACACTGAGCACATACATTCATGCATGCTGCATACACTGCACATACATGCATGCTGCATACACTGAGCACATACATAGATGCATGCTGCATACACTGAGCACATACATTCATGCATGCTGCATACACTGAGCACATACATGCATGCTGCATACACTGAGCATATACATACATGCTGCATACACTGAGCACATACATGCATGCTGCATACACTGAGCATATTCATACATGCTGCATACACTGAGCACATACATAGATGCATGCTGCATACACTGAGCACATACATAGATGCATGCTGCATACACTGAGCACATACATGCATGCAGCATACACTAAGCACATACATGCATGCTGCATACACTGAGCACATACATGCATGCTGCATACACTGAGCACATACATTCATGCATGCTGCATACACTGAGCACATACATTCATGCATGCTGCATACACTGAGCACATACATGCATGCTGCATACACTGAGCATATACATACATGCTGCATACACTGAGCACATACATGCATGCTGCATACACTGAGCATATTCATACATGCTGCATACACTGAGCACATACATAGATGCATGCTGCATACACTGAGCATATACATACATGCTGCATACACTGAGCACATACATTCATGCATGCTGCATACACTGCACATACATGCATGCTGCATACACTGAGCACATACATAGATGCATGCTGCATACACTGAGCACATACATTCATGCATGCTGCATACACTGAGCACATACATTCATGCATGCTGCATACACAGCACATACATGCATGCTGCATACACTGAGCACATACATAGATGCATGCTGCATACACTGAGCACATACATACATGCTGCATACACTGAGCACATACATTCATGCATGCTGCATACACTGCACATACATGCATGCTGCATACACTGAGCACATACATAGATGCATGCTGCATACACTGAGCACATACATTCATGCATGCTGCATACACTGAGCACATACATGCATGCTGCATACACTGAGCATATACATACATGCTGCATACACTGAGCACATACATGCATGCTGCATACACTGAGCATATTCATACATGCTGCATACACTGAGCACATACATAGATGCATGCTGCATACACTGAGCACATACATAGATGCATGCTGCATACACTGAGCACATACATGCATGCAGCATACACTAAGCACATACATGCATGCTGCATACACTGAGCACATGCATGCTGCATACACTGAGCACATACATTCATGCATGCTGCATACACTGAGCACATACATTCATGCATGCTGCATACACTGAGCACATACATGCATGCTGCATACACTGAGCATATACATGCATGCTGCATACACTGAGCACATACATGCATGCTGCATACACTGAGCATATTCATACATGCTGCATACACTGAGCACATACATAGATGCATGCTGCATACACTGAGCATATACATACATGCTGCATACACTGAGCACATACATTCATGCATGCTGCATACACTGCACATACATGCATGCTGCATACACTGAGCACATACATAGATGCATGCTGCATACACTGAGCACATACATTCTTGCATGCTGCATACACTGAGCACATACATTCATGCATGCTGCATACACAGCACATACATGCATGCTGCATACACTGAGCACATACATAGATGCATGCTGCATACACTGAGCATATACATACATGCTGCATACACTGAGCACATACATTCATGCATGCTGCATACACTGCACATACATGCATGCTGCATACACTGAGCACATACATAGATGCATGCTGCATACACTGAGCACATACATTCATGCATGCTGCATACACTGAGCACATACATGCATGCTGCATACACTGAGCACATACATAGATGCATGCTGCATACACTGAGCACATACATAGATGCATGCTGCATACACTGAGCACATACATGCATGCTGCATACACTGAGCACATACATGCATGCTGCATACACTGAGCACATACATGCATGCTGCATACACTGAGCACATACATGCATGCTGCATACACTGAGCACATACATTCATGCATGCTGCATACACTGAGCACATACATTCATGCATGCTGCATACACTGAGCACATACATTCATGCTGCAACACTGAGCACATACATACATAGATGCATGCTGCATACACTGAGAACATACATTCTGCATATACTGATCACATACATAGATACATGCATGCTGCATACACGGTGCACACACAATAAAATGCTTACCAGTCTCCTCTTCAGTTCTAAACTCCCGCACAGTACAGGATCTGTGGTGACTCACAATCACATGCCTGTGATGTCACCTGTATAATGGTAGTGGCCAGGTATTGCGCATTTGCCCCTATTTGAATGAATGGGAGTAGATCTGCAGTACCCAGCAGCAGCCACTATGCAGCTGATGGAGCTCTGCTGTTCCATTCTGGAGCCGACTGCATCAAGCTGCTGGCTGCACAGGGAACAGTGGTGCTAGGTGGTATACCACAACGGATCGGATATTGATGCTCTATTCTGAGGCCACATTCACTCACTCAATATTTGGTCAGTATTTTACCTCAACATCTATAAGCCAAAGCCAGGAGTGGGTGATAAATCCAGAAGTGGTGACATGTTTCTATTATACTTTTCCTCTGATTGTACCTCTCCTGGTTTTGGCTTACTGATAGTGCTGCTGCAAGATACTGACTAAATAGTGAACGTGGCCTAAAGACAGGGGCCCAAAAGGTAAGAGGGTCATTTCTACCTCCAAAGTATTTTTAGGAGTTCATGGGCTGCAAAGGTCATCCGCTCAATGCCGACTTTTATTCCCCATTGACTTGCATTGGGGTCGGGTTTCGGACGAAACTCCGACTTTTTTTGCCCTAGTCGGACCAGTTTTATCCGACTCAAATTTTGTTTCATGAAACCCGATCCAACCAAAGTCGCTCAACTCTAGTCCCATATATTGTTCTTGCAAAAGGGGCCCTTTCTGTCTGTGTCCGCCAGTGCCTAAGGATATGGCATCAGTATAAAGGTACTGGATAATCCCTCTAATAGTTGAAAAGTTCCATGTTCTTAATATGGTTTTCAATGACTAAACATTGATCACTGTGTCCAAATCTCATAAAGTAGGGCCTGTGATGCTTCATCCCCTGTAATTTTTATCCTCGGATTTGGCCCCTTTATGATCTGTGTGTCCTATAGCATATCCTAAACATAAACCATTAATGTATTTTTCCTGTAACCCCTTCAGTGCTGGAATACATAACAGTATACCTAGGGGACTGAAAGCCTGGCAGGAAATTGCCTCTGTTCTGACCCGTCGCAGTAGCCGTTTCTCTATATAGCACAAGCTGATTCAGGAATTCTCTTCTGTTATTTTTCAAAACAAAGTGGAGCTGGGAAGTTAAGATTTCAGCCCATGAGACGGATGGTTAAAATAGAAACTACTGATTTGTGTCCTGTTCATGAAGTGTGGGAAGTATTTTTATTTTAAAGTTCCATCCAAACACTACCCTTCACTATAATAATCACAGACCTCACGTAAAATATTTGTATCTTTATTTACAAAACATTAACAAAGCGACAAAGACTAAATAGAATGTTCCTATTATACAACATAAGAGACGCTCCTTACGGAGTTTACTTGGATCCCTTTCATAGAATCATAGAGTTGGAAGGGACCTCCTGGGCCATCTGGTCCAACCCCCTGCTCAAAGCAGGATTCGCTAAATCATCCCAGTCAGATGTCTGTCCAGCCTCTGTTTGAAGACTTCCATTGAAGGAGAACTCACCACTTCTCGTGGCAGCCTGTTCCACTCATTGATCACTCTAACTTTCAAAAAGTTTTTTCTAATATCTAATCTGTGTCTCCTCCCATTCAGTTTCATTCCATTGCTTCTAGTCTTTCCTTGTGCAAATGAGAATAAAGATGATCCTTCTACAGTGTGACAGCCAGGGTTGGACTGTCCCACCAGAGAACTGGAGAATCCTCCGGTGGGCCCTGGCTTCTTCTTAAGGAGAGTTCATAGTGCAAACCTTGCAGTTGCTATGGGGCTTTTGAGTGGGGGAGAAAGGTGGGCCCTCAGAATAAAATCCTCTGGTGCGCCCACTGTTCTTCAGTCTGACACTGGTGACGGCCCTTGAGATATTTGTAGACAGCTATTAAGTCTCCTCTCAGTCTTCTTTTTTGCAAACTAAACAATCCCAAATCCTGCAACCTTTCCTCATAAGACAGGGTAATAGGCTGCACGTTAGATTGGGGCTGCATGAGTGACCACTGGCAATCTTTATATACAGGCATTGGTTGAGCAGGGTGTTGGGTGCCATGACATTGCAGAAATGGATGTATCATCAGTGCTAAGAATATATAACAAACTAAGAGTGCATAGAGATTGCAATAAAAATACATTAGACAACCACTTTGATAAAGCTTCCGGTATTGATGACCTATTTCATTGGTGGGTGTCCGCCATCCAGCACCACCACTATTCAGCTGAATGTTAAATGGTTGACGGCTCGGGATACTGTGTTGTAGCCGTTCTCAGGTGTTACAGTTCAGTTCCTGCTCAGTATATAATGTCTGCGCTGTGCTGCAGCCCCCAGAACGGTCACTGTACGGTGGTGTTTCAGTTACATGGTGTACATCCAACAGCAAACAGCTGATCAGTGGGGGTGCTAGACCACCCAACTAATCTGATATTGCTGACCATTATTAGATTGGTCATTAATATCATAAGCGTGGAGAACCCTTTTAAGTGAAGGCCAAAGTTGTCCATTTTTGTTTTTTAGGAAAATGTAATAAACCACATTTATAAATAGATTGTATTTTACATAATTAGAATTTCCCAACTGGGGAATATTTACATTTATAAGTGGGTAGGTTACACTTATAATATTTTCAGTGTCAATGTTATACTTTTTTTTGCAAAAGGACATGCAATTATGTTTGTGAAACGTGGCGCCCTCTGCTGTTACATGGTTATAATACAGGTCACTTCTAAAAGCCAAGTTGCAGAAGTTATAGCTGCAATACCTGGACCTACTGAACTCACTATAGAACTCTTTGAAGGGATTTTGTCAGCAGGTTTTTATGTATAATTTAGGGCGGCTCGGTGGTTAGCACTGCAGCCTTGCAGCGCTGGGGTCCTGGGTTCAAATCCCACCAAGGATAACATCTGTAAGGAGTTTGCATGGGTTTCCTCTGGGTACTCCGGTTTCCTCCCACATTCCAAAGACATACTGATAGGGAATTTAGATTGTGAGCCCAATCGGGGACAGTGATAATAATAATGTGTGTAAAGCGCTGGGGAATTAATGTCGTTATATAAATGAGTAAAATAAATAAAAATAAAAAAAATAAAAAATAAGAGCAGCATGATGTAAGGGCTGAGGCCCTGATTCTAGTGATGTCACTTATTAGGCTGTGTGCTGTTGTTTCAATAAAATCAGTGTTTTATCAGAAGAATAATAACTACAGGACTAGCTATCTCATGCCTCCTAGTACAACTGTTTTGTATAAAAGCGGCCCCACCATTGATTGGCAGCTTTCTGTGAACACTGTACATTGACAGGAAGCTGCCAATCAGTGGTGTGGGTGGGGTTATACAGGGCTAAGTATTCTGAGCACTGCTAGATCTGCAGAGATGAAAACAGTGACTATCAAATTTACATCATGCAGGCCAACCAGTGACACGTATTGCTGGAATCAGGGTCTCAGCCCGTACAGTACGTTTCTCTCAGGTTACATCGAAAAATCCTGGTGACAAATTCACTTTAAGGATCTACAATTGGTTCAGCTACTTTGGGAGCTCCAACAGGCCATGGTATGCACACTATAATGTGCCTATATTACGACAAAAATTTATTAATTTTAAAAATGACAGCAAGAACCATGTATAGTCATTGTCTATGTTTTCTAGTAATCTGTACAAGTTCATTTATGACACCCAACAACGCCGATTATTATTATTATTTTTTTTTTTTTGGCAGACCAAAGGTTAAGTGCACAGTTGTTGCTTACTTTGCAGTGTCCTATTTTCTGGACTGGGAACATTTTGTTTCCTCTTTAACATTCACCAGATGATAATTTCATGCACCATGTATGAAAACTGAATTATTTACCATAGCTAACCTGAAAAAAGTCATCCCAGTAATAATTTTCTTATGAAAGATAATTTAAATCGCTGCATCTTAAAAAAATAAATTGAAAGGCTTGAACTTCAGCGGGCATCTGAGGGTAAAATGCCTGCAGTGCCAACACTCCTATTCTATAAACAGGCTTTCATATTAAACATTTATCAATTAAATCTCAAAAAAGTCCCTATGACTATTTGCCAAGGACTCCCTTTTCTCTAGATTCTTGAATATCAAAGGAGAGGCGCATTAGCAAATATACCATATACATGGGCATTTCTGGTGCGTTTTGTCAGCTACTAAGTGGATCAAGGGCAAGGCTTAATATGTCCCATAAATGGGGATTGAGATACTGGGATATCAGTGGGCAAATGCAAGGTTTTCAGTCTTCAAGTTAGTTCTGAGATTCTGGACCAAGCAAGAAATTGTATCTCTCTTCAAGATGCTTCCAAGTGCACTTAGTAGTCTTTAAAGTTGTATAACTTTTAACGTTTCCAAAATTCACGTTCTATGACTAAAACAAACACTGTTGTCTCAATAAGGATAGCGTTTGATAGTCAAAACTATTCCACAGGCAATAAGGCAGCAGTAACACAATAATGCCTAGGGTTGAAAAAAGGCGAAAAGCTGAGCCTAGTTTCAAAGGACCCGTTTCATTCCTGACATGTAAAACACGGGCTGTTCTAGATCCGTGAGGGATCCAGCCTTGAGGGACAGAACCCACTTTGGTTGAATCAAGGATCATCCTGATGTTAACACACGACCTCCGGCTGAATTTCCTTCAGGGCTGTAAATTGGTTCCTCACACCTTGGAGGTCAGTCTCTAGGATTTCCAGGCATGGACAATGAACAGTGTAGGAGGCTAGAAGCACAATTTCTTCTGAAGCTTCAGGTGTCTCTAGTTCACTTTCATTCTGCTCAAAACTTATGGCCTTCAAAGGCTCTGGCTCTTGGTGTGAAGATAGCCATGCATGTTTAAGACACTGGTCAGCTCGAGCCCGCTTCCTGTTGAAGAGAGGGTTGAGATAGGTTTACACCTACTTAACAATTTATGAGTGAGTTACAACAGATGAAACCACCTTTAAAGTGAACCTGTCAGTTCTTTTGGTCACTATAATATAATGACCATTGCCTTTCAGGGCTTATCAACAGCATTCTATAATGCAGTATTTGTCATTTATTCAAATGCATGGAAAAAAATACAAGTAAAAAATTCTTGAAAAACACATGTGTTAAGAAGAGTTATTCCTGCCAAAAGTTTGTTTTTTTGGTATTAAAAGCTCTACAGCAAAAAAAATGCTGCGTGTGAACTTAAGCGTAGATGCAAAAAAATTCTTTACGCCATCATAATCTCTGGACAACAAGATAGTAAGAAGGTATGATCCTCAGTTCTGCATCTTCAGACTGAAAGTTAATGGCGCAATGAGACCACAAATCATCTGGTGGCCATCTCTATGTATGACCACCTTTAGTTGGGAAATACAGCCAGCTTCAAACATTCCCTCAGGATCAAAAACTTTGGAAATGTTTCAATTTCTGATATGCCAGACATGACCAAAAACTAAAATAGCCATATTCCAAATTTTTTTAGCCACAGTATTTTGGGCGAGTTTTTTTCTACCCATTTCACCTTCTACCCAGTCAGGTACTAAAAATCCTTACCTGGGGTTTTTAATAAGAAGAGACTTGATAAAGTTGATAGCATCATCTGAGATTCCCTCAAACTCTTCCAGTAGGTATAGTACGGCCACTTGTGAAATATTCAAGAAGGTCTCCTGCTTGGTGTCTCCCAGGAATGGAGATGTTCCAGTAAGCATGACGTATGTAAGTACTCCGATACTCCTGTGACACAACACATAAGAAATGAAATCTTACAATCTCTTCACATTCAAGCACCTGTAGTGATAATAGGTATATGGGGTAATAATAACCAGGGTGCATTAAAACTAACCACATATCTGTTGCTGTGCTGATCGGTTCATAACTCAACACCTCAGGAGCTAAAATCAAGAAAAAATCCAATTATAATATTCAGAACAAGAGTCAAATTTTACATTTACTGTGTTATCGAATATATTACATACTGTACATTGGGTTTCCTTTTTACATACATATTGCACACTGGACAGCCAACCCCCTTGCTAAATTTAGCCTGTAATCTTAAAGCTCTTTTGACATCTCTGTTCCAATAAATATTTGTATTTTTCATAAAAGTCATTTCTGTGGGATCTTTTCCCAAACTTTTGTGCTCCCCTGGTACTCCTAAAAATTCATGAAGCAATTGTTAATTGAGAATCACGGGTGACACCAAACAATCTATTTGGGTAAATATGACAAGGCTGACCATCCTTTCCAAAGAGAAACCTGGTGTGAACAGGTGCATACTAGGAGTGCCATCTCTATACATAACTAACCAATACTGTTGTATTCTGTAGTGCTTTAGCATATAAACATGAATTATATGAAATTGGAATTGCATTACTGCTCTAGAAAACAATTTGGCCAATTTATGCATGCCCAGCAGCCACAACAAGGTCATCTCCCGTTGCTGAGAACCTATCCTAATGTGATTTGGGTGTCCCTGCACACATTCCAGTTGGTATTGTCAGTGTCAGGCTGTAAAGAGACACGCCCATTTAACAAATAGTAGCACCCAATTGTCAATATATTCATAACTATTCAAGCGGAATAATAGAGGAATGGCACAATGAGTTATTTCATGATTCTCATCCAATTTCCAAATTCGATCAGTGAAAAACAATCATTCATCTGCACTGCCTCATTGTATAACATTGTTCTGAGTGTGATCTGGTTTTAACGGGTAGCACTCAGACCAAAACTATAATTGTGTGCACAAGACATAACTCGCACAACGGGAAACCTGGATCTTGATACACATCAGCTCACAATTCTTAGAGATTTTCCATTACATTCCTTTGGATAGGTCACCAATGTCTGATGGCTGGGAGTGCGGCATGTGGCACCCCCCGCATGTCAGCTGTTTATGGTGTCTGCTGTCGAAGCTCCATAGCTCTGTCAACAGAATAGTGGCTGGAGCCGGGTACTGCACTTCTACCCCCTATTGATATGTTGAGGGCGGTGGTGCAGTACCAGCCGGGACCACGATACAGTAGACGGAACTGAACTGTACAGCTCTGTAACTGGGCAGTTCCAGCCATTGCTGCCACAGAACTGGCGATTGGCAGAGGTGCCAGGTGTAGCACCCCCACCGATCAGGCGTTGATGAGCTATCCTAAGGATAAGCCATCAATGTTAAAGTAGTGGACAACATTTTTAGTAATGCCAGTTTACGTGCAGTCAATGTTCGAATGATCTATATGCATGCTTATTAGTTCATCTAGCATCACTCTGACTTACCTACATACTCGGGGGTCCCAAGTATCTCTCGCACCTCTTTAATGTTGTCTACCTGCCGGGACAGACCAAAGTCTACAATTCGGATGTCTCCCAGTGGTTTACTGCTGGTAAGCAAAATGTTTTGGGGCTGTAAAGAAGAAATTATGAAAACAAGATTAGCAAGAATGCAACTTTGCACATTTAGTGCTATGCTTAATAAATAGTAATAAAAGGGGAAATCCAGTCAGATGATCCATCATAGATACATGTGAACAGATCAAACTGGAGAAGTCTGTGATCTCGAGCTATCAAAAAAGGTCTTAATACAGTAAATAAAACCAAACAATCATATCCATGTCAGTTAGCTGAGAACACTGTTTCGGAATTTACAGTATAGAGACCTTTCATTCTCAAAATCAGTGGTGGCCAGAGATGACAGACTTCCTCAATGTGATCTTCTCACATGAATCTAACATGTCAGAAGATCATTTTGACTTAATTTCCCCTTTAAACCATAATGTAGCATCCTCTAATCACAATTCATGTTCCTGAATGCTGCCTTGTAAGGACGCTTTTGCACATCTGACATTCACCGTCATGCTCATATCTGAGGCTGTTGACATTCGGTCAGGAGATCTGTGGTCCGTACATGTTGGATGTGGAAAATAAGCCTAAACTGTAGATTATAATGTTTAAATTAGCTTATATCTGCAGTATCTTTCACCTTTAAGTCAAGATGGACGACATTATTTCTGTGTAGGTACAGCACACCCTGCAGGATCTGACGGATGAGCCGCACGACGTCCTTCTCCGTGAAAGCTTCATCTTGGTCGGCCACACATTGATTAAAGATTTCACCTCCTGCCGCACTAGAAGAGGAAGATTGTTCAGAGACTTAGAATTTATTATAGGTCAAGATACTATAAGACTGCAATCACGTGTGTCCACGTGCAAAGTTCCAACCACAGGGTGACTACTTCCACCTTGACATATATAAGGCAATAACTAAAAGCAGGTCATCATGAAGATGTTCAATAAGACAATGGGGTGTTTCCAATTGAACGCCTCTCGTTTTAACTCATCAATAACTGGATCTGATGCTGAGGTTACATGTTTACTGGGCTGTCTGGACCATTTTTCCGCCAATATCCTTCCATGAGTCAAAATAAAGAAAAAAAAGAACATTGGGGTTTTTTTATCACCCAATAACAAAAATGCATCAAAGTATTGAAAAACACCCAATAAACTTCTTAAAAACTGTAAAAAAAAAGTACAAAATATATATTAAAGGGACAAAATCAGTCAATCATCAGGAAACAATCCTCACACATTGAAGTTCTGATAAAAACACCCTTACATAGGATACTAGTCACTTGGACATGACGTGGAACCTTGAGAAGAAGCATTACACAGATGCACAATGAGGCTCCCTTATCGGTAAGGTATATGCTGCACAGTGAGGTAATTCCTATTTTTTTGGACACACTAGTAGTCAGTTACTGTGCCTGAAATCATACAGCCTGGGGCTATGAAAACATTTTGTTCACCTTCCTAAATGACAGTATAAGTGTGTTGTGATTGTTGGAGTACAGAACAATCTGTATCTATGTGATTCTGAACCAGCACAAATATACAAGACAGATCTTGCCACCGGATATTGCTATGGGCTGTCATAAGTGGTGAGTAAGTCTGACAAGTTTCAAAGCAGCAAAATATTCTGACAGATGTTATATCATTAGGATATGTTCCTATCTATGCACTTCTATGTGCCTCCATGGAAGACTACAATCAATCCAGGTACAGACTGATCTTGTGGTCAGAACATCATCCATTTGTCCCCCACGTCTTGTATGTACAGATGGGTGGGAGTCTGACTACCGCGACAGACTACCTAAGGTTTATTTGTAGCCATAGAGACACATAAGTCCACATAAAAGCTACTGTATATGCACAAAACCTTTTTTTAGTGGGTTTTTAGTGGGTGGGTTTAGTGGGTTTTTAGTGGGTTTTTTTAGTGGGTTATTTATTAGTGGGTTATTTCCATCTTAGTGATTAAATTAGGATATCCAAAAAAATTAGGAAAGCCAATTACAAAAGATAGGTCGCACTTGCTAATTTTAAACAATGTGAATCTTTCTTAGGTAACAAACACAAAAACCTAGAAAAGACAAAAACTGGAACTGGCTAACAACACATATCACTGGCATGATAATCAAGAGAGCCATGTAAATGTGGTAGATATCTTAGAAAAATATGCACGGACACTACCCCTACAGTGATGTCAAGTATAATTCAGTAAAAAAGAAAGGTGCAGTGAACATGTACCGATAATAAATAATACAGTATAAAAAAATATATAAAAGTAAGCAATAACTATGTGCAATAAAGTGCCATGTGCAGAATCACAAAGGTAAACTAGCTTGTAGAAAAAGCATTATATGGGAATGAGGACCCCACGCGTATCACCCCAGGAGATGGCTTCCTCAGGAGGCACTTTGTTGCACAGTTATTGTTAGAACTGTGGCAGTGCACATTACTTTCTAAATCGCAAAACTGGAAGTCGTCTCCTAATTCATCAGAATGAACATCCCTGCAGTTTTATATAGCTCCTCCATAGTATATACGCTAAGACAATTAGTAGTATGGACAAGTGATTCCTACAGTGTAACTGCTGTCGTGATCATTCTGCAAAGTTATAGATCTCCCGGAGGTTTCCACGCTCAGAGTCACAATGTCAAACAGAGGGTTGTTCACGGATTCAGATTATAGGTGCTAACCAAGTTCAATATATCCAGAGGAAAACTACTTAACATGCCTGTGTCACCATGGAAAATGTAAATCACCGCTTGAAGAAAGGTGCTGCAAATAATAGTTCACTATATCCTTCAAAGCCTGCTGCAAATAATAGTTCACTATATCCTTCAAAGCCTGTAAACTGTCGGGTAGTCTTTGTAGTCTTCTTTTTTGTCTCATTTATTGTTTTGGAAAGGAGGAATTTCAGGCCTGCGGTGTATTCCCCACATCATACAGGTGCTTCTCACAAAATCAGAATATCATCAAAAAGTTAAATTTATTTCAGTTCTTCAATACAAAAAGTGAAACTCATATATTATATAGAGTCATTACAAACAGAGTGATCTATTTCAAGTGTTTCTTTCTTTTAATGTTGATGGTTATGGCTTACAGCCAATGAAAATCCAAAAGTCATTATCCCAGTAAATTAGAATAGTTAGCAAAAAAACATCTGCAAAGGCTTCCTAAGCATTTAAAAAGGTCCCTCTCAGTGTGTTTTAGTAGGCTCCACAAACATGGGGAAGACTTCTGACTTGACAGATGTCCAGAAGGCAGTCACTGACACACTCACTGCATTTCATTTGGAAATCAAGGTCCCAGTGTCTGGATGAAAATGGAGAGGCACACAATCCAAGCTGCTTATAATAATCTTTATTTTTATATAGCGCTAACATATTCCGCAGCGCTTTACAGTTTGCACACATTTTCATCACTGTCCCCGATGAGGCTCACAATCTAAATTCCCTATCAGTATTTCTTTAGAGTGTGGGAGGAAACCGGAGTACCCGGAGGAAACCCACGCAAACACAGGGAGAACAAACAAACTCCTTGCAGATGTTGTCCTTGGTGGGATTCAAACCCAGGACCCCAGCGCTGCAAGGCTGCAGCGCTAACCACTGAGCCACCGTGCTGCCCGTGCTGAGGTCTTGTGTGAAGTTTGCACAATCAATGATAGTTTGGGGAGCCATGTCATTTGCTGGTGTAGGTCCACTGTGTTTTATCAAGACCAAAGTCAGCCCAGCCGTCTACCAAGAAATTTTAGAGCACTTCATGCTTCCCTCTGCCGACAAACTTTTTGGAAATGGAAATTTCATTCTCCAGCAGGATTTGGCACCTTTCCATAATGCCAAAAGTACCAATACCTGGTTTAAAAACAACAGTATCACTGTGCTTGATTGGCCAGAAAACTCGCCTGACCTTAACCCCATAGATAATCTATAGGATATTGTCAAGAGGAAGATGAGAGACACAAGACCCAACAATACAGATGAGCTGAAGGCTGCTATCAAAGCGACCTGGGCTTCCATAACATCTCCGCAGTGCCACAGGCTGATTGCCTCCATGCCACGCCGCATTGATGCAGTAATTGATGCAAAAGGAGCCCCGACCAAGTATTGAGTGCATTTACTGAACATACATTTCAGGAGGACAACATTTCGGATTTTAAAATCATTTTTCTAGCTGGTATTATAAAGTATTCTAATTCACTGAGATAATGACTTTTGGGTTTTCATTGGCTGTAAGCCATAATTATCAACATTACCAGAAATAAACACATGAAATAGATCACTCTGTTTGTAATGACTCTATATAATATATGAGCTTCACTTTTTGTATTGAAGAACTGAAATAAATTAACATTTTGATGATATTCTAATTTTGTGAGAAGCACCTGTAATTGAAAGATTCATAAATCCCTTTCTTGTTGCTGTCTTTTGTATCTTTCCTAAGAATGTTACAGATGTCTTGTGATTATAGAAGTATTGAGTCTACATGGGACTATACACATGAATATTGGTCAAACCCACCGATCTTGATAGAACTAGTTGAGCATCTACAGTCATGGCCAAAAGTTTTGAGAATGACACAAATATTATATTTTCACATGATCTGCTGGCCTCTGGATTTTATGTGTTTGTCAGATGTTTTTATCACATACAGAAATATAATTGCAATCATATTATGAGTAACAAAAGGTTATATTGACAGTTAGAATGAGTTAATGCAGAAAGTCAATATTTGCAGTGTTGACCCTTCTTCTTCAGGACCTCAGCAATTCTCCCTCGCATGCTCTCAATCAACTTCTGGATCAAATCCTGACTGATAGCAGTCCATTCTTGCAAAATCAATGCTTTTATTTTGTCTGAATTTGAAGGTTTTTGTTTGTCCACCCGTCTCTTGATGACTGACCACAAGTTCTCAATGGGATTAAGATCTGGGGAGTTTCCAGGCCATGGTCCCAAAATCTCTATGTTTTGTTCCCTGAGCCATTTAGTTATCACCTTTGCTTTATGGCAAGGTGCTCCATCATGTTGAAAAAGGCATTGTTGATCGCCAAACTGCTCTTGGACGGTTGGGAGAAGTTGCTCTTGGAGGACATTCTGGTACCATTCTTTATTCATGGCTGTTTTTAGGCAAGACTGAGAGAGAGTCCATTCCCTTGGCTGAGAAGCAACCCCACACATGAATGGTTTCAGGATGCTTGACAGTTGGCATGAGACAAGACTGGTGGTAGCGCTCACCTGGTCTTCTCCGAATAAGCCGTTTTCCAGATGTCCCAAACAATCGAAAAGGGGATTCATCAGAGAAAATGACTTTACCCCAGTCCTCAGCAGTCCACTCCCTGTACCTCTTGCAGAATATCAGTCTGTCCATGATGTTTTTCCTGGAGAGAAGTGGCTTCTTTGCTGCCCTCCTTGAGACCAGGCCTTGCTCCAAGAGTCTCCGCCTCACAGTGCGTGCAGATGCACTCACACCTGCCTGCTGCCATTCCTGAGCAAGCTCTGCACTGCTGGTAGCCCGATCCCGCAGCTGAAACACTTTTAAGAGACGGTCCTGGCGCTTGCTGGTCTTTCTTGGGCGCCCTGGAGCCTTTTTGGCAACTAGGGAACCTCTCTCCTTGAAGTTCTTGATGATGCGATAGATTGTTGACTGAGGTGCAATCTTTCTAGCTGCGATACTCTTCCCTGTTAGGCCATTTTTGTGCAGTGCAATGATGACTGCACGTGTTTCTTTAGAGATAACCATGGTTAACAGAAGAGAAACAATGATGCCAAGCACCAGCCTCCTTTTAAAGTGTCCAGTGGTGTCATTCTTACTTAATCATGACAGATTGATCTCCAGCCCTGTCCTCATCAACACCCACACCTGTGTTAATGGAGCAATCACTGAAACGATGATAGCTGGTCTTTTTAAGGCAGGGCTGCAATGATGTTGAAATGTGTTTTGGGGGATAAAGTTCATTTTCTAGGCAAATATTGACTTTGCAAGTAATTTCTGTTAAGCTGATCACTCTTTATAACATTCTGGAGTATATGCAAATTGCCATTAGAAAAAATGAAGCAGTAGACTTTGTAAAAATTAATATTTGTGTCATTCTCAAAACTTTTGGCCATGACTGTAATGTGCATGGTGTGTCTCATCTCTCTCCCATTTGCAGATGTGGGAAAGCTGGACTGGTTTTCAACATGCCAGATCCTTTTGTTCTTATGGGAGTTATCTCCCGATTGAGAATATAATTATGCTTGGCGGAGCCAAAACTGCGCATGTATCTGGGCAGTTAGGAGGAATGGCTATCACTGCTTTCTAAGGGTTTGGCCACTGTTACACTAAGTTACATTTTTACTTATTTTAATCTTTCTTTTAGCAAACAAATGTGTTCTGTCATTCAGTTTCCTATAATCTGTAAACCAAATTGTGCTCCTCACTGGAGACAAAGACCATTGGGAATGGTCACTTCACCATTGATGTAAATGGTGACATTGACCTCTGGTCAGCACCGTGGAATATGTAGTGTCCTGCAATTGAGAAAAAAGTGGGAAGCGTCTGCTCGATGTTTTACTATTTCATAAAAATGCTGCAATTCATAGTAAAACTCCATGTGGTTTTTGTGGTAAAATTCTAGGCAGTGCGGCATAAAGTTCTATACGAAGCCTAAACAAGGCTTAACAGGCTATTTGTTGTTCACTCCAAAAGTATGGAAATATTCAGCTTGGCTCTTTGTTTAGGATAGTCCTGGCATTTCATGAGAAACCGGACAAACTGCATGGCCTCCTTGTTGGCTAGCCGACCCTTAACTTGGGGTTCTTGGTAAAATGAAAACATGCTGCTCACTTCTAAAACTATAAAAACTTATTTGACATTTGCAGTTGCCCTAGTAAAATCCTCCAAAAGGACAAGAGCTGAATAGGTTAATCTCCTTCCTGGCTGCGATAAGATGCTTTTATGAGAATTTATTGTCTCAGCGCATTCCATGTCCAGAGGCCTGCAAGTCCCATCTACTGTCTACACGAGCGGCTAATGAGATCTCAAGCACAAGGCCGACTGACAAAGAAATAATTAAAATCATTATTTCCTCACAGTCCTCTCATCTCCAGCTGCTGGGTGTATGTCATGGAAAGAAAATAATCAAATAATAAGCCAGAAATACAGTGTGAAGATAATCTGCCGTACAATGTACACAGCACCTGGCCCTCCATTTACAACATTAAGTCAACTGTGCACGATACATTGAAAGTCCATTCTGTAGTGTGTAGGAGGAATGTCATAATCCTATTTACCTCACAAATAAGTCTAGCTTTTTGTTTCCTGTTGGTGTCTGCTTCCACATGGAGTATCTTTATTAAAGAGCATTTCCTTTACAAATAATAAGGCAGCATGTTGGCTCAGTGGTTAGAACTGAGCACTCAGTAGTACAAGGACAACATCTGTGAGGAGTTTATATGTTCTCCCTGGGTTTTACATACTGATAGGGAATTTAGATTGTGAGCCCCAATAGGGACACTCACCGACAAATAGAAGTCCAGTTGTATCTGCTTCTGCTAATGCACCGCTACAAGATCATAGCGATCATTCAAGTGATCATTCAGCCAACAGTAATCCCAACTCCGTGATACACATGAGCGCTCCTGTGTTCTCTATTAGAGCTGCTGACAAACTCCTGTGGCTGCAGCTTATCTCCCAAAGAACAAAACGATCCGCCGTTCGAAATCCAACGGGCCGGATCCTTCTTTACTCAAAAATCCTCTGTCAGGGGAGAGTTGGAAGGCCTCCATAAACCCTAGACTGTTGCCTGATCCTGCAGATATTAGTGGATTTGGCCATCTTTGGTCTACAGTATTTTGTCTGGTTCTCATGAAAAATGTATTTTCAGATTTTTTTAACATCAGTTTTTTGTGACATATGGGTGAAGATCAAAATTCCTCCATGACAGCTATGTGGGGCGGTAGTCGCTTAAACTTCCCTGATCTCTATTAGTCATCACTCATATTCAAAAAAATTAAGAATGAAGAATGTTTTCAACAATTTGGCAGAATACAAAACAATTGTAAAGACCTTAAATGACCATTTACCAAATACCTATTCAAGATGTTTAGAAGAAAGGAAAAATGATTCAATCATTTGCTACATATGGAGAAACTGGCATATCCGTCTATAGATTCAATAGCCACATCTTCCAATAAGGGAATCTTTAGACAGACATCTGTGTTTTAATTCCCTTCATAATAGTTAACTTATCATTTAAGCATTCTGATGGCAGCCCATTGTGATAAAGAGGAATCTATTTTGATTCAGACCAAATATAGCATGCAGAAAAGGTAGCATTTATATTGGTGACCCTAGAAAAAGGTTGCTTTTTTAACTCCTCTCCTTGCTAGAAGGCTTTTTTACCCCAATGGTAGCCATACTCATTAGGCCTGTTTCACACTTCAGTTTTTTGACGTCAGTGAAAATCCGCCAATTTTCGAAAAAAAAACGAATCCGCCAAAAAAGGGGCAAATCCGTTTTTTCCCCCATAGACTTACATTAGCGGCGGATCTTGACTGACAGTCGTCCGTCCCACCCGTTTTTTGACAGATCCGTCAAAATTTTAGCGTCTCCCGGGCGGATGGGCCGGACTCTGCAACGTTTTTTCCGAGCGACGGTCCGCTAATTTAGATTGCGCATGCCCAGCAGATTCGCTGGAGCAGGGCTTTTAACCCGAGTAGCGTTCCGGAACAGCCGTGCAAAGAAAAACTCTCTCTTCCCCAGACTCGGTTTCCTTTAAATTTCGGTCACTACCTGCTAAAGCGGATCCGTCCAAAAACAAATCCGGTGGCATCCGTTTGTGTCACAACGCTGACGGATCTGTTTTTTTCACAACCTGGCGAATTTGGACTGACGTCAGATAACTGAAACGTGAAACAGGCCTTAGACTGAAGAAGGTTGATCATTGGGTGACTGATCCTTACACAGATGTAGCCGTGCACATATTTACATGTAGACGTTATACACTTTTAATGACATTGGATGGAAATCATTCTGAGAACGTTCTTTCAGGAAAAATCTTTCGTGGACAACTGATTTATCGGACAAAAATTTGAACGCGAACCTGTCGTGTGAAAAAATGCTGTTAACCAGCAGATATAGGGTTTGGAAAGTTTACCTCCTCTTCTCTTTTGAGTAGCATCAGTTTTTGTAGTGCAATTCTTGCTCTTTTCCCCACACAAAATAAAATAAGAGAAGGCTTTGGATATTTTATCTATTTCTACATGTTATAGTAGCAAGGGCAGTATTTGGAGGGGGTACAAGATTCTGGCAAAGCTAATCATTTTGACTGACATCTGCCCACAAAGGACAATGGTGCGCAATGCCAGTTTTAAAGCTCTATCGTGATTTTGTTTAGTAGAGGGGTATAGTTCATGGAGTATAATTGCTCTGGGTATCTCCATATCTGGATTCCCATGTATGTAATGAAGGATTTAGAAGCATGTAGATTCAGATCTAGTTTTTTCCCTGCTATCCGAAGGAAGTTTTTTCCCTATTCCAGGATTTCACTTTTACATCTTTTAATATTATATTCAGAGTATTTCCCAAAACTTTTGAGAACTTGGAACAATTGTGGCAATTGTTTCAATTGTCTAGACAGAAACAATATAATATTGTCCGCAAAGAGTGCTAATTTTGTCGTCGTGGTACCAACCTTGTCAAGTCCCTGTGTGCAGAAAAAGAGATTCACACAAAAAGCCTGGCATATAAACTCTTGCTGTAGGATTATTATATATTCCGCCCCAAAATTTACCTTAATATTCATTGCATCCAACACTGCGCCCAACCAGTCCCACCTAACGTTGTCAAAAGCTATTTCTGCATTCATGGCTAGCAGGCTCGGATTATCGCCTGGCTGTGTGCGATGTTGTACGACATCTAGCACCGTCAGGACTTTACGTATGCTCATCACTGTGGCCCATCACTTTACGAATCCTACTTGTGCTGGGCCTACCAGGTGTGGGAGAAAACATGCCAACCGATCTGCCATTATTTTAAAAATAATTTTTTAATCCACATCAATTAGAGAAATAGGCCTGCAGCCCACATCCACGGGGTCCTTCCCCTGTTTGGGTATCACTTTTATGTATGTTTCTTTGGATCTGTTGGAATGACCCCTATGTGAAGGATGTTATTGTAACATTTGGTTAAGGTTGGCAGAATCTGATTTGTTACAGCCTTATTAAATTCCCCACTATATTCATCCGGGCCCGGAGCCTTTCCGTTTTGTTGTAGGTATTTAATAATAGCTCTTATGTCCTCTTCTGCTATGTTAGCATTAATAAAATCTTGTTGTTCTTGTGATCACTTAGGCAGGGACATGCTATTAAGAAAACGTCCCTCAGCTATATCTACAGAGGAATTGTGATACAATGTTTTGTAGTAGCTTTGTAATATAGAATTTATTTTTTAGGGGGTCAGAAGTGATATTGCCCTGGATCTCTATACATTTCAGCCTGTTTAGTATATTGTCAGTTCCTAAGATATAGTCGATCCTTGAACTATGAACATGTGAGAAATGGGTGAATTCTCTTGCATCAGGTGTAACCATCACCCCACATCGTTTAGGCCTGTATTACATACAGTGCCTTGCGAAAGTATTCAACCTTTTCCCACACATCATGCTTCAAGCATAAAGATACGAAATGTAAATTTTTGGTGAAGAATCAACAACAAGTGGGACATAATTGTGAAGTTGAACGAAATTTATTGGTTATTTTAAAGTTTTCTGGAAATTCAAAAACTGAAAACTGGGGCGTGCAATATTATTCGGCCCCTTTACTTTCAGTGCAGCAAACTCACTCCAGAAGTTCATTGTGGATCTCTGAATGATCCAATGTTGTCCTAAATGACTAATGATGATAAATATAATCCACCTGTGTGTAATCAAGTCTCCGTATAAATGCACCTGCTCTGTGATAGTCTCAGGGTTCTGTTTGATGCACAGAGAGCATCATGAAGACCAAGGAACACAACAGGCAGGTCCGTGATACTGTTGTGGAGAAGTTTAAAGCCGGATTTGGATACAAAATGATTTCCAAAACTTTAAACATCCAAAGGAGCACTATGCAAATGATCATACTGAAATGGAAGGAGTATCATGCCACTGCAAATCTACCAAGACCCAGCCGTCCCTCTAAACTTTCAACTCAAACAAGGAGAAGACTGATCAGAGATGCAGCCAAGAGGCCCATGATCACTCTGGATGAACTGCAGAGATCTACAGCTGAGGTGGGACAGTCTGTCCATAGGACAACAATTAGTCATACACTGCACAAATCTGGCCTTTATGGAAGAGTGGCAAGAAGAAAGCCATTTCTCAAAGATATCCATAAAAAGTGTCCTTTAAAGTTTGCAACAAGCCACCTGAGAGACACACCAAATATGTGTAAGAAGGTGCTCTGGTCAGATGAAACCAAAATCGAACTTTTTGGCAACAATGCCAAACGATATGTTTGACGTAAAGGCAACACAGCTCATCATCCTGAACACACCATCCCCACTGTCAAACATGGTGGTGGCAGCATCATGGTTTGGGCCTGCTTTTCTTCAGCAGGGACATGGAAGATGGTTAAAATTGATGGGAAGATGGATGGAGCCAAATACAGGACCATTCTTGAAGAAAGCCTGTTGGAGTCTGCAAAAAACCTGAGACTGGGACGGAGATTTGTCTTCCAACAAGACAATGATCCCAAACATAAAGCAAAATCTACAATGGAATGGTTCACAAATAAACACATCCAGATGTTAGAATGGCCAAGTCAAAGTCCAGACCTGAATCCAATCGAGAATCTGTGGAAAGAGCTGAAAACTGCTGTTCACAAACGATCTCCATCAAACCTCATTGAGCTCGAGCTGTTTGCCAAGGGAGAATGGGCAAGAATTTCAGTCTCTCGATGTACAAAACTGATAGAGACATACCCCAAGCGACGTGCAGCTGTAATCGCAGCAAAAGGTGGCGCAACAAAGTATTAAGTCAAAGGGGCCGAATAATATTGCACGCCCCACTTTTCAGTTTTTGAATTTCCACAAAAATTTAAAATAACCAATAAATTTCATTCAACTTCACAATTGTGTCCCACTTGTTGCTGATTCTACACCAAAAATTTACATTTGGTATCTTTATGTTTGAAGCATGATATGTGGGAAAAGGTTGAAAAGTTCCAGGGGGCCCGAATACTTTCTCAAGGCACTGTAAAAGGGCAGATAGAACTGTCTCCCCTCATATTGACTTTGGGGTACGACCCCCTCCTGTCCTTTCCAATTTTGTTAACAGTATTTAGATCTCCCCCAATTATCATCAATGAGGAGACATCTAACATAACCCTTTATTAAAATTCTTTGAATAAACCGTTATTGGAACCGTTAGATCCATATATTATAAATACTATATGTTTCCTCAACACTTTCAAAGGTGATGTGCATCCAACGTCCCTGGTCATCATGTTCCAGGGTCAGCAAAGTGTATGTGAAATGTTTGTGAAATAGAATCATTACCTGCCCCCCCCCCCCCCGCACGTCTTTCCGGGCGGCTGACCACAGAACCTTCCCTACCCAAAAACGGTTAAGACTAAAAAAATCCTCCTCTTTTAAATGTGTCTCTTTGAGTAGAATGATATCAGGGAAAAAACTTTTGAGGTGCCTCAGGATTTTTGTTCTTTTGTCAGGTTCCAAGAAATAATATTCATTGTTAATAGTTTTAACATTTAACCACTTACCAATTTACGCGCTACAGTAAAGTGCCTTGCTAATACTAACTGCACCATGTGCTACGGACTGCTCTTTTTCTTTTTTCTGGCGAGGTGGACCTGAAAACATTGAGCTAAATTAAGAACTAGAAAAGGAAAAAGAAGAGACTCTTCTTGCACCTGGATGAACCCATTTACCAACAGGGTGCTTGTAACATCATAACCTTAACCATTTCTTTTTCGCTGGCAACTCTATATCAACATTGAGATCGATAAAGAGAGAAATATTAACCCTCCTTACTGGCAGAAACAATAGTGTAGCTTTCTACATGGAGAATTAAAAAAATGTCAGCAAGCAATACAATTCCTGCTATGTAAACCAGTATGGGACACAACGTTTTCAACAATAAACCCATTCCAAACAGGTATAAAAGAAAGTCCAAGGTGGTTGTTCTTCAGGTAGGCCATCTGCTCCGGTTTCCATGCTGTCTTTGGGCCTCAGGTGTTGAGCATGGTCTGGCGTCTTCCCATCCACTTCTATTTCCCTTTCTACCTCCATGTCTCGATGATTCAGAGAGGAGAGTGTCCATATCCCTTTCAGCCTCCTGAGGCGACTTGAAGGCTTTTCTGGAAAATTCTTAGTACAGCAGGGTATTGGAGCGTGAACCTCTTCTTTGACTGGAACAAAGTTGAGCAGATTTTGCTTAAGGCTCTCCTGCACTTGGCGACATCAGCTGAGTGATCTTCAAATAGCAGAGGCTTCATTCTTTTAATTGCCAAAGGGTGAGATCTTTTCTTGTAAGCTCTCATAATGTCTGCTTTGTCGTTATGATCTAAGATTTTCATTATAACCTGACGTGTTCTTGACCCTCGGCTGTCAGGATCAGATTGGTAAGAGCGTAGGTCAGGTCCCACACTTTGTGCTCTTTCAACTCTGCAGCTATGGCTGAAATCCAGTGAAAGCAGCAAATCTCTCCTGTAGAGTTCTTGTAGTTCTGAGGCATTGACTGATTCCATTAGCCCTACTAATTTCCAATTACTGCGTCTAGATCTGTTCTCTAGATCCTCCATCTTTTCGCAGAGGCGGCTAGATTATGCAGAGATTTCATTAAGGTGAGTTATTTGCTCATTTTGATCCTCCAAATGCAGGACCCATTGGTCCAGCTCCTCAATTCTGCCTGTGTAGCCCCTTAGTTCTCCCTGTAAGCGGTTAAGGGAGGTTTGCATAGTCTGCTCCAGAATCTTCTGAATATCAGGGGCAAATCTGCCTGTTACTTCAGCAGCCAACTTTTTATAGTCCAGCAAATCAGTGGATAACACTGTTGATGAAGCAACCTCAATGTACTCACTGTTAGGCGGAGGTAAAACTGCTTGTGTTGCTGAAGCACGTTCTGGTCTCAGCGCCATATTGTCATTCTCCATGTATCCGTTCTCGACCAGCCATTCGGCGTCTCGTCGTTTCCTTCTGTGCGCTGCGTAGCAGATACCAACCCATACAGGGGTAGGGCAGGTTTGTCGAGGTTTTTACTCGTTGGTAGGCTAATCTGGGCTATTTATCAGTTATAATGTGTGGCTTTAATGTAGTAGGGTGCCAGAGCTCTCCACTCTGCGATCCTACATCACCAGCGCCTGAACCGTACGTCCAGATATGGGGTTAATCTGCAGGTTAATAGCATTCTGACCCTGCCTGGCGCCCACACTTAGACCCATGCTGCCTGGAGGAAATTAACTTTACTCTCCCCGGCAGCGTTTTGGTTTCAGTCACAGAGGGGGCGCCAGCGGATTCACTTGACAAGTTCCCTTTAAAGATTGTCAATTTCTGTCCTGATGGTGACAGTCCGTCATCAGTAAAATAAATAATTTTAGTAGAAATGGTTGATTTTGTTCAGTTTTAGACAAATATAAAGGCCTACCTTTTTTACTGAAGGCTGAAAATGCCTTATGACAGACTGGATCGGCCAGGGAACATGTCCTTAGCTATCTGTCATAAGGCATCTGACATAAGGCAGAAAAGGCCAGGAGCTTTGGCAGTGCTATACATATGATTTATCTCTTGTTCTTTCTGGCTTATTTATCCGATCATTTTAGACAATTTATGTAAATCTTTTTGGCTTTACACAATTGAAGAAAAAGAAATGGTGTCAGTAGAGATGATATTTTCTGCAGCAATAAACCTTGCTTTTAATAGGTGTGACCACAACTTTTTCGTAGATACTTCCATAAGCGCCATATAAGGTTTTATACTTCAGCCTTAAAGGGCTTTATAGCCATTACCGTCTGTGAATTGGGCAGGAAGTGGTTACCTTGGTTTAGCCGACACAGACACGAACATGTGCTTCTCAGAAAAATGCTACATGGTGTTAGATCAATGTGGCATGAATTTCCTCTGAGGTTTTGGATTACCATCATTACAGTTTTGAGACACTTCACCTACACCAGTTCTTAACATAGTGTGGAGCGTATTTCTTAACACTGCAAGGTGGACTTCTAGAAATGTGTGTGACCCTGAATCCCCTGTGACAGGTACAGACATTGTCCCAGGTGACGTCACTAGTAATCCCCCGTGACAGCTACAGACATTGTTCCAGGTGACGTCACTACTTACTATTCCATGACGAGGATTATTTCACTGTTGGTCTCAAAGACTTCATGTAGGTCCACCACATAGGGTGAGAATCGAGCCAGCTCTAGAATGGCGATCTCATTGATGATGTCACTGCGGCAGTCTTCACCCTTTCGTCGTTTCCTCAGAAACTTTGCGGCGTATTTCTTGCCGGTCAATAATTCCACACATTTCTTGACCACTGCAAACTTCCCCCTAAGACAGAAGAACAGAAACGGTTTGCATTTCATATTATCGTAGCTCTTTGCAACAAAGAAATTTGCATCTGGACAAAATTCTAGATTTCTCTATGAAATTCTCAGTAGTAATGGAAGACCCATCTGGGTAATGGGGCTAGAAATGCCAGAGTCTTTACAGCCACCTCTTGTCACTAGTGAGGTAGTGCCAGAGGTTGCCCAAAGCCACTGGTTGTGGAGATACATTGTTTTAAAGGGAATCTGTCATCAGGTATTTACCACCTAATCTACGAGCAGCATAATGTAGTGGCAAAGAGAGACCTTGTCACTTACTGGGCTGCTTGCTGCAGTTTTGGTAAAGTCTTTGTTGAACTTTCTGTTTGCTTCACTGCCCATTCGTGTAATTAGACCTTTGTGCCTGTAGCACCCTTTATATACAGCTCTTCTTGAGAAATGATGGTATCTCAGAGATTGGGCTCTCTTTATTCATAGGCCCTTTACCAATCACATTAGCCTCAGTTATGCCAGGTGATTTCTACCCCATCTGAAAGCAGCATGATATAGAGGGAGAGATCCTGATT
The DNA here is from genome assembly GCF_039654945.1 of Dendrobates tinctorius. Taxonomy (NCBI): domain Eukaryota; kingdom Metazoa; phylum Chordata; class Amphibia; order Anura; family Dendrobatidae; genus Dendrobates; species Dendrobates tinctorius. The sequence continues at coordinate 4,341,599 of NW_027361700.1, read as the reverse complement.
ACAGTGATGCATAATTTACTTGGATGCTTGCTGCAGTAATAAATGATAAATCACTGTTTGTATGCTGTATCCTTTTCCCATTTTGAAGTAGGAAACTATTAAGGACCCCCCTCAAAAGATGAACTGTATTGTAAGTATATAAATGGTGCTACAGACGCAAAGGTCTGAATACATGAGTGGGGCAGTGAAGCAAACAGAAGGTTCTCAAGTCCTGCATGAGAAAACCCTGCACCCCTCTCTCCTCTGTGTATGCCGATGAGCATATCAGTGTTGTCCAGAACCGTGGACTCAATTATACACTTTTGGTATCCATGAGTAAGGCTCTATGCCGAAACGCGTAGGATCGTCTATGCTACATGCGGCTAACTAATGTAAGGATCCCGTTTCACATAGCGACGCACCAGCGATCCCGACAATGATACGACCTGGTAGGGATCGCTGGTGCATCGCTACATGGTCGCTAGTACGCTGCCAAACAGGCAGATCTCTTCAACGAGCATGATCAGCGATATCCAGTGGGGGGGGGCGGTCGCCACTGTGTGTCACACGTAGCGAGATCGCTGTTGCGTCACAAAATCAGTGACGCATTAGCGATCTCGCTATGTGAGACGGCGCCTTTAGTTCTGGCTGTCTGCACACTTAAATTTTTTAAAATGTGTTCAATAAAAATTTTTGGGAAATTTTAAAATAAAAAAAAAACATTTGCTTTTTCGAGCGCTGGATCCACCATTTTTATTCAATTATACTGGTACACAATGATTTTGGTGCCAAAGATATCTGAACTGTTTATATAAAGTTTATGGTGCTGATTAAGAAAATTAATTTCTGGGATGTTTAATAGCTAATTACAGTAGAATTCTGGCTTCAAAAAGTTGATTTTATAACATTGAAAACATACAAATGGGAAAACAAAATTAAATGGGATATTTCATTATCTGAGACTCTGTTAAAGTCTAAAGACAGACCAATAGACCAAAAGCTATTGCATTTGTAATCACACACATGTTGCATTGGGGGAATGCATTATTATCATGGATGAATTATCTGACAAACTACAACCAATTTAGCAAAAGTAATGGTATTTTTGAATTCAGCACCCTCAAAATACTCTAAGTCCATTCAAAAATCCTTGGCACCTGTAAACAAAATGCTGTTTGTAGGCCCGTGTAATAGGAGTGTCAGTAAGGAAATGTCATGAGCCGTAATAATTACAACCATTCTTTCCCAGCATGCTTCACTCTTGCTATCTTATGCTAATTATACAGTCATATGTAAAAGTTTGGGCACCCCTATTAAAGTTAACCTTTTTTCTTTATAACAATTTTGGTTTTTGCAACAGCTATTTCAGTTTCATATATCTAATAACTGATGGACTCAGTTATATTTCTGGATTCAAATGAGGTTTATTGTACTAACAGAAAATGTGCAATCTGCATTTAAACAAAATTTGACCAGTGCAAAAGTATGGGCACCCTTATCATTTTCTTGATTTGAACACTCCCAACTATTTTTTACTGACTTCCTGAAGCACTAAATTGGTTTTGTAACCTCATTGAGCTTTGAACTTCATAGCCAGGTGTATCAAATCATGAGAAAAGGTATTTAAGGTGGCCACTTGCAAGTAGTTCTCCTATTTGATTCTCCTATGAAGAGTGGCATCATGGGCTCCTCAAAACAACTCTCAAATGATCTGAAAACAAAGATTATTCAACATAGCTTTTCAGGGGAAGGATACAAAAAGTTGTCTCAGAGATTTAACCTGTCAGTTTCCACTGTGAGGAACATAGTAAGGAAATGGAAGAACACAGGTACAGTTCTTGTTAAGCCCAGAAGTGGCAGGCCAAGAAAAATATCAGAAAGGCAGAGAAGAAGAATGGTGAGAACAGTCAAGGACAATCCACAGACCATCTCCAAAGACCTGCAGCATCATCTTGCTGCAGATGGTGTCACTGTGCATCGGTCAACAATACAGCGCATGCATAACGCCTTTTTGTATGACCAAACAACTCAATCTTTGTTTCATCAGTCCACAGGACCTTCTTCCAAAATGTAACTGGCTTGTCCAAATGTGCTTTTGCATACCTCAGGCAACTCTGTTTGTGGCGTGCTTGCAGAAACGGCTTCTTTCGCATCACTCTCCCATACAGCTTCTCCTTGTGCAAAGTGCGCTGTATTGTTGACCGATGCACAGTGACACCATCTGCAGCAAGATGATGCTGCAGGTCTTTGGAGGTGGTCTGTGGATTGTCCTTGACTGTTCCCACCATTCTTCTTCTCTGTCTTTCTGATATTTTTCTTGGCCTGCCACTTCTGGGCTTAACAAGAACTGTACCTGTATTCTTCCATTTCCTTACTATGTTCCTCACAGTGGAAACTGACAGGTTAAATCTCTGAGACAACTTTTTGTATCCTTCCCCTGAAAAGCTATGTTGTTTTCAGATCATTTGAGAGTTGTTTTGAGGAGCCCATGATGCCACTCTTCATAGGAGAATCAAATAGGAGAACTACTTGCAAGTGGCCACTTGAAATACCTTTTCTCATGATTTGATACACCTGGCTATGAAGTTCAAAGCTCAATGAGGTTACAAAACCAATTTAGTGCTTCAGGAAGTCAGTAAAAAGTAGTTAGGAGTGTTCAAATCAAGAAAATGATAAGGGTGCCAATACTTTTGCACCGGTCAAATTTTGTTTAAATGCAGATTGCACATTTTCTGTTAGTACAATAAACCTCATTTGAATCCAGAAATATAACTGAGTCCATCAGTTATTAGATATATGAAACTGAAATAGCTGTTGCAAAAACCAAAATTGTTATAAAGAAAAAAAGGTTAACATTAATAGGGGTGCCCAAACTTTTACATATGACTGTATGAGTATAATACATGAATGCTGAAAACCATTATACAACTTTCTCATGATCAGAGAGGAAGCCAGATTGTCTTCAGTGAAGCGTGAACATCCCACGCATGCTACATACATCTGCTAATTACTTTGCATTTCTTGGTAAACAGGAAACTTAAGACTAAAGGTATTATAGAGCTTTAAAAATATTCATGATATACACTGGCATATAAAAGTTTGTGCACCCCTGGTCAAAATTACTGTTACTGCGAACAGTTAAACAAGTTGAAATAATCTCTAAAAGGGCTAAAGTTAAAGATGACACAGTTCCTTTGTGTTTGAAGCAAAAAAATATTTTTTTTTCATCTAAAATAACATTTTAAAAATTAGAAAAATGAAAATGGGCTGATGTGAAAGTTTGGGTACCCTGCATGGTTAGTACCTAGTAGCACGCCTTTTGCAAGTATCACAGCTTGTAAATGCTTTTTGCAGTCAGCCAAGAGACTTTCAATTCTTGTTTGAGGGATTTTCATCCATTCTTCCTTGGAAAATTCTTCCAGTTCTAAGAAATTTCTGGATCATCTTGCATGCACTGTTATTTTGCGGTCTAGCCACAGATTTTCAATGATGTTTAGATCAGGGGACTGTGAGGGCCATTGTAAGACCTTCAGCTTGTGCCTTTTGAGGTAGTCTATTGTGGATTTTGGCATGTGTTTAAAAATCATTATCATAGTAACATAGTTAGTAAGGCCGAAAAAAGACATTAGTCCATCCAGTTCAGCCTATAAAATTCTGTCAGAATAAATCCCCAGATCTACGTCCTTCTAAAGAACCTAACAATAACTGTAAGATACAATATTGTTACGCTCCTGGAAGATATCCAGGCCTCTCTTGAACCCTTCGACTGAGTTCGCCATCACCACCTCCTCAGGCAGGGAATTCCAGATTCTCACTGCCCTAACAGTAAAGAATCCTCTTCTATGTTGGTGGAAAAACCTTTTCTCCTCCAGATGCAGAGAATGCCCCCTTGTGACCATCACCTTCCTTGGTATAAACAGATCCTCGGAGAGATATTTGTATTGTCCCCTTATATACTTATACATGGTTATTAGATTGCCCCTCAGTCGTCTTTTTTCTAGACTAAATAATCCTAATTTTGAAAATCTCTCTGGGTATTGTAGTTGCCCCATCCCCTTTATTAATTTTGTTGCCCTCCTTTGTACCCGCTCTAGTTCCATTATATCCTTCCTGAGCACCGGTGCCCAAAACTGTACACTGTACTCCATATGCGGTCTAACCAGAGATTTGTATAGACGCAGTATTATGCTCTCATCATGTGTATCCAGACCTCTTTTAATGCACCCCATGATCCTGTTTGCCTTGGCAGCCGCTGCCTGGCACTGGCTGCTCCAGGTAAGTTTATCATTAACTAGGATCCCCAAGTCCTTCTCCATGTCAGATTTACCCAGTGGTTTACCGTTCAGTGTGTAATGGTGATTTTGATTCCTTCTTCCCATGTGTATAACCTTACATTTATCATTGTTAACCTGCATCTGCCACCTTTCGGCTCAAGTTCCCAACTTATCCAGATCCATCTGTAGCAGAATACTATCTTCTCTTGTATTGACTGCTTTACATAGTTTGTATCATCTGCAAATATCGATATTTTACTGTGCAAACCTTCTACCAGATCATTAATAAATATGTTGAAGAGAATAGGTCCCAACACCGACCCCTGCGGTACCCCCCTGGTCACAGCGACCCAGTTAGAGAATATACCATAACTACTCTCTGCTTTCTATCACTAAGCCAGTTACTTACCCATTTACACACATTTTCCCCCAGACCCAGCATTCTCATTTTGTGTACCAACCTCTTGTGTGGCACGGTATCAAACGCTTTGGAAAAATCAAGATATACCACATCCAACGACTCACCTTGGTCCAGTCTATAGCTTACTGGGTCGCCCTCCCAGGGCTGTGGGGTACTCGGAACCGGGCCGGTGTCAGGGTGAAGGTGTCACAGCAGCGGTGACCCGGTCCGTGGCCCTGGGCGCCCAATATCAATGGCGGTGATGTTTGTAATATAGTTTATATGGAAAGTTCGTGACGCCACCTGTGGTGCTCGGCAAGTGTGATGTTAGGCCGACACTGCGGGCAGATCCTCTGGGACTGATGGTATGCGCAGCTTAGATGGTAAAGCTCCCCACAGGCGGAGCTGTAGTCCTAGGGCAGTGTAGATGAAGTAATGGCGGGGAGGCGTAGATGATGTAGGTGCAGGTACTCAGGTGTAACGGTGCGGAATAACTGGAGGACACCAGGGTGTGCGGTTCCAAGGCTTTACTCACTGTTTGCAGTTCACACACACACCTGCCTCCGCACTGTGTTCTCCAGGTCAGGGCTCCAGCCAACCTCCAGGCCAGATAGGATTCTCCCTTCCACACTCCGCCAATATGTACCTTTACTGAACGACTCCTCCAATGCACCTTTAGGTGTGAAGCACTCCAGTACTTAGTTACCCTGGAATGCCTCTCTCTAGGTGTTCCTAGTCTTTACTTGTATGACAGACAGCTGTAGCCTGCTTCGGGGACTCCTCTCTGCGTCCTGGCTCTCTATTCAATTGCTGTTGTGTCCCAAGTCTATGAGGGGAGCAAGGCATTAGTGGCTCACTACTCCTCCGGTGTCTGTTGCCGGACATAAAGATCCAATCAACCTCGGGGACCGGGCCCCGGCCTTTGCGCTCTGGACTGGAAGGATTCTCTATCTTTCTTCAACCAGCTTCCCACCGTCCTTCTATTCTCCTTCGTTCCGATCTGTTCTCTCTCTCTTATGGAAGGTTAGGTTATCAATCTTATCAGTCTCTTTCTCTGGTCTTTCTCGTGCCAGCAGCCCAGATCACTGGGACCTGCTGCAGCACATCCGTCAGACACCCATCATCTCTCTTCTCTCTCTTCACTAACCAACTACTAACTCTCACTCTTCCCACTCTTTTGTATCATCTCACTCCATCCGCCTCCCAGCACATCTCGTGTTACGAAGCAGGGTTCCACGAGGGTTGCTCTGCTAACCCCCAGCCTGAAGCTGTTAGGTGGACCCTACTGAACTATCATGTGTGTGGAATGCAGGTGTGGAGTGTGGTCAGGAGTTCCCACCTTACCTGGATGGTGGGGCACTACACCTTAGGAGAAGGTGCAGTACCTCTGTGGCAACTGAAGCCTCAGGGGTGCCACATAACCTCTTCATAAAAACTGATTAGATTGGTTTGACAGGAGAGATTCCTCATAAACCCATGCTGATATGGCGTTACAGGAGAGATTCCTCATAAACCCATGCTGATATGGCGTTAAACAGTTATTCTCATTGAGATAATCCAGAATAACATCCCTCAGAAACCCTTCAAATATTTTACCAACAATAAAGGTTAGACTTACTGGCCTATAATTTCCAGGTTCACTTTTAGAGCCCTTTTTGAATATTGGTACCACATTTGCTATGCGCTAGTCCTGTGGAACAGACCCAGTCGCTATAGAGTCTCTAAATATAAGAAATAATGGTTTGTCTATTACATTACTTAGTTCTCTTAGTACTCGTGGGTGTCTCTTAGTACTCATGGGTGTCTCTTAGTACTTAGTATCGATGTCATCTTCTTTTCAACTTCAGCTTTTTTACAGATTGTGTTATGTTTGCATCAAGAATTTGTTGAAATTTAATTGAATACATTCTTCCAACTTCATGTGAAATGTTACCCATGCCATTGGCTTCAACAACCCCAAAACTTGACTGATCCACCTCCATGCTTAATGGTTGGTGAGATGTTCTTTTCCTGAAATTTTGTGCCCTTTTTTCTCCACACATACCTTTGGCCATTATGGCCACAGAGTTCTATTTTAACCTCACTGGTCCACAGGACTTGTATACTAAATGCATAAAGCTAGTTTAGATGTTCATTTGCAAACTTCTGATGCTGAATTTTATGGTGAGGATGAAGGAAATGTTTTCTTCTGATGACTTTTCAATGAAGGCAATATTTGTGCAGGTGTCTCTGAATAGCAGAACAATGTACAACAATACCAGAGTCTGCTAAATCTTTCTGAAGGTGTTTTGAAGTCAAGCTGGGGTTCTGATTTGCCTCTCTAGCAATTCTACGAACAGATCTCAATGAAATTTTGCTTGGTCTTCCAGACCTTATCTTGACCTCCACTGTTCCTATTAACTGCCATTTCTTAATTACATTTCGAACTGAGAAAAGGGCAACTTGAAAACAGTTTGCTATCTTCTTATAGCCCTCTACTGCTTTGTGGGTCTCCCCCATTTTCATTTTCAGAGTGCTAGGCAGCTGCTTAGAAGAACCTATGGTTGCTATTTTTTGGCACAAGGTTAGAAGAGGCTGGGTATTTAAAAAGCTGGGAAATTTGTATCAAATGACCTTTCCTAACGATGATGGTGAACAAGCCATAATCCTAAATAACATCTGAAACCTTGGTCAAAGTTATCTGAGCACACAAATCTACAAAGGTGCCCAAACTTTTGCATTGGACCATTTTCCTTTTTGTAATATTTAAAATAAAAAATTGACTATATAGGTTTTTTTTTTTTCCATAAAATAGAAAGGAAATGTGTCATCTTCAACTTTAGGCCTTTTAGAGATAATTTAATCTTCAACTTGCTTCACTCTTCACAATAACAGTAATTTTGATCAGGGGTGCCCAAACTTTTACATACCACTGTAGCAACAAGAGCTCTGTGTAGACTTCACTGCCTCCTACCAACTATCTAACTGTGAGAATACAGGATTACATACACACCAATAAGTGGTAGTCTGTATCCTGCACTGAATTAGGGTAAGTGCACACAGAGTTTTTTGGTGGTGCGGATTTTGTAGTAAAATCCTCAGATAAATTAGTCCTGCGGTTTATCTGCGGATTTGCCTGCGGTTTCACACCTCATAATGGATGAGGTGTGAAACCGCAGCGGTTCTGCACAAAAGAATTGACATGCTGCGGATTGTAAACCGCAGCAAATCCGCTCGGAAAAATCCGCAGCATGTGCACAGCGATTTCCAGTTTGCCATTGAAAACAATGGTACTGTACAACCACCTAAATCTGCTGCGGACCCGCAGGGCCAAAACCGCTGCGGATCCGCAGCAGAATCTGCACCGTGTGCACATACCCTAACAATTGTGGGGAAGGAGACATCTGCAGGTTATTATGGACATTAATGGAGTTTATATGGTTTCTGGTTGTCACACACTATTATCACACATACATACATACAAGTAAGAAAGGAGTGCTAGTAAGGACAAGATAATTTCCAGACCTATCTGTTCTCTCAGTTGTTTGTATGTAGAATAATATAATAGAAGCTTGAGGTAACTATATACATCAATGGATTTCAATAGAACCTGCTGACCATCTAATATGCCCGGGGTTAGTCTATAACCCTGTCCTTATGGCAAATATCAAGTACAGAATCATTGAGATGTTCGATTTGAACATGTACTATGGTTTTGTTCCGAACAGAAGACTTTGGCAACGATTTACTCCCTTTTTCTAATAAGAACCCGTGCACAAAGACAATCCGAGTGTACGTCTGAATGAGGAGATAGGAGGGATAGCAGTAGGCTGAACGGGGCCCACAATCGGCTGCTGACAACATTCGGAAATTTATGGCTGGCCTAAGGGCAATACTTCTTTATCAGTGACTTGGATTAATGCTGTCTGTAATGTTACTATACCCAGTGAAGCGGATAACTCAATTCTTCAGCAGCACTTTGTGGTTCTCACAGACTCAACAACCTCTGGACTTAGGTTATTCTGCAGACTGCTATTATTTCAAGCCTGATCTCTGGGAAAATCAAGAAGCGATGATCAGTGGGGGTCGAAACATTAGACGTGGATGGCATATCCTGGTGCTATCCCACTGCTATATGTGATCCCATAACCCCTTTAAAACATTCTGAATTATTTTCGCTCCTTCTTTATCAAACTGATGTAAACTATCAGGGTATGCTGGGAGTTGCAGTTTAAGTATACAGCAAAAATGCCAATAGTAATCAGGGATTGACAATGAATTCTCACCCAACAATGTATAATGTATAACAGCAAGTAAGATAAAATATAACTTTTAATACATAACTCTAAAATAATCAAACCTAAAGTGTCACCAAAAGTGATTAAAACGAGATGCCCATACATTGGGTAATCCCCAAAGGATAATTGAATGCACCCAAAAGCATCAGATAGGAGTATAGAATGCCGTTAATGTGATAACCAAACAGCAATCTATATATATTGGATACAGCATAAAAAATAGCAAAATGCCATAGCCAATTGCACTCATATGTTTATATACTGGCTAAACCAAAGAAAGGGGAAAGGTTCATAGCTACAAATAGATGAGAGTAATAATAAAAGGAACAATCTCACCAATATTTTGCAGACGGTCAGGAGTCTCCAGGGATACTCATCATACATATGGATAGGCAGCAGTGGGAGTACAATACCCTGTCACAACCCTCATAAGCTGACCATTATCTGATCCCCAGACTCCTGCCCTGACAAGGGCAGTCCACAGCTAGCCCTAAATTGCACAAGCCCTACATCTATTTGTGGCTATGAACCTTTCCCCTTTCTTTGGTTTAGCCAGTATATAAACATATGAGTGCAATTGGCTATGGCATTTTGCTATTTTTTATGCTGTATCCAATATATATAGATTGCTGTTTGGTTATCACATTAACGGCATTCTATACTCCTATCTGATGCTTTTGGGTGCATTCAATTATCCTTTGGGGATTACCCAATGTATGGGCATCTCGTTTTAATCACTTTTGGTGACACTTTGAGTTTGATTATTTTAGAGTTATGTATTAAAAGTTATATTTTATCTTACTTGCTGTTATACATTACGAGTTGCAGTTTAACAATACATAGAAAAGTACACCTTGTAGACTTTTGCATTTTAAGGAGCTAGATTTCCAGGTATGGTAAAGGAAACACTGGATTAGCGTGGATGTAAGGTTTTTTAGTTACTCAATGCTTCACCTGTAATCCTCCACTTCAAAGTGATTATCACGGTTACCTGGCTGTTGGCTACAGATCAGGCTACTTACAGATAACCTTGGGATGTCCAGGCACGCTGCAGACTGATTCCATCACCGGGAACGACAGACCTTATCTCAGAGTGGAGCCAGTGGGATTGCTGAGTATTTACTAGAATTGCTAGATAGATACAGGTGTTGGAGGAGGGTGCCGGCCGCACAGGTAGTACACGGGGCCTGGAGTAACCTCATAAGCTAAATGGTGACATTAGCCCCTTACTGCATAATGTAAGCCCTCTCCGCTGGCTACAGCTGCCGAAATCAGCCCATACACTTGCAGATCTGGTAAAGCAACCCAATATGTGGTGCATATTGTAAGTAGCCCCCCGACTGGCAATCTGCAAAATTGCTGAAAATTAACATTAACAAGGTGCTGCAAACTGGAGACCTTTCATGAAAAAGGCTGTTTTACATGTAGCCAAGGGCATATTTATAGGGAATACACTGGCAGCAAAGGCCCAATGACCCCTCTGCCACAGCGCAGTACTGTAAATGACGTGATAGTTGGGGGGCACCCTATTTACATAGATTTTACAATGGAGACTCATGAGCTTTAAAAGATAAGGATGATGAAACCTATATAGTGTTTAAGAAGTTGTACCCTGTATACTGGAGGTTTTATAGGTTTTGGATTAAACTATAAGGATGCCTTTGTTGACATTTTGGACACAAGTAACTTTTCTAGTTTGCTTTCATTTAAATTGTAAAACACCAGCGTTTTTTTTTTTTACATTTTAATGCTGGAGTGCCTCCATTAGTTTAAGTTTCCTGCCACTAGTCTCATACTTACCAGCCATCGTCTTCATCTGTTATTGGTGCAGCTCCACTCATCTTCTGCAAGTTGTGACCTGCCAGATAGCTCCAGTGATTGGTGGGCAACCCGTAAGTCACAACTCAATGTAAGTCTATGAGAGCCAGAACAAAGTTCCCATAGACTGACATTGAGAGTACCTTGTAACTGTTACCTCTGCCTTCCATTTCAGTTAGAAGTTGTGGTCACAAGATGGTGGCGCAGGACTATGGCGGTGCCGGGAGGAGCTAAAGATGGCAACTGTTGAGACTAGTACCAGGGTCACGGAACTTACATTAGTGGCACCATTCCAAAAAAACACGCTGGAGTGGTGTTTTTAAGCTCCAATAATTTTAATGTCAGGATCATTAACCCTTCCCACTTTCTTCTGAACGGTCTTTTAAGCAGATTTATGCCCACATTAAAGTTACAGTCTTAAGAAGCTTAGAATTGTTCAGGAAAAGCGAGCTAGAGGTTACAGATCCTGCTGTTGTCAGGAAAAGCTCACTAATGGATTCTCTGATAACTCATTCTGGGGCCAGTTATCTACTGGAGCCATGTTATGTGATACATAGAGGCTGAAGAAGCCAAAGCGTTAATATATACATAGAGGCTGACACTTCACTGTATCTCTGTTGGCTTATTGCATCTTTTAACTTTTATATATATTTAAATACTGCACCGCTATGGACCTTATCGTTTATTCAACTGACGATACGACTGGATTCTATGGAGCGTTCATAATTTAATTGAGATTACCATAGGGATCATCCATGGTAATCTAAGTACAATTTATATGGCCATAGGAAATCTGTATATTGCAGTCATAATAAAGACTTTAAAACGCGTTTGCATTACGTCCGGCTGAAAATAATAACAACGACTTCCACTGTGTAACGCCCAGAGACAGTCACCTTACACCATGTACAATGACAGATGTCTTTTCCCAATTTCATTGTATAAAGAAGTGAAAGAAAACTGTTTGTTTGGAAATGGGCAGTTAACTAAACAAATTAACCTCTCATGGGTTAACAGGAGCAGAATGCAGACGAACAGATGGCAGTCCAATACTCACAGGGATTGCTTGGAATTCTAACACCTACTAATGTTTTCCACCTGTGCCCTGTAGGTGCCCACTCCAAGACCTTCATCTTCAAGGTCAGATACACAAGAATGCAGGCGGGCAGATTAATTCCAAACTTTGTTATACTTATCCCCAAGAGGTGTGCAGACCTAATCCTGCAGCTGTAATTCAATTACATTTCTCTTGGGGCTATGTTAGTATCATTTTATATTAGACTGAATTATTCTATTCTGCTGCTATTCCTCTGTTTCCACAAGAAAATTCACAGACGACATAATTAACTTCTCCTTTGTACGAGAAGGAGTACACCTAGGCCACATTTCTCATTCTGTCAAAAGGAACTGTTTTTTCAGATCAGAAAGACACGTTCACAACAGATACATTGTATAATGCACGTTCCACCTAATGTCTCCTTCACTTTAGGCTGCTTTTACACTTGCTGTGTTTTTTCGGCCCGTTTTTGCGGCCCCAATGCATTTCTATGGGGCCGCAAAAAAGGGTCACAAAAATTAGTAGGAGGGCCGTGCTCCATATGGCCGTGAGAGCCGTCTATACTGCCGTGAAAAAATATCGAGTTTGCTCTATATTTTTCACGGCTTACGGACACAGCTGCAATGCATTTCAATAGTACCGCAAAAACAACGTTAAGTTGTTTTTGCGGTACACTGTATTTGCAGATCGACGTTTTTTCCCCTGCTATTTGTTATAACAGGGGAAAATGGCGATCCGAGAAGATTTTTGCGGCCCATTTTTGCGGGAGACCACAAAAATCAGAGCATTCCGGCCTGCAAAAATGGCCCATAAAAACAGGCCGCAAAGAAAACGGCAAATCTAAAAGTAGCCTTACTATGACTGCAGTCACTTTAAGTGGTTTCCTAAATCTAAAAAGCCCATTCTTAATAGATCTGCAGCACAGAACAATATAGAAAAAATGTTGTACTCTCCTGCGTTGGCACTGTGTCACGTAACCAACGTGCCAAATATTGCCTTATCCCAACATCTGCAAAGTGTGAGAGTCAGGACAACTTCATACACATTAGATGTTAGCAGAACTCACTGATTTTGGGAGATCAGTCAGCCATCTAATGGCTGACTGATCTCCCAAAATCAGTGAGTTCTGCTAACATATTTCAGTAGCATCTGGTATATTAACCCCCAAATTATTGGAGTTTTAGCAGATTTCACCAAATTTGGACTTGACAATGGTTTGCAGCTGAATATGCAATATGTATGGCCAGTTTTAAAGAGGTTGTCCCCATTCATAAAATACCGATCTCGGTAATGGATATTGACTGCAGCCAACCACTGAGCTCAGCGGCTCTGTCCATCTAGACGAAACACCCTGGTCTCACCCACCAAGGTCATTGGATGTACTGCTGTCAATGTGACGTCAGAGCTGGGTCCAGGGGCAAGTATTTTCTGAAAGCTAGAACCAGTTAATAGATAGGGGGCCCTGCTGATTCTACCTCTGAAGGCAAATGTTGGGAAAGAGTTCAAGCTGCAAGAAGTCTGGCAATGGTCTGTTCAGCTCTCCCCTTAAAGTGGGTGTGGAGACATAGCTGTCGAACAAAAAAGGATTTGGTCAAAGGTAAAAAAAAACAACTGTATGGCCAGCCTTAAAATGATGCTACCCAGCATGCTGCCAATTCCAGTACGATCAGCTATTGTCAATAGTATGGAAAAATATAATATTACACAAGACCTAATGGGCAACCTTCAATTCACGGTAATGTTTAATCTGCCACAAACTCTGAATAATAGAGGGGAGAACCCATAGACTTGTGGACAGAAATTATCTTTCTAGAACCACTCGATTAAAGTATTACTCAGTCACGTTCATGAGTCACGGAAAAACAGATTTTGCTCTCAGATTTTTCTTCTAACTAGGAAACCAGACATTCTTCTTTTCAGATCCAATGCGGGGGCAGGCTGCATTGGTCTGGCATGTTATCGTCACAATTATTTGAGGTTAGGAGGTTATAATTTAGGTGATATTAGTAAATGTTTGCTCTCTCTAATGCATCAGAGAAGATAAGGAGCATTTTAATGTGTCACTGGTCTATTGACCAAACAAAAGACTTTGCCCTCACATTCACTAAATGGATTAGCAGCGCATATGTCTTATTTAACGTCTGTTCATGGCGGTAAACAGACTCGGTTCTTTCCTTTTGGCTTCAAAGTAACCTGACACAAGTCTGATTAGGAGTCAAGGACACATCTCAATAATGTGGAGTACCCGAACTAATCCCATCTGGTCTGACATGTTTGTCTAGTGGTTCTGGATGGATCCTGTGCCCTTTACTTTTATGTCAGCCATCATGTTTAAGTAAATAGAAGAAAAAGTAATTTATATGTTAGGTACCACTTGAACACTAAGGTTGTCTGAGATTTCATATTTCCATTGTCCCCATTAGGGGTTTACAATCTAAATTCATCATCAGAGGGGAGTACTGGGAAACAAGACTACCAAAAGGAAACCCATGAAGAATGTATAAACTTCATGCAGATGTTCTCCTTGGTCTGATTTGAACCAAAGTACCCCAGTGCGGCAAGGCGACACTGCTAACCACTGAGTCATTACACACAATAGAGTAATGTCTAACAAATCAGCTGATTTTGGTAGGAAGGGCCATCCATGTAATAGGTACTGGACCAAAGTTTCTGATGACAAATGTCAGAGGAGAAAGAAAAAACTAGACACTTTTATTTGATCATGGATCATTTTGTTTTCCCCATGCAAAGCAGAGCCAGCATGCGTATAGGGGGTGTCAGAAAAAAACAGCTTTCGATGAAACAAGGATATGAGTAACCATCCATTATCCATGGTAGAGAATTGGAGGTCCCCATAGAGTGTCAGACTTGAGCGGCTAGGGCACACCAGTAACACTGACTCTGGGGGACCACTGTTCAGCTACATACAAATATTACATTACCCTCATTCATAAATTCACCTATGCATCTATATAATAATAAACTGGGTAGTTTGTTGAATGAATGATGAGATGCTGCTTCTTTCTGTACATAGGGAATCATGTTTTGGGCCAACTCATCTCATATTGGTGGGTAGGGGGTAAGTGGCTTACTCCTGCACAAGGGCCTACCGGTTGAATTCATCTGTTCCCCTGTGGGCCAGTCCGAGTTTGCCACCATACACATCAGATTGTCAACTAACTATGCTGAAATTGCTGGATTTGGATGGCTTTAATCTGATATGAGCGGGAACCTTGAGATCAGTAGTCCCCAACATTACGGACCTTTAAAGCCACATTCAGCTTTGAGAGAGGGACGTGAGCCACATCCAGCTCACACCCCTTTCAAAGTCATGCCACCCAGAGCCTATGTTACCGGCACAATGAGCCAAAACTTTCCACAAATATCACACTGAAGAAATATAGCAAGACCTAGGGTTTCCCACAATACCCCCATTCAGTATTCTCACATCAAGCACTCCCACCACACCATTGCAACAGTTTCAAGCACCTTCTCTGATAGGTAGCATCAACCTGTCTCCAGCTCACCATGCTTAAATTATTTCTAAACCCCCAAGGCCAGAATCAGGATTGTCAACCGTCCGAAAATTGGAGGACAGTCCGTGTAAATAGGGCACATTTTTACCCTGTCTGTAAAACATATTTAAAGCGTCACGGGCGGCATGGTGGCTCAGTGACTGCAGCGCTGGGGTCCTGGGTTTGAATCCTACCAAGGACAACATCTGCAAGGAGTTTGTATGTTCTCCCCGTGTTTGCGTAGGTTTCCTCTGGGCACTCTGGTTTCCTCCCACATTCCAAAGACATACTGATAGGGAATTTAGATTGTGAGCCCCATCAGGGACGATGATGATGTGTGCAAACTGTAAAGCGCTGTGGAATATGTTAGCGCTATATAAAAATAAAGATTATTTATTAAGGCGTCCGTGATTTTTCTTTTTAAAGCTGAAGAATACAAATGTATCTAAATTCCATCAATCAAAACATTAGAAAGTGAAACGCTAGAATTGTGATTTGCAGCTGAAAATTGTGTCTCTTAATAGTGCATCAATCTGATACGTTATATTAACACAGCATATAAATGCAACATTTCTGAGGAACCACAGGAGCCAACCATCTACTAATTTCAGGGAACGTCTGGATATGCACAGTTAAATCAACGCATCCTATGAGAAGGGGCATATTGCTATTAAACAGCTCTTTGCATCTATTTCGGAATTCAGCAATGTTGGGGGGGGGGGGGGACAAATTTCAGACAAAGGAAAGGAAAGCCCTAAGACAAGACGCTCATTGTTAGCATGTAGAAGGTGGTCACCCAGGGGGACAGTTAAAGACGTATGCTACAAATAGGGTGGGATTCTTGGAATTCCATCCCAGCAGAGGTGGTGAGCCCAGCAAAATGCCTGAGATCTAGAAGCTGACATGTATCTGAATCAAAGCCAAGAATCGAAAAGCACATTTTTAGAACATGTATGAAAAGGTCAGATGTTGCCCACAAAGCTGTTTTCCATGTTTTCTGCATGTCAATGATGCAGTCTCCACCTGCTGCGCCTTTGTTCTGGAACACTATGGACTGTGGTGCATTCCCACCTCTGTTTGTACCTGGAACTGGAGTTACATAAGTATCGTAATTCAGTCAAGCATGGCTTCAGGTTCTTCCCAGTTTGACAGATTTATTACAGAGTGATGCAAACACTGAAGCTGACACTGTCAGGGTAGTTGTTTCCTAACCATAAGATACACGCCAGGATTTACAGACAGATCCAATACTGCAGATGATAATCATTAACTGTACCCATAACCCTTGACAGCTTTCATATGGATCCAAGCCAGAGAAACATGTTTTGATATGGTACAGAAAAGGAAAAAACACAAAAAAGCACATGTCTGTTTCTCAATATTTACTAACTATTAATCCAATATTACATCTCCTCTAATGTACAGTCATATGTAAAAGTTTGGGCACCCCTATTAATGTTAACCTTTTTTCTTTATAACAATTTTGTTTTTTGCAACAGCTATTTCAGTTTCATATATCTAATAACTGATGGACTCAGTTATATTTCTGGATTCAAATGAGGTTTATTGTACTAACAGAAAATGTGCAATCTGCATTTAAACAAAATTTGACCGGTGCAAAAGTATGGGCACCCTTATCATTTTCTTGATTTGAACACTCCTAACTACTTTTTACTGACTTCCTGAAGCACTAAATTGGTTTTGTAACCTCATTGAGCTTTGAACTTCATAGCCAGGTGTATCAAATCATGAGAAAAGGTATTTAAAGTGGCCACTTGCAAGTAGTTCTCCTATTTGATTCTCCTATGAAGAGTGGCATCATGGGCTCCTCAAAACAACTCTCAAATGATCTGAAGACAAAGATTATTCAACATAGCTTTTCAGGGGAAGGATACAAAAAGTTGTCTCAGAGATTTAACCAGTCAGTTTCCACTGTGAGGAACATAGTAAGAAAATGGAAGAACACAGGTACAGTTCTTGTTAAGCCCAGAAGTGGCAGGCCAAGAAAAATATCAGAAAGGCAGAGAAGAAGAATGGTGAGAACAGTCAAGGACAATCCACAGACCACCTCCAAAGACCTGCAGCATCATCTTGCTGCAGATGGTGTCACTGTGCATCAGTCAACAATACAGCGCCTTTTTGTATGACCAAACAACTCAATCTTTGTTTCATCAGTTCACAGGACCTTCTTCCAAAATGTAACTGGCTTGTCCAAATGTGCTTTTGCATACCTCAGGCAACTCTGTTTGTGGCGTGCTTGCAGAAACGGCTTCTTTCGCATCACTCTCCCATACAGCTTCTCCTTGTGCAAAGTGCGCTGTATTGTTGACCGATGCACAGTGACACCATCTGCAGCAAGATGATGCTGCAGGTCTTTGGAGGTGGTCTGTGGATTGTCCTTGACTGTTCTCACCATTCTTCTTCTCTGCCTTTCTGATATTTTTCTTGGCCTGCCACTTCTGGGCTTAACAAGAACTGTACCTGTGTTCTTCCATTTCCTTACTATGTTCCTCACAGTGGAAACTGACTGGTTAAATCTCTGAGACAACTTTTTGTATCCTTCCCCTGAAAAGCTATGTTGAATAATCTTTGTTTTCAGATCATTTGAGAGTTGTTTTGAGGAGCCCATGATGCCACTCTTCATAGGAGAATCAAATAGGAGAACTACTTGCAAGTGGCCACTTTAAATACCTTTTCTCATGATTTGATACACCTGGCTATGAAGTTCAAAGCTCAATGAGGTTACAAAACCAATTTAGTGCTTCAGGAAGTCAGTAAAAAGTAGTTAGGAGTGTTCAAATCAAGAAAATGATAAGGGTGCCCATACTTTTGCACCGGTCAAATTTTGTTTAAATGCAGATTGCACATTTTCTGTTAGTACAATAAACCTCATTTGAATCCAGAAATATAACTGAGTCCATCAGTTATTAGATATATGAAACTGAAATACCTGTTGCAAAAACCAAAATTGTTATAAAGAAAAAAGGTTAACATTAATAGGGGTGCCCAAACTTTTACATATGACTGTATATAGGGTCTACATTAGTGTCCCCAAAGTCTTTCTTGGAGACAAAAATTCAACAGGTTGGATTCCTATATGTACAATCCTACTTTTTTCCCCTAGATAAGAGGCGTCTACTTCCCTCCCGTTACAGAAACTACAGACCTGTTTGATCAACAGCTATAGCATGAGGTTACCATACATAGCAGCAGGTGGCACCTGGTAAAATTTAATATCTTCATTAATGCATAATGTTGGATAGTGCTTGCAAATATAGGCAACTTAGCAATTTATTTCTTATTAACTAACATTTTTACCAGTTCTTGAGATATTATCACTTTTCTTTGGTTTATTGCTCTTTGCCTTGGAGAGTGATCACAGGTGCTAGACAGCAGAACATGCACAGTGCTTACAGCCCTTTTCTGCTGAATTTTTAAGCACTATTTTGAAGTTGGCCAGGATCGCTGGCGTGCACTGTTACCTCCTAATGCTAACCACTTTCAGTGCTTCGATTACAAAGCTAGACAGCAGCGGTGGTCAGTCTCCTAGGCAACAAGCTGTAAACAAAAGTGTTGATATCTGAAGAATAGCTGCAAGTTTCAATGAGCAGCAAATTGCAAAAGTGCTTGTTTTTTCAACACCAGTCAACAATTTACGTCTATGAAGATGAAAATAACCCTTTAAGACTTGGTCACAGCAGCAAGATGCCTGTTTGACAAAAACAGTAGCTTCGTAGACTCTGACTAATGTATTAGATCTAAAGCTGGTTACACATATAGAACAGCTGGTTGTGAGCTATCTTTACAAAAGCCTCACAGACACATGTATGTTCGGCTTAGTCAAGCATTTATGTTTTTGCATTGGGGAGAGCAGAAAATGCTGCTGACAGATTTGACACTGGCTTATCTCCTGAAAAGTCAAAGGATGGGTTATTAAAATTCAAATTGCAAAAATGTGATCACACAATAATCTAAACTAAATAATCAAACAATGTGAGTTAATCTCATCACCCCTTCCCTTAAACTGTAAATAATGATTTTGAATAACAGTTGTGAACTGTAACTATAAAAAAGGGGATGGTCCTCTGTAACAATATACATCCAAATATCCAAGACATCCAAGAGATCCAAAGAACCAGAGACTCTTTACAAAACTATAGCAAGGAACACGGTACAAGACAGGAGCCAAGACATACATCATCGCTCCATCACGAGGGACACCGATTTGAAATTCCACAGGATGTCAGCTTCGGGGACCACAGCCCCAGCTGAAAGAATACATATCTGCTCCACTGACCATCAATGAACCCATGGATATGTTTGGGGTAGTCATAATTTGAACTTGCTGACCACCTGAGCTCCATCAATACATTTGGGAAAGCCATAATTTCCCAAATGAGCTCCATGGACATATTCGGAGAAGCCAGGTTGTGACCCTCCGGTCACCTGGCCTTGTATCTCAATGGATTGTCAGCTTCCCAACCTCTTCTCTGTGTGTGGGGATAGTGGGCCTTGGAAGCTAAGAAGTCACAGCTGCTGTCATCTCAGCAAGTCAGCTTAAGGGTGAGACTCTGGAATTGTGCACCATCTTGGGTATTTTGCTGGGACTGTTCTAGGTGTTATTTGCCTGTTTTGTGGTTCAATAAAGTATTGTCCACTGTTTTACCCTCACCTTGTGTTGTCTGAGTGGGCCTTCGGTAGGATGAGCCTTGGTCCATGTGGTTTTGGCACCCGTGTCTCCACATTAACCCTTATCTCTCTGGACAATGTCTATCAGGGGAGAGTCAAGAGGTCCCAACACATATTAGGCCTGTTTCACACATCCGTTTGTCACCATCAGTCAAAATCCGCCGTTTTGCAAAAAAAACGGATCCGCCATTTTTCTTTGCGGATCCGTTTTTTTCCCCATTGACTTGCATTATCGGCGGATTTTGACTGATGGTGATCCGTTGCTTCCACATGTCAGCGGATCCGCCAAGATTTTGGCGTCCGCTGACATGTCCGGACGGACCCTGCAACGTTTTTTTAGTGCCAGGATCCGCTATTTTGTGTTTGTAAACATTTTTAACCCCCACTCCTCTCTCTCTCTCGACTTCCGCACGATCTTGTCTGCCTCCCCGATCTTGGCCGAGCCATCGCGCAATCTTCACCGCCTCCCCGATCTCGGCCGGCCCATCGCGAGATCGGGGAGGCGGTCAAGATCGCGCGATGGGCCGGCCAAGATCGGGGAGGCGGTGAAGATTGCGCGATGGCTCGGCCAAGATCGGGGAGGCGGACAAGATCGCGCGATGGCTCGACCGAGATCGGGGAGGCAGATCGCGCGGAAGTCGGGTAAGGAGAGAGAGAGACCATGTCGCGATCTTGTCCGCCTCCTCCATTCCTTGCGCGATAGCACTTTCCACAACCCGCGGTCCCTTTAATTGACGCCGCTCATGGATCCATAGTCCGCGGTCATCCGTACATCTTTCAAAGGGGCGGATCAGTTTTTCCCCCCTTTGGTGGATTTCAGCTGACCGCCGACTACGGATGTGTGAAACAGGCCTTACACTGTCCAAAAAAGGAGGGAATTGAGTTCATGCTAATAGGTAAAACCATGTATTTTATTGGGAAAAAGTTAAATAACAGTTAGACATATAAACACATAAGTAGTGGGCAAAATAAGGATGGAACAGTGACAGTTTATCCATAATTAAATGAGCTTAGTTTATTGAAAGATACATATAGAGCAAGTGCATGGATGTCCCGCAAAATTCAGTGCAGCTAGTGAGCCTGTGTGCTGCTACAACATTACCAATGGGTAATTACTGTCATATGTAACTTGTTTCTCTCTATCATTGTTCTCCCACGTACTTGCACCATGTGCTTTTATTATGGATGTTAGTAATATGGATGTTAGATTTATGTCTGCATTCAGTGCCTGGATGAGATTGGTATGTGGAGCTATCTCCCTTCTGCAATAGTGCTTTTGACATCCAATTTCAGCCCATGTCACACTGAATTTTGCGGACATACATGCACTTGCTCTATATGTATCTTTCATTCTGATTGCAGGTTGTTATTGTTTGAAAAATTGTCCTTTATGAGAACATGTACTGTATATTGATCGCCCTCGCACCCAGGGCGGCGGGGTACTTGGAGCCGGGCCCGTGGGTTTCAATGGGAGATATCACGGCAGCTGTGACCCGGTCCGTGGCCCTGGGCGTCCATTGTGAAAGGGAAGATGTTGAACGTGTGGATGATGATTAAAGTTTATAAGTGTATGATTCGTGACGCCACCTGTGGTGTTTGGCAATGAAGATGTTAATCCGACGCTGCAGTCAGATCCTCTGGGACAGATGGTGTGGTGCAGCAATGATGTTGTGGCCCTCCACAGGTAGGGCTGTAGTCCCAGGGCAGTGTAGATGAAGAGAGAGCGAGGGGACGTAGATGGTGCAGTGTTAAGCACAGCGATGTAGCAGTGCTGAGTGTGTTGGCGCGGGAATAAGTGGAGGACACCAGGGCGTGTAGTTCCAAAGCTTTACTCACAGTCTGTTGTGCGTACAGGTGCCCGCATCCGTGCCGTGTCCTCCAGGCCAGGAGCTCAGCCAACTTCCAGCCAAGATGAAGTACTCCGTTCCAACACTCCGCCAACATGTGCCTTTCCTGAACGTCTCCCTTCTAGCGCCTATTTGAACTCACAGTACTGAGTTACACTGGAGTTCCTCCTTTCAGATGTTCTTAGAACTCTACTTGTACGGCAGACAGCTGTAGCCTGCTTCGGGGACTCCTTGCTACTAAGCACGGCTCACTCTCATTGCTGTTGTGCCCCCAAGTCTTGTGTGGGAATAAAGTGTCTGCTGCAGGACCATTAGTATCCATACAACCTCGGGGACCGGATCCCGGCCATGCGCTTAGAACTTGAGGAAGGGCCCTGCTCTGACCCTAGTCCTTAGTTCTCTTCTTCTCCTTACGTTCCGTACAAAACTATCTTCCTTATGGAGACTTAGGCTTTCTGAATATTTCTTTCCTGTGCCAGCAGACCCAGGTCACTGAGATCTGCTGCAGCACTTCCTTCCATCCATCCCACTCAGGGGATCTTCTCTCCCAGACTGACCTAGTCAGACTGCCCTAGTCCTAATGATCTCCCGCTCTCTTGTGCAGACTAAGCTCCACCCACCTCCCAGCACTCTTCGTGTTCCAAGCAGGGAGCCACCAAAGGTGCTTTACTACACTACTATGTTGTGTGGGATGCAGGTGTTGGAGTGTGGTCAGGTGTCTCCACCTTACCTGAATGGTGGGGTACCACACCTCAGGAGGAGGTGCAGTACCTCTGTGGCGACTGAACCCTCAGGGGCGCCACATATATACATGTACTGTACCCAGGACTATTATGACCTAAGCGCACTGTTGGCTCATTTAATTCTGGTGAAACGGTCATTGTTCCATCCTTATATTGTCCACTACTTATGTGTTTTATATGTCAACTATAAAAATGATACTGAATTTTGTGACTGTGATCATATTAGCTTTCCATAGTCGGAGATTTTAACCTGTAAACTGAAAATAATATAGAACATATATAAAAGCATCCATGTCCGACCATCACATGTCAAGTTGCCCAATTTGTTGTACTTGGAATGGAAATTTTGCTTATTTTTGTGTTTCTGGAATTGCCAGAAGTTATAACTAGTCATCTCCAGATGACAATATTTAAATTTTTTTTTTGCCAAGAACATGATGCAATTCAGTTGTAGCCAAGAAGAGGTCAGTCTACAACCTCCTTTATTTTACAGTACGGTGTCTTGTCGAAGAGGTTAGCATTGCCGGTTTCTGGGCGTCAATCTGAACAGAGGCAACTTTTGCATCGAGTTTTTATCATCTCTATATGGTTCCTATAGGTGTCCTTGTTGTATTGCACACGCTGATAAACACTCATAAATCGATTCACTTTTTATGAAATTGGCACAGTGCATGTGAGAGGTTAATACAGTGAGATTAAACTGTGAGCTTCACAAAATTCGATACAAAATATATGACGACTCAAAAATAATGTGTGATTTTAAGTATTTACAGTACAGACCATATCAGGGCACCATGAGCTTATATCATTGAGCATGGATTGCAGAGTAGAACATATATTAACTGCTGGAATGTATATGTATCTGCAAATACTTTGTACTTCATGGTCCGACTTATATTTATGAGGTATCACTGAGAAAGGATTTCCTTTTACAAATATAACCTCTAATCTTAAATGTATGCGGGGCATTATGTGTCCATTTCAATAGAGCCAGCCTCTGTAAGAGGTTGGCATCAAGAGTAGATGGGGTACACTTTGAGGAACCCAAATATCTTATCTAGAGAAAATGCCAGAGTTGTAGCTATCTTTTTCCTACTCCCACAAGAAAAGATTCATTGTACTCTCTTGCCAAGGAAAAAATTCTTGTTGGAACCCCTTCCCTGACACAATCACATGGGCACATGGCCGGCCAGTCCTCTAACCTAGACCTTAGGTGACCATTCTGAGTCTTGTTGCTGTGTGTAAAGAGAACAAGATACATATTTCCATTACTAAACAAGCATAGGGGTGATCAAAATCGTCCTAAAGTCTAAATCTTCCCTGCTTACACTGCAAATCATTCTTGCAAGAAGCCTATGAAGAGAAGGGTCCCAATCTATTTGCCATATCACATGTAAGGTCTCCATTTTTGTCAAGTTTATTCATTTTCCAAACATTTAAATGTATGAATTTAAATCTATGAATTGGTCAAAATAGACCCAAACAGACATTTTAAACCAGCCATTAGTGATGGACACAAGTGTTCGTTACTAAAGTTCGCCGTGGGTGCTCGGGTATGCACTAAGTATCAGGGGGCTCAAGTGAGAAGTTCGCGTCCCCGTGGCCGCATGTTTCACGGCTGTTAGATAGCCACAAAACATGTGGGGATTGCCTGACACTGTCATGTCATTCAACAACTGTAAGGCTGACAGAGATAGTCAAGCACTGTCTTTGGCTCTCTACATCAGTCCCATAAACAATTATTGGAGTGGTAGTGCGCAAATGTGACCATTACATCCATAAAAGGGATACAGGGCCCAGTTATTGTGATGAGAAGGGGTTGCAAACATTAATATACAGTAATTAAAACATTTCCTGTAGTTATGTTACATTTGTCAATCAATCTTGAGATACCATGACCTGAACTATAGTTGTATCAGCGATGACTTCCACAAATTAAAGGGGTGTGCTTATCATCTGTGATCAAGAGCGCACCAATCTGCTGCCTATTGGCTTCTTGCTTGCTAGCAAATAATGCGTTCCTGATGATTGACAGTTCAGACCAGTACCATGGTTGCACCGCTGTTCTGAACTGTATGCCCTTTTATTTTGTTAGCAGAGACAGTTTTGCATCTGCAGCCTAGGAGAACCACAGGGGTCCCCTGAAGTTGGCTGCATCCAAGCATCTGGTCAGCAAGTAACTTGCAATAGAATAATTCTTTACAAGGAGGTTTGCCACTCTGTGGAGGATGGTAACCTAGGCAGTGAGCAATAAATGATGGAATTACAATCCCTCCATTCTTCTAATAAGAAGTTAAACGTAAAGTTGCTTGTTCTTAAAAGAACTTGGCCATTTTAGCCATTAATGGACATGAGACAACCCCATATTATACTGTCAGTTGACTTCCCTGAGATTAGTGGGTTTGGGCAACATTAATCGATGTGTATGGGAGCCTTTACATATGGCCATTAGGTAAGCAACAATTAGGGTGTGTACTAATTTGGAAAACAAGGCCTCAATTCATCAATATCGGCATTGTTCACACCTGTCTTGAGGGGGCATGTTGGAGTCAGAGTCTCCTGTTTCACTAAGGGATGAACGTCTCTAAATGAATCCGGGACATCCCAACATCCATCGTGTGCACCCAAGCGTACTTTCGTCTGGGACTAGACTAGAGTAAGATTTCTAGCTTGAGGTGTGCCACAGCTCTTCATGAATTGAATGAACTGTAACATCATGTCTCATCCCTCCCCTATCCTATCCCGGCTCTACCCATTTGGAACTTGGCAAAACTGGCACGTAAATGCTAAAGAGTTGAACATTTGTATGCAATTATGAGTTGCACAAAAATTTTGCAAGTAATTTACGGCAGAAATCTTGCGAATGCACTTTGATGAATCTGGGCTTTGTGATGATGGGCACGAGGAAAAGGTCACACAACTTTTTTCCCTTGACTTGCACTATCTAAGAACCAATTGTAGCCTTACTTCTATCGCAGTCCTACAATCACTGCCCTGAGTCATATCACTAATTGATGTGGCCCATGCCGAACTGTGGCAATAATAATGATAGCTTTTTAACTACTATACAAAATAGTTTCTTGTCTCCACTTGTGAGCCGAGCAGAGTGCTGAGTGCTGATGCTCCCCATGCCTATCACTCAGGCTTTGATGTAGGCCTACATGACACGCTGTGTATACAGATGTTCCAATCTCACGATAAGGTAGCCCCTTTTCTGGGTCATGAAAGGTTTAGCCTACATATCTGTAACCCCCACCATGCTCTTGTCCTGATAATGACAGGCTCATCGCTTACAGCATTACCACGTCTTTTATCGCTTTTCCTCTCTTGTCTAGGTTTCTTTTTTTAGCTTTTTTTTTTAGCTCAGTTTATAGTAACATTGTAGAGAGGAAATCAGTGAATTGTGAATGTGCATGTGTTATTAGCAAAATGACTCATTGACCTCCAAGACACAGCCAGCAGTCCCATACAAATGTACCCTTGTACTATAAACAGTATATCCCTTTACATGCGGGTAACTTGGAGAATGGCGTACATTCAAAAAAGAAAATATGGCGTGCATTAATCACCCAGAATCACCATTTACTGAACCGTCATCTAACACCGCCGGTAAAGTAACTCGCTGATTGCAGATGGTGGAGGCATCTCATATCTGTACTTAATACTTATAATACTAGCATGCATTACTTGATTAAAAATGTTTTTCTTGGAAGATGCAAGTGTAGCATGCACTGATGTAATGTACCCTACTAAATTACAGACCCTAAGCTTCATACTAGGTATGGTGGCGGCATGGAAACGGTGGGGGTGACCTACATCTCTTCTATAGGAGGTCTACAGAGTTCTTAAATTGAATCAAATAGATGAGAGTAGACAGACAGATAGAGCTATAATGGGCTATTTTATTTCAGTCCTATTTACAGATATGTAGGAGGGGGGGGAAACAAAGTTTATCAGTGCTTTGGATCCAATTTTCATCAGTGCTTGATCAGGGTCAGCTTTTACCATCAGGGTTTCATGAGAGCTTTTGTATAGGAAAAAAACGTACATAACTTAACTTATCCATTACAATGGTAATAATGTACAGAACACGGATTGTACACGGATGCCATCCATGTGCTGTCCATGATCTTCACAGAAACGTTGACTTGTATGGGTAATTTTGATCGGTGACTTCGATCAAAAATGGACGTCTCCGTGATTTTTTTTTCAAATGGACGTGTGAGTAGGACCATCGACTTTATGTATGGGATATGCTTTATAAGTAAAAATCACAGGCAGAACAGGTATATACGATTCACATACGTCAGAATGAGACAAGAATGCTAGTGCAAGACAACTAACCCATGTGGAGATGGCAATGATCACCTGAAAGAGCCAAACTCTTGTTCAAGAGGTGACTGGATAAAAATCATCGTTATTGGCAGCGCATCTAAACAGGGAAATGTGCTGTGATAATATGATAGTGTATGAGGCTAGAACAATCATATTAACCATTATCCAATTTTTCGGCCTGTGTAAACAGGCCATCAGAACAGCGCCGAACTATATAAGTAATTGATCGAGGCTCATTAATGGCCGAAGAGCAGCATCTCTGAATGCACCTCATCATCTCATTTAGTTTGTGGGTCAGTGGGGATCCCCAGGAACTGGACACCACTAATCAGACAGATAATGATGGTAAATCCTATTATGGTAGGAGCCTATGTTTTTTTTATATCATTTCAGTTATAGTAATTGAAGAAAGAAGGACTGTCTGCTAACCAGCTGTCTTCAGCATGGGGATCCTTGTACTGTTACAGGCAAATTGCTTGCTGTAAATTACAACGTTTTTGAAAACAAAATTTTGTTTTTGCAATGTAGGCAAAAAAAAAAAAAGAAAACAGAGAAGTAGGGAGATCATTAATGGGAAACTCTAGTGTTTGCAATCAGGGAGCCCTTCAGTCTGTTATATTCATTCTCTTGCAGACACCTGCAGATTGGATGATGCTTCTTTTTGGTTTTGGCTTGTAACTGGAGTGCAGTTAGTCCCCGACCAATTACCTATCAGATTCCTGTGATCTGTACAGCTTTATTTCCGATCTTATGCCCTGATCAAGAATCCCAACCAAATGTTAAGACCCCCCCCCAATACTCATTAGACTAATGTTGGCTTAAACCACTGAAATCGGCTGGCTCATATGACTATTCAATGTGTATGAGGGGTCTCCGACGCTACCCGGTCATCATCCAGCACGTTCAATTTCAGACACTCTTTTTTTTTCCTTCTTCTAATCCACAGAGAATTCACAAAAATGTTGAACAAGGAAAAGAGGCCCCCAGTTAAGAATGTCTGTCAATGTAATTCTGTCAGGATAAGATTCTACATCTCTATAGGGAGATGAGGTGCAGACATGATTCAGAGAGTGAAGGACAGAAAAGCAATGTGTTCAGTGAGATGGGTCCTTCTACAGGATCTCAAGGTCATTTCAGGGAAAAATGGTTGTAACAAAAAACAGAATATGCACGCAACAGGTAATTAAGGACAAATACCCAGGTGTACCATCTCTAAAATCAGAAACCATGGAGTTTGTATGTTCTCCTTGCCGTGTTTGCGTGGGTTTCCTCCAGGTTCTCCGGTTTCCTCCCACATTCCAAAAGACATACTGATAGGGAATTTAGATTGTGAGCCCCATCGGGGACAACGATGATAATGTGTGCAAACTGTAAAGCGCTGCGGAATATGTTAGCGCTATATAAAAATAAAGATTATTATTATTATTACACCTGGGTTTAAAGGCAATATATCCAGATCCTGGCTGGTGGCTGGATTATGTAGCTTTACGTCAAGGGGAACCTGTCACTCGATCCATGCTGCTCAAACCACAGGCAGCATGAATCCGAGCCTGGCTGCACAACTGCATTTTTCTCTATCACCCAGCTCCAGGTGATTGACTGGTTTTTGGCCTGGGGGCAGTGTGTGACTAGTCTCGTATCTGCCTGTGGCCACAGCTGGACTTCTAAATATATTTTCTCTGAAATGTCAGTGTGTTTGAGAGACAAATAAGCCTGGATGCAATCATGCATTCAGTCTCTAATTCATGCTGCTGGTGGTTTGGTCAGCATGAATCTAGTGGCTGGTTCCCCTTAATACCTTGATTGTAATGATGGCTGTGTCATACACTACACACAATTTTTACCGTTTGCGTCCATTCTACTTCCTTATAGATTGTACTCTTGCAAGCAGAGCCTGGACTCCTGCTAAATGATTGAATTTTATGTTAATCTGTCATATCTGACATTATTTGTACATGCCCCCTCTGATTTGTAAAGTGTTGAGAAATATGTTGGGGCTACAGAAACACAAATTACTATTAATATTTATTAACTGAGGGACCATTGACATGAACTGTGTAGGTCACACCAGATTCACATGGTTATGGTTTCCTTAGAGATTCCCAGTAGTATCTGATTACATAAAGCGATATCCACCAAAGACAGATGCAATATTGTAGACATAAAGACAAAGTATCCTCATATTTGTTGGTATGTGTTAATCTAATCTTCAACGTGTCTATCGGAAGCTTCATTTTATAGATTGCATTGTTATGGATGGATGAAAACTAATAAAAGCGTAACTTAATACCAACAGCCATGACTGCATTTGTTTTGGGAAGTATGCACAGATAGATAAGCTTCACTGCTACTTACACAGTTGACCAATGCCTAAAAACATAGAAGAAAGACCACGGCCTAATTGTAAATAAGCAGTCAGGCAGGTAATAATTGTCTTCTGACCTGGCCAGGCCGCCTGGAATGCCTACGTGTCAGCTCACAGCTCTCCTATAAGCAGGCAGGGGTATCGTGTCTCCTGTAAATGTATAGCTAGAACTCTAGTATCAGAACACCTGACCATCCTCAGACCCTGCACTAATATTCCCAGACGAACAGTCACATTTTCTCATTGTGTGGCAATAAATTCAATGTGGCTCCAGCAAAACCACAAGGTCCACGAAAGAGGAAGTTCCCTTCTGACTTTTTGCATAACATGATCGTCACCGGACAAGCACCCCCCAGAATTTACATATCTCATCATCCAGATCTATCATCACCAACATTAAGCTCAAGTGATGACCATAACTGATATAACCCATATATTTAATCCCAGTCACTTATATAACACTTGCATACTCTAGCATTGGACAGAGAATAAATTCTCATTGAAATGCAAATCAATTATTTTTATTCCTAAACAGAATAAAGTAGAGGTCCTCATACTTAAGGTCCATTTACGGAATACTATGTGATTATCGTGAGCAATAATCATGATAATTGTGCAATCTAAAACACTGCTGATCACCCAATGAAAGAGCAAAACGCCTGTCCATCAGATGAGGTGAAATGATCTTTTGGTTTGCACAAAATAAGACTGTAATAAGACTTGGATTTTCTGAAAAATTAATGACGGAACTATCTTTGACAAATAAGAGCCAAGAGAGGCTTTAGTATATGTATTTTCAATTAGTAAGCAATTACAGGAGGACATTCTTCTCATACAGGACAAGCTGAGCTATTACTAAACAGGTGATACAGGAAAGATGTCTAGCCGGAAGTTGAGACCTGAGTAGTCTCGAAAGCTTGCAATGTGTTACCATCTTTTCAGTTAGCCATTAAAAGGTATCAACCACTGAGGACTCTCAATTGTGAATATTTTTCTACTAAACAGGTGGAAATCCTTAAAGTAATGATAAGAGGTCTATGTCTTGCTCTAAGTGTTTTTTCCATTAACTCATCACCTTGTCCACAGGATTTATGTCTTGCAAACCCTTGACCTTAGATGAACAACCTCCAACTACCTGCTTAAGGTATATTGTTACCGACCACAGCTCAGCTTTACGCAACTTGAGCCATAAAGTATGTAGTGTAGAGAACTTCTAGTTCCTTCAAGAACCCCGTGTATCATCCAGACACCAAATAATTTCTAAAACACATTCAAATATATTATCAGATCTGAAAAATGGATGCTTAATCTGCCATACTTAAATGTGAATTTGAGATGCCATTTCCACCCCACTCAGGAAGTGTGTAATTTCCCTCTGGTCCCTGAAATCCTTTCACATTTGGAAACTTCCAGGTGAAACTACTATGTATCACAATGGAAGTAAAAACCACACTTAAAGGGAATCTGTCACCCCTTTTTAGAGATATCATATAATGATATCATTCAATTGTGTGTCATATAAGGATTCTCTTAGTACTTTTGCTTCCCCCTGACCCCGCACCTTTCATGCATAAATACCTTTTTTATATCGGTTCAGATGTATGTAAACTGCCGCTGTCCGGTCCGATGGGCGGGGCTTACTTAACTGCTTCCCCCTCCCTGTCTTGCTCTACGCATTTCTTCTTGTGTAGCGCAAGACAGGGAGGGGGGAGCAGGTGAATAAGCCCCGCCCATCGGACGGACCGTGGCAGTTTACATACATCTGAACCGATATAAAAAAGGTATTTATGCATGAAAGGTGCGGGGTCAGGGGGAAGCAAAAGTACTAAGAAAATCCTTATGTGACACACAATTGAATGATATCATTATATGATATCTCAAAAAAGGGGTGACAGATTCCCTTTAAAGGGAAACTGTCATCAGGTTTTGCTATGTAATCTGAAAGCAGTATGATGTATAGGCAAAGACAATGATTCCAGTGATGGGTTTTCATTGGCTGTAAGCCATAATCATCAACACTAACAGATATAAACACTTGAAATAGATCACTCTGTTTGTAATGACTCTATATAATATATGAGTTTCACCTTTTGTATTGAAGAACTGAAAAAAATTAAATTTTTGATGATATTCTAATTTGAACAAATGACACAATGTATATTCATAAATATGTTTCCTTGTTAGTGTGGTGACTTAAGACATCGTGTGTGGTCAGGGGCTGGATAGAAGACAATTCCTCCAAGTTCTGTAACTGAAGCAAAGGAATGAATTTCTAAGGTTGGTGTTACTCTGAAAGTAACAGTCCACATTGGGAATAACACTGTGGTGTGAATGGCCCATGATGGGAGCAATTAACCTATTGTCTCTTATCTCTCCTTTACAGAGTCCTTGGAGTGACCTGGTTATGCACCACTGATCAGTAGCACAAATGTTTTAGGGGCTATTGATGGCAGAGAGCACAGACACTAAGGGATATGACCTTGTCAGGATCGCTGGTGTGTCGCTACATGATCACTGGTGAGCTGCCAAACAGGCAGCTTCACCAGCGCTCAGCACCTGTGATAGGAGGGTAACAAGCGACGCACGTCACTTAGTTACCCACTGTGTACCTTAGTTACCAGCGCTCTGGTGCAGAAAGCTGGTAACCAAGGTACACATCGGGTTTCTAAGCAGCGCGCGGCACTTAGAAACCCGATGTATACCTTGGTTACCAGCTCCCTGCACCAGCACACTGGTAACTAAGGTACACATCAGGTTTCTAAGTGCTGCGCGCCGCTTAGAAGTGCGACGTTTACCTTAGTTACCAGCGCGCTGATCGCTGGTCTCCCGCCTGTCACACGCAGCGATGCGTGCTGGCCAGTGGGAGACCAGCGATCAAAAAAATGTACTGGCCATTCCAGGACGATCAGCGATAACCGTCAGGGGGGCCGGTTGCTGGTCAGTATCACACACAGCGATCTCGCTGGTGAGATCGCTGTTGCATCACAAAACTTATGACTCAGCAGCGATCTCGCTAGCGAGATCGCTATGTGTGACAGGAGCTTTACATTAAGATACTATAAATACTATTATCACTGTCTCAGCCCACAATTAAGCCACGTTAATAATACATTTATGGCTTTACCAATTAGATTCAGGTACAATAAGGATCAATGCGTTGCTGTCTGGGTCTAGAGGTCAAGTTTATTTTCAGTTTCCCTAATGATCTTGCTATAATGTTGTAAACTATGGTTCACTTTTCAGTGTGTGGCAGTCTTTTTCTAGGCTTTTTTTTGTAGAGAAGGTGCAGCAAATGAAAAAAATGGACAATCATAAGGATCTTTGCAATTTTTCAAAAGACAAATCAGGAGTTCATTCGGTCGAAGCATCTCCAAAATGGCAGAATTTGTAGAATAGTCCTATTATGCAATGGTTAATAATAGCTACCAAAAGTGGTCCTTGCAAGGGCAACTGGACCTGCAACACTGTAATGGGTGCCAAAGGCTCACTAACGCGTATGGAAAGGGTGGATTACCCAGACCCACAAAGGAGCTACTCTATTCTTATGACTTCTTTAAAGGGGTTGTCTCAATGTGTCAACTTCATTCCATGTACCCTATTAGCACATATAAACATTATCAAGGGAATCCCCTGCTTGGAATATCACCTATGACCTAGAGTGGAAAGTCAGTGGCTCTCATGCTGACCCACATCCTGGTTGTTATTATATGGATGCATAGTAATTTGAATGACTCCTTAAAAAGTCAACTCAACAATAGAAAGTCCATTGTTCCTTGCTGTGTAGCCACACAACGCCAAGTGCCACCTCCATTGCCAAATGTGCCTGCAATGGGCACATGAGGTTCAGCAATGGAAAATGTAAGAAAAAAACTGCACCTATGCTCTAAGTAATGTTTTGTTGGGAAACCTTGGGTTCTGGCCATCTGGACTTGGATGTTACTTTGACGCAAAACACCTAATGCATCTATACATTGTTACACAACAAGCAATGGCCTCAGGGTAATATACATTGTTTAGGAATGATTTCATGAAGATGACAAAGAGTTCAAGGTGTTTACT
Source organism: Dendrobates tinctorius (assembly GCF_039654945.1). Taxonomy (NCBI): domain Eukaryota; kingdom Metazoa; phylum Chordata; class Amphibia; order Anura; family Dendrobatidae; genus Dendrobates; species Dendrobates tinctorius. The sequence continues at coordinate 4,308,241 of NW_027361700.1, read as the reverse complement.
TGGCCTCCAAATTCTCCAGATCATAATCCAATTAAGCATCTGTGGGATGTTCTGGAAAAACAAGTCCAAACTACAGGACTTAAGACCTGTCTCACATAGTGAGATCGTTAGCGAGATCGCTGAAACGTCACAGGTTTCGAGACGCAACAGCGACCTAGTCAGCGATCTCGCCACTTGTGACACATAGCGGCGACCGGCCCACCCGCTATGATGTCGTTGATCGTGCTCGAATGTCCTGGGCCATTTTTTGATCGTTGGTGTCCCGCATGCATCGCTGTGTTTGACGCAGACGAGTGACCTCGTTGGCGACACAGAACTTAGGGACGCAGGCGTGAGTCGTCAGAATAGCTGCTGTGTGACAAGGTACCAATGACCGCCGAGGTCGTTATATGGATTGCCTGATCGTTGCTGCGTCGTTGAATATATCTGCCTGTTTGACAGCTTACTAGCAACCATGCAGCGACGCACCAGCGATCCTTACCAGGTCGTATTGTTGTCGGGATCGCTGGAGCATCGCTATGTGAAACGGGACCCATACATCTACTCATGTCTTGGTGTGAGATGCTACAGGACACCTTTACAGATCATTAGTCTATGAATTGGGTAACCATCATTATGATAACTTTCTTCCAAATAGTTAATAGAGACAACTTTTATTCCCTTAAAGACCCCATACACAATAGACTAATGTTGGCTGAACCCACAGATATCATATGGGAGAACTGACTGACATGGCTGTCAGTGGAAAGATCGGATAAAGCATTGCTCGGAGGGCAGTGATCTAATGTATATGGCAAGCTGTATAGCATTTCAATGGTCACTAACAGCATTAGCATCAGCTAGCTTAATTTTCTTAGGGTTTCCAATTGGTTGCCCTAATTTACAGAGTTCATCCTGGAAAGGAGCTGAGGGGATGGTACATGATACAGGGATTCTAAGAATGCTAAAGAAATATCCTTGCCATGCAATAGGCATAACACAGGGACAACTTTTCCTTTAAAAAAATAAAAAACTTAAAAATAAAAAACTTAAAAAAAATTACCCCCAGTCAACACTATAATGGATTTGGATGTTTTAGAAAATGAATAGGGTTGCAGTCTTAAGCCTCATATACACAATAAAAGCTGTTGGCTGAATGATGGTTCGGCTGATTGGCCGTCAGACATCTTTACCAACTCCTCCATGAACAGAATTCTGAGAGAGCCGCTGCCAGATTCCACCTTGTCTTATCAAGAACAAAAGTCTCGTTAGTCCAAAATCAGATAGTAAGGATTCTTAGCTTCCTCAACATCATCTGTAGGGGGAGAGTAGGGAGACCCTTGCTGATATCGGTGGGTTTGGCCGTCGTTAGTCTTCTGTGTATGGGATCCTTTACTGATATTCTAGGTTACAATAGTATTATTACAGGCATCTCAACACTCGCAGGCATCCGGAATATACATCTGTTTTATCTACAATTGTAAAAGAATGCATGGGAAGAGAGTGGCACTATTATCTTAACCCATTTGAACACAGGGAATAATTGGACAGAGTGCTTAAGTCAACACCTTATAATGAGTACTAATGATGTGTTGGGACAAATTCACACAGGGTATTCCATACCTTTCAAACGAGCCATGCAGAGTTAGGGCCCCGTCACACATAGTGACGCACCAGCGATCCCGACAACGATATGACCTTGTCAGGATCGCTGGTGTGTCGCTACATGATCGCTGGTGAGCTGCCAAACAGGCAGCTTCACCAGCGATCAGCACCAGCAACACTGGGGTAACAAGTGACGCACATCGCTTAGCTACCCACTGTGTACCTTAGTTACCAGCGCACTGGTGCAGGGAGCTGCTAACCAAGGTACACATCAGGTTTCTAAGCGGCGCGCGGCACCTTAGTTACCAGCACCAGCTCGCTGGTCTCCCGCCTGTCACACGCAGCGATGCGTGCTGGCCAGCAGGAGACCAGCAATCAAAAAAATGTCCTGGCCATTCCAGGATGATCAGCGATACCCGGCAGGGGGGCCGGTCGCTGAGAAGTGTCACACACAGCGATCTCGCTGGTGAGATCGCTGTTGCGTCACAAAACTTGTGACTCAGCAGCGATCTCGCTAGCGAGATTGCTATGTGTTATGGGGGCTTTAGTCACCTGGATGACTGAGGGTGTACTATGCTTGTGTGGGGGCTATAATCTCAGATCACCAATATTTAATAGAATTATAGTATGTAGATATCAGTGAACCAATTACCAAATTCACTGCACTATTACACAGTAGCAATGATCTGCAGGGAAACATTTTCAATGAATTTGCAAAATTAAGAATATTTTTGACCATAGAAGACCTTCTGAGACCCCTAGTGATACCGAAACACCTTTGAATCAGTGGTAGACTATGTCATGAAAATCTACTAATTTTATACTTGGATGTGTCCTCCTTAGAGGAGTAATCTTATCATATTTATGGCACTGCCAATGTGCTATAATTATCTGGTGGAGGACCACCACTTGTCAGCTGACATTGGCCATTGCAGCAGTTTTTTTTAGAAGAGAATGAGGAGAGTGCAAACTATGGATTTGCCTACTCTCTATATTAGGTCTCTTGTCATTACAGAAGTGGCAACCTTTTTTTTTATTTGTTGTGCAAAATGGTAACATTAATCTGATAAGATTGAAATCAATGTAAACATTTTATATGAATAGCTATCAAATCATGACTGGAACCAATGGAATCAACTCCATAATTCTTGAAGAGTCTTGAATGGGTGTATTGTATCATCTTTTAGAATAGATTCACAAAGGATTTTCAGCAGAATATTTTCAGCAGAAGTCTATAAGAAAAAAACATTGTACTCACATCAACAAACCCCTGGCACTTCCATGATAATGCTTCCATGGCCCCCAGTTGTCTTCCCTCATCTCCAGTCAGAGACTTCTCTGATCCCCACCAGTCTCTTTCCTCGCCCCCAATTAGTCTCTTCCCCTTTTCCACTGATAGTCTCTTTCATGGTCACCAGTCAGTCTCTTACATAAACTTCGACCAGTCTCTTCTATGAACCCTGCCCAGTCTCTTCCATGGTCCCCCAGCCACTCTCTTCCATGGTCCCCAGCCAGTCTCTTCCATGGTCCCCAGCCAGTCTCTTCCATGTTCCCCAGCCAGTCACTTCCATGGTCCCCAGCCAGTCACTTCCATGGTCCCCAGCCAGTCTCTTCCACGGTGCCCAGCCAGTCTCTTCCATGGTCCCCAGCCAGTCTCTTCCATGGTCCCCAGCCAGTCTCTTCCATGGTCCCCAGCCAGTCTCTTCCATGGTGCCCAGCCAGTCTCTTCCATGGTGCCCAGCCAGTTTCTTCCATGGTCCCCAGCCAGTCTCTTCCATGGTCCCCAGCCAGTCTCTTCCATGGTCCCCAGCCAGTCTCTTCCATGGTGCCCAGCCAGTCTCTTCCATGGTGCCCAGCCAGTTTCTTCCATGGTCCCCAGCCAGTCTCTTCCATGGTCCCCAGCCAGTCTCTTCCATGGTCCCCAGCCAGTCTCTTCCATGGTGCCCAGCCAGTCTCTTCCATGGTCACCAGCCAGTTTCTTCCACGGTGCCCAGCCAGTCTCTTCCACGGTGCCCAGCCAGTCTCTTCCATGGTCCCCAGCCAGTCTCTTCCATGGTGCCCAGCCAGTCTCTTCCATGGTCACCAGCCAGTTTCTTCCATGGTCCCCAGCCAGTCTCTTCCATGGTGCCCAGCCAGTCTCTTCTATGAACAACCAGTCTCTTTCATAGTCCCTAGCCAGTCTCTTCTTTGGTCCCCAGCAAGTCTCTTCCATGGTCCCCTACCAGTTTCTCCCCTGATTTCCTATGAGTCCAGTCTCTTCCATAGTCTTCACCTGACGAGGAGAGGCTGGTAAATACAGACCAGTGAGGGACCAGAGAACCATGGCCACAAGATCACCACAGGATGAGAAACGAGAATATAGTGTTTGTTTCCAGTTTTTATTGGTTGATTTGCAAGTAATCTGTCAAAAATCCACAACACTAGAATTTGATCGCAGATTCTGACTTCTCCATTGATGTCCATGCAGAAAATACACACACAAAAAAAACAGTGCTCATTCTGCAAGAAAAATTGGCACCACGCAAAATAAAAAACTTGCACCATAGGTCAATATCCATATGGAATCCATTTAATGGATGATAACTGATAAAATGTCATCTGCTTGCCTGCTAATGTATACACAAATAAAGTGAGTGATCGCTCGACTGACAGTTACCATCCTCAATGCCAAAAGCATCCTCATCCTCAATAGTGGCCAATAACATTGGGGATCCTGGCAATTATTGGGTAAATGCTGGTACCTGTAGTTCCACAACTGCTAGCATGTATCAAATAAATGCAAATATGAACATAATAAAAATAACATCTGACAACTCACCTGCCCAGCTCCTTTCCCACCACACTATAGTGGTCAGTGAAGGGGTCAGTCCTCAGGACAGTCTGAGCGTGAGTGACCAGGCTGCTTTTATCCATCATCTCAAGTGCAATTGTCCCAGTCAGAAATGAAGCAGGACAAGTCAGAGTCCCCGAAGTTTACACACACAGTCCAATGCAGGAGGAGAGAGAATCTGCAGAGGTTGCGCCCATACAGTCTTCACTGCAGCCTGTCGGTAGGGAAAGCCGGGGACATGATGCAGGCGCCGTGCACGGTGACTTGCCGGTTTCCTGTGAGAAGCCTCCGCAGCCGAGCTCACACTGCAGCCTCCTCCACAGCCGCCTGTGCTCTATATAGAACGTGCGGTGTGTGCGCCGCAGCCAATCACGGCGGACGGGTCCGCACAGCGCCCCCAGTGGCGGCTTTTAGAAACTGGCAATGACAGATTCCTGTTCTAGAAAAATTATGTCATCAATTAATATAGCAGCAAATATGATTTATGTAAAAAGAGTAGGACGTTTGTATGTGTATGAAGATTTCTGATTAATTATTCCCCGATCTGATTAAGTTGTTCAGGTGATGGTTGCTTCCCTTATAATTTTTTTAAATGGTATATATAATGCTTTTATTATTGAAAAGATGCACTTTATTCATCAAAGCTAGCCGTTTATCCCGGTTTGGAAGCCTGTTATTTAAAGAATATGCTGTTTACGCCAGCTAATCCATTAACATGTAGGTTTGGTATGTTTGGTGCAAATATATATATATATACATATACATACATATATATAATATGAGGTGACCATCAGTTTCCAGATACCCCTGGTGCTGCTTATCTTTATCCATTCCTAACCACGTATTACTGGAGAAGTGGACATGAAAGTGGCAGTAAACCCTAGGATATTCTATGGCATAACACTATGGTGGGTCTTCTTACCTATAGGATCTTCATCACTTCCAAACCTTGCTCAGTTTACGTGAATAAAGACAAAGAACTAACTTCAGCCCCTTTTCTTCTGAAGCTATTGGGGGTTCCAGCAGTAGGACACCGATCCGGAGAATATGCAATTTCCATCTGCTATGCCATCACTACTAATGGGCAACACTGATTTAGCACGGTTACTTTGCTCTCAGGCTTGTACTGGTCCATTGAGGAACCGGAGACTTACCCGGTGGGCCCGTGTTCACAAGTGGACCCCCACCCACTATATGAGCACCACACTTGATTCACCATGTCTGTACAAAAGCAACAGCTCATCATTTATTTAACAAAGTACCTAGTTTATTATTATATAGGCTATAATTATATAGATGATAATTATATAGAAGCGTAGGTAACTTGTGAATGAGGGTAATGTAATATATGCATGTAGCAGAACAGGTGCCCTTGACACCTCGGTCCGACACTGTTTGCAGCACTGGGTTCAAACTTGATCGAGGACAACATCTGCATGCAGTTTGTATGTTCTCCCTGTGTTTGCCGGTTTTCCTTCATATGCTCCAGTTTCTTCCCACAATCCAAAGACATACTGATAGATAATGTAGCTTGAGAGCCCCAATGGAGACAGTGTCTGCAAGATGCTGCGCACTGTGTTGATGTGTTAAAATAAGCATAATAAAAAATAAATCCCGGTAAAGATGTTCTCTCATGATTAATCATCACTAGCGCACAGCTCCCACGAGTCCCGCTGATCCTGGTTGTAAAGAACGATGTGCGTGTGCTCCTTTTTACATCAGTCGCAATCCGGCAATTTTTGAAAAAAACGGATCCGGCAAAGGATGCCGCCGGATCCGTTTTTTTCTCATAGACTTGTATTAGCGACGGATTGCCGCACGTTTCATCCGTTGTTCGCCGGATCTGTCGGAAATTTTGTGTCCGGCGGCCGAAGACGACGGACAAAGTAACGGTTTTTGTCTCCGTCGCAAAGTCGGACAGCGACGGATCCAGCGCTGTCCGTCGTTTGCTAGAATGGAAGCCTATGGGCGCAGGATCCGTCGCTGTCCGTCAAATGACGGAATCCAGCGACGGATTACGTTTTTTTAAACTGAGCATGCTCCAATATTATTACCAGGTAGGGCAGTCGGATCCGGCGAAAAATTGGATCCGTCGCATCAGTTTTACGCAATCTGCCACGGATCCGTCGAGCCAACGGATTGTGACTGACGCCAAAAAACTGACATGTGAAAGGGGCCTAAAGATTTACAGTTCGGACCAACAGCACGGTCGCTCTACTGATCCGAACTGAGCGCTTGTTCAGACTGCTACGCAAAGGCAGCACGTGCTCCTTGCCTAGGTAACCGGCCACTCTCAGACGGCAGGGTGGCCTGTAAACTCGGTAACGAACTGTACACAATAACATTAAAGTCCCTCCATTCTTAAGAACCGAGAGGATTTTTAATAACAGGTAAAATGATAAGTTGCTGTTTTTTACAAGCACCTTGCCAATGTAACTATCTAAAGTGGCCCTTTCATCAATTATAGCATTACTCACTGCACAGATCTGCACATAATGGCAGGAAAGCACATTCAGTTTTTTAATTTTTTTTAAATGATTTGTCCTGTCGGTTAATTTTTTTTATCCTTCAACTGGACGTTTGATGCTGTGCTGTGGCCATGTATTTCATTCCACTATTACCCTGTCCAATCATAAAAAGGCATCTTAATAGGTAGGAAAAAAAATAGACGTCCACATTAATAACCGAGATTAAACACTAGTCCAAATTTTCCTCTGGGGCCCATAGGACTTTAGTTAACGCCATTGATCAGAGCTGTATGTGTGTTTGAATATATAGCTGAGCTGAGTGTGTATGTAGCAGAGCTGAGTGTATGTCTTGAAGTAGCAGAGTTGGTTGTGTGTTGATGTAGCAGTGTTGTGTCTAAATATGTATAGCAGAGTTGAGTGTGTCCATATGTACTGTATATATACACAGTATATTCAGCAGTGCAAAGTGTGCATATAGCAGAGAAGCAGAGATGAGTTTGTGTGTTTGTGTACATAGCAAAACTGTGTGTGTTCACATGTAGCAGAACAAGAGTGTTTTGATGCAGCAGAGCTGTGTGGGTTGATGCAGTAGATTTGTGTGTATATAAAACAGAGCTAGGTGTATATATGAGAGCTGAGTGTTTGTTTTGATGTAGCAGGGTTGTGTGGGTTGAGGTAACAGAGTTGCATGTATATAAAACAGCTGGGTGTATATATCAGAGCTAAGTGTGTCTTTTGATGTAGCAGTGCTGTGTCTTTTGATGTAGCAGTACTATATGTAGGTTGATGTAGCAGAATTGTATGCACACTATTGGGGGCATCATTTTGTAGCGGGGTCTGCAGTGGACATCATTCTTTGTGATAGAGAGGTGTGTCATAATATGCACTGAGGGGGCATATTATGTTTGGGGACATCATATAGGGAGCAAGATGGGGCTGGGAAAACAGTATCATACTGTGAAGAAAAATTGGAGGGCTACATTAGGAGACATTTTTTGTGTGAGCACATATAAAGGATTGGGTAAGGTTAGGTTACAGGCTAAGTAACTATAGAAATTGCCCTTTTAAATTTGAAAGGTATGTGTCATGGTGTGACTCAATCCCAACGGGTGGTCAGTTAACGGATGGCGCAACTCACACAACGGGATGGAAAAAGCGAAAGGAAGGCCCTAGTGATAAAGAATGAGGGATGGTCACCACCTGAGCTCAGCCTGAGCCGGTCCCTACACTCCCCTAACACCCTATGCAGGTCCTTCCCCCTGCCGCCATCAGGAACCTAATCCCTAGTGTCACTTGTCTCTTCCCTGGCTAATGCCCTGGTCGGCAAGGAGCACTAGCCTTGCCACTGCAGATAGAAAACACAGGGGAAAGTGACAAACACCAAAAGGAACTAGGAGAAAAAACACCAGACTTAGCTTATATGCACCGCTGCATCGCTCCACACCGCAGATATCAACAGCAACAGTACTATTAACACCAAACGTGGCAAGCACCAGAGAGCTGCTTCTGCTAGGCTGGTCTCCAGAAAGGAACTGTATCACCAACAGTCAGCTGATGCATCAGGTGACCTCTTGAAGGATGGTGGGAGTGGTCACCTCCCACATCAGCTGACCTAGCAGCAATGCAATTACACCAGCAGGCCAGAGTGGGGGGACCTGACATTAACCCCCGATGGCCTGAAAGGAAAAAAGTTTTTATCTGAGAAGCCAGATCTTTGACAGATCCAAAAATGGATTGTGACAGTATGACTATACAGGCGGGTTTTGTGTATTTCTGGTATTTCTTGAAAAGGTTGGGGGAGATGCTGATCATGCATGTCCGATTTCAGACTGCCAATCTCATTGTTCTCCTGTAAATAGGCCACCAGCCAAATGCCGGTGGTTTTCTCATAGAGAACACAGCTGAACATGTAAGGGAGAGTCGGCTGATATGGCTGTTGGCCAAAAGATTGACCGAAGCATCGTTGGCCAACAGCAATCTCATGTGTCTGGCCAGCGTAATAGATGCAGTGATGAGTGCACCAGAGATAACACAGCAAGAGAAAAATGTCCCCACCTTTCCCGCCCTTGTGTTTAGTTGATGCCACCAGATCCTTGGTAACAGAATTGTTCTCCCTATTACATAGAAGCGATTTGTGGTCCTCACTCTACTTTTCCATTCACTTATTTACACGACCCACGTGAGGGAAGGATTGTGCCGCTAGTGCTGGGCTTCCTTCGTGGCCCAGTAGCAGCATCTGCCTTTATGTTATATATATATCATCGTTTCGTTTATGGCAGGTTACACAATTAGTTTATGTAAAGTCTGTTTTTTGAACATTGTGTCCTCTATGGATGCATCATCTCATGTGCTCACCAGATTGAGCTTCCACCCTGGAGCGATGCCACAAATATGTTTTTTTTTATAGGTGTGATGTTGGTCCATAGGATACAGCGCTGTAATATATAAGAAGTTACTATTTACGTGACATGATGGCCACCAGCTGCAATCATTACCTCCATGGCTCTGTGACCTGCTGTAATGTATTATTTTTTTTTGCCAAGTTAATTGATCCCAGTCTTGATTTTCTCCCCTGAAAAGAATAATATGTAAGACATACTCATCTAATAGGGTGAGAGACGTAAGTGGCTGCAGGGTCCTTGCGTGCTCTCTCATTTTACAGAAGAGGGTCCAGGCTGGGTCTGTTCACCACAATAGCCAGTATACAGCCCTCCTGGATTCTCCAAATTCCTTTGTATTTTCCATGTAAATTGCTGGAAACAATTAGAAAACAAAAGGGACACTGCTGCCAGAGAAGTAACTTACATGAAAAACCAAGAGGTAATGGAGACAGATAACAAACCCCGAAGTCCTTTATTTAACCTATTAATTCCGTATCAGTTTACAGAAACCCATAAAGTTCTATATACATAGATGATATTATTTACCATCAATAGTCAAGGTTTATCCAAATATATGATTATTTAATTTATTACTGGTGTTACTAATTTTCTTTTATGTGCTTTATAGATGAATAGATATAACATAGCTTCACTTACAACCTGTGCTGACCGAAGCTAGCTCCGGTATCCTTCTTTTTTCTGTATCATATTTACAGGAGTGCAGATGTCTAGATATAGGTGATGTTTGGTGGTTCACTTGTCCTGGACGGCACCTTCAAAACCTATGTCTGATAATAATGTGGAGTGGATACTACCATCAAGTGGTGTACCTTAAATAGTGGCATGTCATGTTACCACTATGGGGCTCACACACAGGACCACACGCCAGTCACGTGGCCTGCCACGATTACCGCAGACTAGTGATGGGCAAGTGTGCTGGAGCATCGGGGCGCTGGATTGAGTATTGAGCAGTGCCGAGCATCGCATGAAGCTCGAGTGCTGGGGTTCCCGTAAGAAGCTCATTTGAATCATCTGAACTGTGTACCACACTGAAACAGGGTATTTCACTGCTGAGAGTGCAGGGATTTCTCTGTGAGCCGGACTCTTTTCAAGACGTAGAATGAGAGAGAGAGACAGAGAGACCATCTTTCAGAAAAATGTTCTAGTTTCACATTCACTTCCATTATGCTTGCTACTCAAGTCGAGCATGTCCGAAAATCTGACAAGCTCGATCCAAGTACTGAGAATGCGAACATTTCAGTCCTCGATCATCACTACTGAAGGCACTTAGCAGTAACTGTTGTGATTTCAGTAAGCTCTTACCACTGCAGTTAAATCCATCGATGCCATGGTGTAAAATGACCATGGCATCTAAGTTGTTAGATGAAGATGAGAACCACTGATGCCTATGCAGGGGAATGGACTTATACGTGGACCTGTCTGATGAAGAAGGCAAATGTAAAATGTACATTGTACAATGCTTTATAATAATAATAAATAATAATAATTTTTATTTATATAGCGCCAACACATTCCGCAGCACTTTACAATTAAGCGGGGACATGTACAGACAATAAATTCAATACAAGTTAAGACAATTCAAACAGTGACATTAGGAGTGAGGTCCCTGCTCGCAAGCTTACAATCTACAAGGAAATGGGGGGACACAGTAGGTGAGAAATGCTTGTTAATTCAGGTCTGGCAATTATAATAGGGATTTTCATATAAAGCTGCATGATCTGGTCATCAGCCCGTGTGTTTTATTGTAACTTGTATAAATTTGTGGGGAAAACAGCAAGAATTAGTTAGAGACGGTGTAGCACTGAGTTTTGGCCACTAGAGGGAGACACAGGATAGTGAGAAGAGGACCTAACAGCAGCTGAAGCTAGGAAATGCAAAGTCATGGTGGGCGGAGTTACGGGCACTGAGAAGGGGAATTCCAAAGTAAGGGAATAAAAGGAGGGAGAGTCCCAGGGTTTGGCCCTGACAGGACAGCTGCAGACGGAGGATGACTGGGGTACAGGACCCCTGGGCACCAAAGAGGTAGTAATAAGTGTCGCAGCAGACGGACGGGCTCGACCAGGGGAAGCGCTGTGGCCGGTGACTTAGACAGGCACAGTGAAAGAACCTAGAGGGCCGTCGCATCAGAAAGGAGAAGGAGGAGGTGACAGGTACCCAGGCCAGTGTGCAGGAGCTGTTGTATTGCTGTGGATGTCGGAGAAGACACCCAATAAAGAAGACCTGATTGAATGTTCATCTGCGTCCGACTCCAGTCTTTTCGGAACCGGAAGGGCCACCCTCCCCAGTCGGCACACGATCCTACAAGTGGCGTAGTCGGCAGGATCATCACTGCCCAACACAGGCGGTGAGACCGCGCCAGAAGATAGAAGAAAAGGACCCTAGCTGAGTGGGTTGAAGATTGTGATTTGTGGACTGTGATTGGGATTGCCAGATTTGACCCAGAAAGTGACTTTGCAAACCAACATAAATGGCTACCATCGGGATGGAGGAGTTTGGTGTCACACTGGACTGTCAGGGGCAGCTAAGTCGGGCCAATGGTGTACATCGAGTGACAATTGCCCTTTCCCTCTGAACACTGGAAAATAGGTGGAGGGGCTCTCTGGCACCATTGAGCTCCGGGACATCAGATATGATGCGACGCTGCAGCTGCCGTGGCCTTGGACATGTGGAGGTCGAAGCCCATCGAGACACGAGTCCCTGCCGGTATACCGGGCACCTATCCGTGAAGAAGAACCCCAGACGCAGCTGGAGCTGCCGACGGCTGGACCTGCGAAGCTGAGGGTGGAGGCGTGCCCGCCTGCAGCGCAGGCCGTGCCGAAGCAGCCTTTGGAGAAGCCATCGCTGACGCTCCCTGTGGAACCATCGGGCCTGGAGGCTGGTCCTGCCGGACGGCGGGATGAAGAACAGCAGCGGACTCCAGGCAACGGGACCGGAAGCAGCAGAGGAACTGCGGGGCCCTTTCCGCGGGTGGAGGCTGGCGACATCAAGCCCACCCATCAGGAGGAGGCTGGTGAGATTTCGGAAACTCCGGTCGCTCGGGTGCCCCAGTTCCTGGAGGAGCTGCGGAGCAGCCGGAAGGTAGCCGCTGCTCCGGGGAAGGTCAGCGTCTCCCCGCCCTGGCTGGCAGCAATGCAGGCAGCCCCCGGCTCCCCGCCCCATACGAGCACTAGGCCCAAGGTCCCCGATATCGATCCCCAGCCACCCTGCCCAGCTCCGCCCTATCCTACTTCACCAGCCGAAGGGGGGTGCCAGGCCTAAGGTCCGTGCTCCTGAGCCTCAGCCTCCCCTCGCCCAACATCACTGGCTCCCGACGGATCTGCGGCCTATCCTGGGCCGGCTGACGTCCGATCCATTGACCCCCAGCCTCCCCGCCCAGCTTCTCCCCGTCTCGCGTCTGTCTGGATCTCCGACATCATTGCCCAGAAGAAGTCCAAGGAGCAGGAGATCTGGGCAGTCCTCCATGAGAAGGGGGAAACCGCCATGTCTGTCCCCCAGAGCCAGGGGCGGCTCGTCTATACCAACATTGAGCGGGGCTACGGGTTCAAAGAAATAGAGACTGGCCACAAAGTCTACCTCAATGCAGCCTTCATAAAGCATGGGAGGGCCCTGTGGATGGGGGACTGGGTATCCTTTTATAAAGAATACTGTCCCCACAGTTACTATGCTGTGGCCGTGATCGTATATCCCGAAGAGTGTGCAACCCCGTAAAGGGTAGGCGGACTCTTGGTTCTCAGGTACTGAGGACACTCATGGCCCAGGGACTGCCAGACATTCCGGGTGCTCCACGGCTGTGGAGTTCTCTCCTGCTGGCAGAGAAAATCGGCCATCAGGAGATGGTCCGGGACACCGCTGAAGCAAACGGACTACCGGGACTGCTGCGCACTGTTGCACAGCATGGGGACTGTTCCGCGTCCCCTCGGGGTAAGAAGCCCTTACTCCTGACGCAGGCAGGGATGTAATGGGGGTGCTTCCCACAAAGGAAGGGGGCACCCCAATGTTTGAAAAAGTTTGATTATGGTTAATAATGTTTAATAAATATTTGAGGTTAGACATGTCGAAATGTTGAAAAAGTATTTAGCGGATATGCTGAATAGTTTAAATGTTGCAAATATAAAAAGTGGAAAGACCGTTAACATATGGTATACTGATAAAAATGTTCAAAGAGGTCCAAGATGCGAATATGTAGAAAATGCCTGCCATGATGCAATATAAAAGAAGGTATATGATGGATTGTGGTTTGGAACAGACAGCGGTCCACAGGTCAGGTCCTCGGTGGAAATACCCCCAAAAAAAGGAGGGGGAAACGGTGACCTGGTAGGCTCCATGACAGCCTCGGCCATTTTGCTTCAAGAACTAAACACAGCTCTGGAAGCGGGGAAAAGGGCACCCGTTGAGGAGTCCGGGTGGCTCTACTCCAATCAAAGATGGTTTCAGAAGTGTAAGATACGTGGGGGGAGTACCCGTCGAGGAGTCTGGGTGTTCCTACCCCAATGAATGGAGATTGTCATATAAGCGGACGCTGTTGTGAATTCGCTTTCTGGCCTACCTCTGGTTACTAGTGCAGGTAGTGGAGATGGTTATATTGACAGAGGGGTCGCGAGTTCTCTTTCCGTGCTCCCTCTGGTGGTTACCGGAGGTAATGGAGCTGATCTAATTAACAGAGGCCTGCCACCTGATGATGAGGAGGATGACTTGAGATCTGGAGTTTCTGACTGGTTTTAAGACAGCTGACTCCCTCTGTCCCTGCTGGTGATTTTTTCCTGCCTCCTGAGGTCTTAGTTTCCAGCTCAGTCCCTGCATGCTCAGCTAAGTGTTCTTTTGCTATTGTTCACATTTGATCTGGTTTTGTCTATTTCAGTTTTGCGTGTTCAGCCAGCTCCGGCTGGGGCTGTGCTGAATTTCCATCCTTATGTTACTGCTTGTGCCAGTTTGTTTTTGTCCCTTTTTAGATTGGCCTCTTTTTGCTCTGCTTTCAGAATATACCAGAGTGCTGATATAGTGGGCAAAGTCTAGTGACGTCAGTATTTTTCTATCAGACATGTTAGGCATTTTTTGCAGGGTTTTTTGCGTGATTGCAGACAGTGTCTTTCCTTTCCTGTCCTGTCTAGTTAGTGTGGGCCCCATCGTTTGCTCAGTCTATTTTCCTACCTGCGTTTGTGTTTTCATCTTGTCTCACTGACAATATATGTTTGGGGGCTATCTATTCCTTTGGGGTCTGCTCTGGGGCAGTTTAGATTTCCCCTTTCTTGCTTTAGGCTTATTTAGTTCTCTGGCTGTGTCGAGGCATCTAGGATCTTCGTAGGTACGCTCCACGGCTACTGCTAGTTGTGTGGATAGGATTAAGGGTCTGCAATCCGCTTAGTTACCAACCTCTCTGGTTTTCTGTGGCTTAGCTTGGTCTTGCTTTCCTCCTCGGTGACCCAATCATAACAGCACGCGCCTGTGAGTAGCTATCGGCTACTCTGAAAGTTATAGAATTGTCGGGGATGACAATGGTCAAAGGAAGGGGGTATGTATTGGAATGGACTGATACGTGGACCTGTCTGATGAAGAAGACAAATGTAAAATCTATAGTGTACAATGCTTTATTGTAACTTGTATAAATATGTGGGACGACAATGGTCAAAGGTTGGGCTCGACCAGGGGAAGCGCTGTGGCCGGTGACATAGACAGACACGGTGAAAGAACCTAGAGGGCTGTCACATCAGAAAGGAGAAGGTGACAGGTACCCAGGCCAGTGTGCAGGAGCTGTCGCATTGCTGTGGATTTCGGAGAAGACACCCAATAAAGAGGACCTGATTGAACATTCATCTGCGTCCGACTCCAGTCTTTTCGGAACCGGGAGGGACCACCCCCCCAGTCGGCACACAATCCTACACCTTCATTTGGTCTTCATAATACAATGGCAAGAACCCAATGGGATGTTTAATAACTAGCTGGGGGTCCAAGGGAGCCACCAGTTTGGACCTTCGTTTTGGGACTTCCGGATATCTATTTAATCTCCTGCTGTCATTGCTGATAATGTCCTATACCTGACAAGCAAAAAATATGGCAAAAAAAAGTTCTGATCCTGACAGTGGCAATTTTTGTCTCAGCTGATTATACCTGCTAAATCAAGTGTGTTGCTATAAGGATCAAAAGGGTAGCAGTTTAACTGGGACCTTTTTTTCTGAGGGTAATATAAATGGAACAAAGTAGTTGCGGTTCCTTGTTTCATATTTTGCACTGGGGCTTTAAGTTATGTTATTGTACTGAACCATGGCCATTCACACATTTGGATGTGAACTATCAATTCCTGTGCACCAGTGACGTCACTCAGTTTTCAATCCATCAACTTGATTGAGCTATTCTGGTCTCACATGCTCTAATAAAAGTAACAAAAAGACGCTGTTTGTCCTGGTCCTGATGACCCCACAGGGATAAATTCCAAGAGAGAGATGTCTTCAATTGACAGTGGCTTTATTCAACGCGTTTCAGGGGTCTCATGCCCCCTTCATCCGGAAATACCACCAGGGGGCATGAGACCCCTGAAACGCGTTGAATAAAGCCACTGTGAATTGAATACATCTCTCTCCTGGAATTTATCCCTGCGGCAGCGCAGAGTTTTAACTGCAAATTCCTATTGAATGTATGACTTCTTCTAGTCCTTGAGGACCTGTGGATCTGCAGCAGCCGCCAGACTATAAGCACTTATCTCATCCTAACCAGGTGAGCAAGTTTCTCATTATATTCCTCCTTTGTAAAGTGGATAAGACCCTATTGTGCTTTTTTGTCTCCCCATTCCTTTGCCATACTGACAGTCTATGTTATGAATCTATGTGGTTGTCATTCCATCTTGGAGACAGAAGAAGTGTGTGGCCAAGCTGGAGAACTATTGTCTGCTGGTGATGACTAGCTAGCACCAGGATCGTAAATTAATGATGCAGATAATATGATATATGAAATATGTGAACTTTTAGTAATTTAAATGTGTATAACAGGTATAAAATTGATGACCAATCACTAGTTATATCATGTGGGACTGTATTCTTAAAGGAATAGACTTCTTATATTTTTATTAGGAAGATTTAACAAAAAAAAGGAATATAAAAAATGGGAGTGTAGCCGTAATACTGATAAAAGAAGCACTCACATCCAAATTTGTACCCTCTTATTATATTGCAATCATCATGTTATATAGCACTGTGTATTCACAATTGCTCATTTTTCCATTCTACACAGCTAATTCTTCTTTTTTACCTGACATCTTGTGATTAAAAACTGACTAGCTGAATCCTTCTAAGCTCTGTGAAACAAGAGGTCAAATTTCCTGCGTGAGTCATGGGTCACTGCAAAACTCCCTGGCAGGGGGAGAAGAGAGCGGCTCAGTCAGGAGTTGAAGAGGGGAATGATAAATGCAGGGAAAAGAGACTTCCTGTTTCTTACAGGGCCTGAACTATATAAGGAAAGGCACTGGGACTGTAAGGGAGACGGAAAGGGTTAAAGGAAAATGCGGGAAAGTTTTGGGTGGGATTAGAACAGCATATATAGGAGTTTTGACACCAAAAGACTTGTCAGCCATATTACCTTCAGCTTGGTGCCCATCCACCCTGGCCCCGTCTTTTATACTGTAGGTCTTTCTTTGATAGATTTGAATTTCGATGGCTTAAGATAAGGATGATTTACAGATCCATACATAAAGGACCAAGGTTTTGGTTACAGTGTAAGTTTATGAATTTTTTTTTAGGTAGTTGACAAAAGTTTTACATATAAAATGTTTTTTATATAATGTATGTATAATTACTAGAGTTTAGCGAAACGGGTCGAAAAATTTCAAAAGTCGCCGACTTTTGGCAAAGTCGGGTTTCATGAAACGAAACCCGACCCTAGGATGAGGTCGGCCACGAGGTCGGCGACTTACGCGCCAAAGTCGCGTTTCAAAAGTTTGTTTTGCGCTCTTTTTCAGCCAATCAGGATCCACGGACACTGCGGGCAACGTGATGACATAGGCAGGGGTCACCACCATCTTTCAGAAGGGTATGCAAGTGACTGGCTTGCTTTGGTGGGCGTCACAGGGGTTATAAAAGGGCGTGCACGCCGACCGCCATCTTACTTCTGCCGATCTTAGCATAGGGAGAGGTTGCTGCTGCTGATTCTGTAGGGAGAGCGTTAGGCAGGGAAGAAGAAAAAAAACTGCTTCTGCTGCTAGCGATTTTGCCTGTACAACACACCAGTCACTGTGTGTGCAGTGCAAGGGGAGGCTATATTGTGGTGGATCAGCGGTGTTGGTTGTTAGGCTGCCTTCTAAGGCTTCCTGACAGCTGCATTGCTGTTTACCCACTGCTCTGCAAACTGCTTTTTTAAAAGCAATCCCAATTTTTTTTTTTGTCCTGCTGAGGTACTGAGCGTGCATTTTTTCACACCATACAGCGGTGTACGCTCCTCACACAGTACCGTGTAACGGCTGTTATCACAGCCACAGTGAAGCTATCTGTGTGTCACTCTGTGAGAATAAGTCGAGGACATGTTCCGTTCTTACAGACCTGCACCTACTAGTTTTGTCTAGCTTTCAAACAGTTAAATATATTTGCTGTTTGATCACATTCAAAACTATAGAGAGACAGCGTGTGTCAGTCCGTATACTTAAAAAACACGGAGCTTGACAATTTTACGTACACCGGACAGCCGTGTACGTGCACGCTCCTCTCAGTACCGTGTAACGGCTGTTATCATGGCCACAGTGAAGCTATCTGTGTGTCACGCTGTGAGAATAAGTCGAGGACATGTTCCGTTCTTACAGACCTGCACCTACTAGTTTTGTCTAGCTTTCAAACAGTTAAATATATTTGCTGTTTGATCACATTCAAAACTATAGAGAGACAGCGTGTGTCAGTCCGTATACTTAAAAAAACACGGAGCTTGACAATTTTACGTACACCGGACAGCCATGTACGTGCACGCTCCTCTCAGTACCGTGTAACGGCTGTTATCACGGCCACAGTGAAGCTATCTGTGTGTCACTGTGGAAGGATAAGTGGAGGACTTGTTCCGTTCTTACAGACCTACACTCTAGGGAGATTCCTATTCTGCCCAATTCTACATACACCTTGTAGTTTGTGATACACTAGCCAATTTCTGCCTGTGACATAGCGCTCTGATATTCAGTGGGCCTCACACAATCCAAAAGTGTCCAGTGTCCACTAGTGTGTGCAGAAATTCAAAATCTCCCTTATCCTGTAGTCACTTTTTTCACACCTGTGCCATCGAGCCTGTGACATAGCGCTGTGATATTCAGTGGGCCTCACACAATCCATAAGTGTCCAGTGTCCACAAGTGTGTGCAGAAATTCAAAATCTCTGTGATCCTGTAGTCACTTTTTTCACACCTGTGCCATCGAGCCTGTGACATAGCGCTCTGATATTCAGTGGGCCTCACACAATCCAAAAGTGTCCAGTGTCCACTAGTGTGTGCAGAAATTCAAAATCTCCCTTATCCTGTAGTCACTTTTTTCACACCTGTGCCATCGAGCCTGTGACATAGCGCTCTGATATTCAGTGGGCCTCACACAATCCATAAGTGTCCAGTGTTCACAAGTGTGTGCAGAAATTAAAAATCTCCCCTGTCCTATAGACACCTTGTACCTTGTTTTACATTACTATATAGTTTGTTGGATTTTGTCTACATTTCTACAAAAAATGAGGAAGGCTGGTGGAATTGGGCGGGGGTTGGCAGCTGGTAATGATGGTGTTGGTGGTGGATCTGATGGTAGTGGCAAGAGCAAGATAGGACTGAATGCAGGAGGTGTTGAGCCTGCGTCATCGTCTGGCTCCATAAGGCTTCGAAGGCTTAGTTTTCTAGGAGTTGGCAAACCGCTTTTAAAGCCAGAGCATCAGGAAAAAGTTTTGTCTTACATTGCTGACTCAGCCTCCAGCTCTATCGCCTCCTCTTCTGAAGTTGTAAAAAGTAAAAGCACTGAGTCGTCATTGGAGGCTCATGTTCATGAACCACACCTTTCCTTGTGTCCTTCACCCCAACCAAGATTGAAGGATGACGCAGGCCATACTACTGATTACTCCATGGAGCTGTTTTCACATACCATGCCTGGATTATCAAGTGAAATGGTGAATTACCCAGGCCAAGATGAATCTGACATGGAGTGCACTGATGCACAGCCGCTGATAGATGATTCTGCTGGTACATTCACTCAGAGCACTACATTGTCCTTGCAGTGTACAGAGCCAGATTCTGACCCTGATGAGACTCAGGTGCCCCTTCCCGCACACTATACCACCATACACGGTGACACAGAGGAAGTTGCACATGACATTGAAGAGGAGGTGATGGATGACCCAGTTGTTGACCCAGATTGGCATCCATTGGGGGAAGAGGGTGCTGCTTCCAATAGCTCAGATGAGGAGCATCCACAGCAGACATCGACATCGCAACAGCTGTTATCTGGCAGGCCCGGAGCACTCCAAAGACAGGTTCCAAAAATCAAAAGAGTTGCTGGACAGCTTGTCCAGAGGGTCAAAACATCACAGCGTGCTAGGCCGCAAAATGTCTGCCAAAGTAGGAAGAGTGCAGTGTGGCACTTTTTTGAACAAAATCCTCATGATCAGGCCAAGGTTATCTGTAAGAAGTGCGCAAAGACCTTTAGCCGAGGGAAAAATCTGAAAAATTTGAATACCAGTTGCATGCTTAGACATTTGACCACCATGCACTTGCAAGCGTGGACACAACACCAAACCTCAAGTGCCACATGTGCAACTGATCACAAAGAAAGTAGTCAGCAACGCTACATTGTTTCCCCCACTGTAAGCCCACCGGTTAGCACAGCAGCAAATGTTGAGGTGTCGTTGCAAGGCCACAGCAGTCAGGGAATCCCACTGTTATATCAACGAAATACTGAATCTAGGCCATCAGAAAGAACACCAACTCCATCACCATCATCAACCCTCTCTCAGTCCGCCCTGTCCACCGCTACTTCCACCATATGCAGCTCTCAAGTCCAGCTCACCCTTCCAGACACTATGACTAGGTCAAGAATGTACTCAGTCTCTCCTCCGCGTACACAGGGTTTGAACGCCCACATTGCCAAACTAATCTCGTTTGAAATGATGCCCTGTCAGTTGGTGGAAAGCGCAGCTTTCCGCGAACTCATGGCCTATGCAGTACCACGCTATGACCTACCCAGTCGCCATTTCTCTCGCAAAGCCATCCCAGCCCTCCACCATCATGTAAAAGACCGCATTGTCCATGCACTCAAGCAGTCAGTGAGTGGAAAGGTGCACCTCACAACTGATGCATGGTCCAGTCGGCATGGCCAGGGCCGTTACGTGTCCATCACTGCGCACTGGGTTAATGTGGTGGATGCAGGGTCCACAGGGGACAGCGGTGGTGGGACAGTGCTGCCTTGCCCACGGTATAGGAAACAGTTGGCTGTAGGCGTTCGACCCTCCTCATCCTCCTCCTCCTCCAGAAGCGAAAGCTCGTCCACAGAGCGCAGTCGTACGAGCACTCCATCTGCAGCTGCCACTGTTGCACACGAGGTGTCCCCCTATCGAGCAGCTAGTGGAAAGCGTCAGCAGGCTGTGTTGCAGATGATGTGTTTGGGCGACAGACACACCGCCGAGGTGCTGGCCGAGTACTTGAAGCGACAAACTGAGTCATGGCTGGGCAGTGTACATCTTGAGGCAGGCAAGGTAGTTAGTGATAACGGCCGTAATTTTGTGGCAGCCATAGCCCTTTCAAAACTCAGCCACATACCTTGCTTGGCTCACACCTTGAACCTGGTGGTGCAGTGCTTCCTCAAAAATTATCCGGAGTTAACAGCCCTGCTCCAGAAGGTGCGAAGACTATGCGCGCACATCCGCCGGTCGCCTGTACACGTTCGTATGCAGAAGCTGCAGCGATTGCTCCACCTTCCCAACCACCGCCTCATTATCGACATTGCAACAAGGTGGAACTCCACCCTGCACATGGTGGAGCGGCTGTGCGAGCAGAGGCAGGCCATAATGCATTTGTGGGAGGATACACGGCCAGGCACTTTGAGAGCAGACATGGAGTTGACAGGTGTGCAGTGGTCGAAGCTGAAAGACCTCTGTAAAGTCCTTCAGTGTTTTGAGGAATGCACATGGCTGGTAAGCGCAGACGACGCCATCCTAAGCATGAGCATCCCACTTATGCATCTGCTCATGCAAACTTTGACGCACCTTAAGGAGCAGGCGTCTGCAGCCAATGTTGACGAGGAGGGAATCCTTGATGACATTCAGCCATTGTCTACTCAGGGACCTCTCCTGGACGAGGTGGAGGAAGAAGAGGAGGAGGAGGATGATGATGGGGATGATTACTTAGGGGAGGAGGATGCATCTCGTGGGGCAAGTGAAAATGTTGGCGTGGCAAGGTCTGGTACAGGGTTTGTGCGTGACTGGAGGGATGTGGATTTGCCAGAAAGTGCTCCTCCAACTAGCACTCGCAGTGCATCATTGACACCGGGAACATTGGCCCACATGTCAGATTATGCCTTGCAGATCCTAAAAAGGGACCCCCGCATTGCCAAAATGATGAACGATGACAACTACTGGTTGGCCAGCATCCTGGATCCACGCTATAAAGGCAAATTACAAAACATCATGCCACAGGAGAACCTTGACCTAATATTGGCTAATAAACAAGCAACTCTGGTAAATCGGTTGCTTGAGGCATTCCCAGCACACAGCAGCTGTGATGGTTCTCACACGAGCCGTACGGGCCGGGGGCAGCTTGGCAGAGGTGTTCATGGTGCACACAGCAGAAGTGGCGTTGGAGACAGGGGTTTCATGACAATGTTGTGGACTGATTTTTCAAGTACCGCTCACACAACTGGTAATACTGCATCGATGGAAAGTGACAGGAGACAGCAGTTGTCAACTATGGTTACAAACTACTTTTCCTCCCATATCAATGTTCTCCCACACAGGTCATTCGCCTTTGACTATTGGGCCGCTAAACTGGACACCTGGCCTGAATTGGCACAATATGCCTTACAGGAGCTCGCTTGCCCAGCTGCAAGTGTGCTATCGGAAAGAGTCTTCAGTGCAGCTGGATCAATCCTGACAGAAAAAAGGACCCGTCTGTCAACCCAAAATGTGGATGATCTAACCTTCATTAAAATGAACCATGCATGGGTTTCCAAGGATTTTGTCCCACCTTCCCCTGATGACACATAGGGTGACAGAAAAATGGCTTGCTTTGGTCCACCTCTTCCTGGGACTTGACCTATTTCGCCTTTTGCATCAGCTGAATGTCCAACATCAACATATGCCACTTTCTAAAACTCCCTAACTGTGCTGCCTCCCCCCCCCATGGCCGGGGTCACCACCTAGCGCACGACACCGTGCGAGTGCCGTTGCCCTGGACAGGTGGGTAGGCCGACTCTTGGGCGCGGGCACTGGCACAGGGTCCCTCATAGTGCAATCAAGTGTCTCTGACGGTGGTGGTTCACACCCGCCGTCAGACACACCGCCATACTATGAGGGGCCCAGTGCCAGTACCGACGCCCACGAGTGGGCCCCCCTTGCTTGGGCAGGGACCCAGCATTTGCAATCTTTACCTCTCCCTGCTCCTCCGCTGTGTAGTCTGGGCCGTCAAATCCATACTGTGCCTGACACCGTCTGAGCCTGCCTCCTGATGTATAGACATATATTTTGAATGTGTACGCTATCCATACATGTTATCCGGGGATACGGTACCCTTTCTCACCTCTGTGCAATCACGTGCAATCCATACTGGGCCTAACACCGTCTGAGCCTGCCTCCTGATGTATAGACATATATTTTGAATGTGTACGCTATCCATACATGTTATCCGGGGATACGGTACCCTTTCTCACCTTTGTGCAATCACGTGTAATCCAAACTGGGCGTGAGAACGGCTGGCGAGCTGTTAAGCAAGCTACAGCACCTGTGGTTTGCACACGTAAGTTTTTCATTTTTTCAGGAATGACGGTTAGGCCTAATTCCGGAACTGCGGTTGACCTGCACTTACTGGGAAATCATCGTTCGCGGGTAATAATTGTAATCAGTGATCCCCATCACTAACGTTGTTCAGCGGGTTATCTGCACCTGTAAGCGACAAACGCTGGCCTTTTCAGTGTAGCGCACATGCAGCCACGGACATGTAAGGGCATGACACACCAGTTATTGGCCAATCTCATGTGCCAGAGCCTCACGTGTCCCTATAGTAAGCCGGACTCGGACCGCGGGGCATGACGGAGTCTCGTTCGTTAACGGAATTAAGCTTGCAATGTGTGCATCTTTTCTATAGCTGGCATGGCTGAGGTTTCCCAGGTGGAGTCGAATTTAACCGTAGGCTCCACTCCTGGTGGTGCCCTTCTGGACATTCCTTTAAGGTTCAGCTTTGCAACCATACTGCCCACGTAAAACAAACACTTTGCCTTCATGAACGCTGTTTGGAGGGTCATGACTCGTGGGAATAACGCCGCCCAATCAGTTAACCTGCTAGAGAGATCCATCGTTGCTCCCAAGCATGACATCACACTCCCTAGGAGGAAGGTAATGCCACTGTGGTGACCGTACTCCTGGGGGCGACACAAGTGCACTGATGCCCAGCCACTGCTCGATGAATCTGCTGGTACATTGACCCAGACCACTACATTCCCCCCGCACGCTACACGGCCTGAATCTGACCCTGATGAAACTCAGGTTACCCTTCCCATATACAGTTCCATCTTACACGGTGACAAAGAGGAAGCTGCAGATGAAAGTGCAGGTTCGGCCCACCCGTCATCAGACACACCACCGTACTATCAGGGGCTCTGTGCCAGTGCCGTCGCCAACGAGTGGGCCCCCCCTGCTTGCTCAGGATCACAGCACTTGCAAGGTTGAAATACTGTGCAGTGAGATGGAAGATGGGGACGACGAGGAGTCCAGACTAGTACAGGGATTCCCTAGCGAGGAGACTTATTTGATTGTTTTCAATGTTGGGACAGCAATTTTTGGGGAGCACTATACTCTGGAGAATGATAGATGGGGCCCACCATACACTGGAACATTCCAAAGGTGGATATCAGACACTGGAGCAGCATTTACAGGGCCCATTATACACTAGAGCATTAGAAATGGGGCCCATTATGTTTGGAGCATTATTTGGGCCCATAAGACAGTGAAGCTTCATCCATGGGGACCAACATATACTGTAGCATTATGTGGAGCTCATCATATACTGTTTCAAACATTATATGGGACCAATGATTCTGTATGGAGAAATAGATGGGCCTCGTCATGAGATGTGAAAAGTGAAGTATTTTTCATTGTACTATACCGCTATTTCTCTGCCGTATCGGAGCATGATGAGTTGTGGTATGTGTTAAAGGGGCGCTCTTTCGCCCAGGGCACATGAAAACCTGGAGCCAGCCCTACCCCCCCACAACTTTAGCCAAATAACCCCCATTTTTCAGTGCGTAACTTGTATTATGAAGTTAATTAAGGTTGACAAGCTTAAGTAAGAAGAATTGATGCTTTTGGCATTCAAATGGGCACTGTAGGTGTGTTTCCTGTCCTCCTCTCACTGCCGACTTTTATTCCCCATTGACTTACATTGGGTTTCGTGTTTCAGGACGACCCCGACTTTTCCCTATAATCGGCCGATCTTGCTCGACCCGACTTTTGGAAAAGTCGGGTTTCACGAAACGAAACTCGACTCTAAAAAAACAAAAGTCGCTCAACTCTAATAATTACAAAGATGTCAGCATGGCCTGTTTTCTCATCCATGCCCAATTATGTGCATTCAGCAAGGCCGGCTGTAATACAGCAGTTGGCATTTGGGCTTAAATGAGGACACCAATGGAAAGAAAGGAAATGGGCATGGATGGAGTTTTTGTAGTTTTAGCTCTTAATAACGTTGTGGCCAGCCCGCTTAGCCCACACAAGTTTCGGTGTCTTCATTTATATCAATTATCTCCTTCATTGTGGGAAAGGAGGTAATTGATATAATTTTTCGTAAGAGGCTGGTGTATCACACTCCTTGCAGTCTACTTAGAGCAGAGAAGAGAGAAGAATTACCTTCGTAGAAAGGCAAAATGAGCAATTGGAAATACACAGTGCTATGTAATATGATAATTGCAATACATTAAGAGGATAAAAACTTTGATGGGAGGAGGAGTGCTTCTTTAAATAAAGTCAAAACTATTGTGATTAAAAATAAAATGAAAGCCTTTGCATCTGGCAGATAAAAGTTTACTCATTTCTACATCAGCATGATGTGTTCCTCATGCCATGGAAGACATAGTTTTATTTGCCATACCATTTATTTTTTAAAAGATGCCCAAAAAATTACTGTTTTTGATGCTCTAGTTGTACCTGTTTTCAATTGACAGCGCAACCTGTACGCTCTGATTTTTTAATTTACTTTTTGCTTTATTAATCATCCTACGAAGTTTATGGTTATCCACAACCATAAACTTTGGTTGACTTGCAACATATGACCGCACTACCAGGCACTCTCTACCCTCTGGAATTTACTATGTATGAGTCCTCTTCACTATTTGACACCCTGTTTTTTAGTTTAGTTCATCATACAGTTGTGCTCAAAAGTTTACATACCCCAGCAGAATTTTTGCTTTCTTGGCCTTTTTTCAGAGAATATGAATGACAACACCAAAACTTTTTCTCCACTCATAGTTAGTGGCTTTGTGAGGCCATTTATTGTCAAAGTACTGTGTTTTCTCTTTCTAAATCATAATGACAACCCAAAACATCCAAATGATCCTAATCAAAAGTTTGCATACCCCATTTCTTAATATCGTGTATTGCCCCCTCTAACATAAGACAGCTTGAAGAGTGAAAAATTTTAAGGGGTCTGAATACTTTCCGTACCCACTGTATATTAGTAGCTCACTCTAAATAAAAGAAATAATAAAGCATAGGCATATGCATGACAAATTTTACCTTTGGAAATTATAAAAGTCCAAAACTGCATAAACACATGATATTACCGTAGATGCAATTTTGTGACTAATATATAATTAAAAGACAATGAGACACTATCATAGGCAATATAGTATAAACAATTGTGTTGTTAGGTTGAACAATAAGCAATGTTCACTAGTTGCCTGCTCCTGGCCCAATGGGTATTGATCAGTGTGCACTAAAAGAAACACACCACACGATCGGATGCAATCTCTCTTTGATCAATCTATGGCACAGCTCCAAGAGAGAGCAAGACAAATAAGAGAGCCTTTATTGATTCAAACATAAATTTATATGTCCCTTGTAAGGGGGCTCGGTTAACTCTAAAATGGGAGTGTTCGGATGTATTCCATTGGTTAGTGGGTTGGGCAGTGAGCTAGTATGAGCGGATCCATGAGGTCATCAGGCCGGGTTGGTCCATAAGGTCATCACAGTGGGCGTCATCATGGGTGGATCCATGGAGCACATGCTGTTTGGCCAAACAGGAAATTCCAGTTCCATGAGCACATGGTGTGAGGCAAGCAGGAAATTGCAGCCATCTTTAGTGTCACACTTTGATCTGAAAAAGCTCATGTAAGGTGAAATAACACACTTGAGGTTAATTAAGTATTTAAACTTAAGGTTCTCCTCAACAGTGTAACTTGAGTGCAATGGGCCTCAGTGAAAACTTTGGGCCTGGCCACCACGTGCATGGTAGTCAGATGTATGTACATACATGTTTTCCCCTCATGCACTAATGTCTCCCATCCTAGCCCCATCCAGTACTAATGTCCCCAATACTGGGCACCTTCCTGGTATAATGTCCTCAATCCTGTGCCCATTCCAGTAATAATGTTTCCCATTCTGTGCCTCTTTCATTAATAATGTCCCTCATCATGGGCCCCTTCCTACTATATTGTCTCCCATCCTGGGTCTCTTACTGTAAAAATGTCCCTTATCCTGGGCCCCTTGCTGGTATGTCACCAATCCTAGGTTCCTTACTGGTATAATGTTCCTCATCCTGGGCCCCTTGTAGTAATATCTCCCATCCTGATCCCCTTCCATTAATAATGCTCCACATCCTGGGCGCGTTCCAGTAATAATGTCCCAAGTTCTGCCACTCTTCTCCAACATATTTTTTTTTTTAAAAAAATAAATTTCTTAGATTCCTCCAGTCCCACAATATGCAGCGTCCTCTTCTATAGCCGGCGCAGAGTCAGACAACTGACTTCGCCATGCCAACCACGTGCAGTACATGACGCTGCGGCCATGAAAGACTTGCCAATGTCAGCAGCCAGCCCCTTATTGGCCAGTGGCATGTATTGCAGTGCAGGAAGCTGACGGGTCTCTGTGTAGCAATACACTTCAGCTGAATGTACATCCTCGGACCCAACGCAGCTGAA
Source organism: Dendrobates tinctorius (assembly GCF_039654945.1). Lineage (NCBI taxonomy): Eukaryota > Metazoa > Chordata > Amphibia > Anura > Dendrobatidae > Dendrobates > Dendrobates tinctorius. The sequence goes on along the minus strand of NW_027361700.1, from coordinate 4,280,629 downwards.
GTTGGTGCTGGCATTGCCGGGCCACATCCTGCACGGGCTCGGTTGCACCCTCTGCTACCACGATCTTTACACACCTAAGTATAATACAGTAACTAATGCAGCAAAGGATAGAGGGATTTGGGTCAAAAGTATGAACTGTCCCTCCAAAAAGTAGTGTAAAAATAATTAGTAAAAAATAGTGAAGGCAATGCTGATTCTCCTAAACTTCTCAAAGTCTCCAATAATTTCAGTCTACAGCAGTAAGACTAGAGAGGTAATTAAGAGGTTAGGATAATTACTTTTGAAAATCTTGGTGCAGCTGTAATAACATAGATCTATGGAAAGATGGATAGATAGACAGACAGACACAGATAGATATGTAGATAGATAGATAGATAGATAGATAGATAGGAGTAAATTAGTCATGTTGAGAAAACATGAGCAACATGATGCTAAGGTTTATGTTCCTAGTGCTAGTCTCTTTGCTATTCCACCTGAGGAGGTGGACAGGACGTGCATGAAACGCATAGTTTTAGAGCCCTGAATAAAGTATGCAACTCTTCTGAACTCTGTGATTCTCTTACCTAATTTTTGAGGAGCGCTGAATTGTCGGCATCTTGAATATCCTATCCAGAATTTCTTGAAGATCCTTTGTGGGTCCGGTGTCATCTGCAGCCCTCCTATCATACTTACTATATGTGTTGTGCATACTCACAACGTGTAAATGTGAGAATTTTACCTTACAGTAAACTAATTGTTATTTTAGTAATTGCGCTCTCTTTACAGTTTTTAAAGAGCTATGGAAATTCTGCTAAGAATAAGAGAAAGGAAAAGTATACTAGAAAAATCTATGCATCTTTTTTCTGAATATATTCCTAGTTCTGGAAAAGATTTTCCTCCTAAAATATGACTGATAAAACCACTTCATGCACTTTTAACAGTGTAGGTTCTAAGACCCTAGGAAAGCTGAACAGCACCCAGATGCCACTGAATAAAACTTGGCATTACTTTGGGTACAGGCCTTGTATTTTGTACAATGGTACTTAGACTGGTTACTGGTCCATATAAGGGACCCATAGGTGTCTGACACTTAGAGTCTAAAAACCTCAGAAAAATCTCACTAATATCCTACAATTACTCAGATCAAAGCTTATTGGATTTCTTTGATAAAAAGAGATTGTCCCGTGTGAACACTTTTTTTAAAATTTGGACTGGAGTTATTATGCTCATTATTAGGTGTAATTTACTCTACTGTTATGGCTTCCGGTTATATAGACTGAGTCATGAAGATCTGACTTTTCTACTTCCTAGGGATCAGCTGTTATTGCTTGAAAAACAATGGGGAGGTGTCAGACAGTACCCAGCAGTGGCCGATAAAATATGGCATTACTTGCTGGCTATTCATATGAGTGGCCATCTATGTATACATTGGGCTGCCAGAGTTGGAAATAGCTTTACACAATGTTTCCCCATAGAGGGTATGTTATGGAGAGGACCAACCTCTATGATTTCTGTTGTCCTAATAGGCCTTGTGGACAGGATCTGTCATAGTGGTATGAGAAACAAGACTGATGCATTTTCAAAAGAATCCAATCTAATCTTTGTGGATTCCATTGACGTATAATGGAGTCTTGTCAAGTTTTTGTCAGGTTTCCAGTGATTTTGATGGAAAGAATAGTGCTGCAAATTATGCTTTGCTTGTTCACCCTAGCATCTGAAGAGTTAATAAGATGATGACTTATCCATAGTCACTTGTTTTGCACTAGTGTGAGTGGCAGCCTGGCATGGTGAAGTCATGGTTTGGCACATCATGTAATGTGTGAGTGGGTTGGTCAGGTTGTAGCATGCAGGATCTGAGCTGAGGTGACTTTCCCATTTTTGGGCTATGATACAACTGTGCGTCAGGCAATGATGAAGCAAATGTCTGATTTGGGCAGCTGTTTATTCTTTATAGCATCCATGTTTCTTCTACACTTTCTAAACTTTCACAGTAGGCTAATTTTAGAGGTTTTTTCCTTCACACTGTTACTAATCCTTTATCTTATATGGTGTATACAAACATCAAAAGTGAGCTTTGTGACTAAAGGCCCCGTCACACTAAGCGACTTACCAGCGATCCCGACACCGATATCAAGGTGTCAGGATCGCTAGTAAGTCGCTATGTGATCGCTGGTGAGCTGTCATACAGACAGCTTCACCAGCGATCAGCACAGCAATGCCGAGCGCCCGGCATCGCTTGCCATCGCTGTAAAAAATAGAATCAAAATTAAAAATATAGTTATTCTCACTTTCCGACGTCCCGTTCAGCCATCCTGCCTCTCTACACGCTCCGGTCCCAGTGATCCTTTGCACGAATGACCGCGAGATGTCACGGTCTTGAGGGATAACAAAGTCTCGCGGTCATTCGTGCAAAGGATCACTGGGACCGGAGCGTGGAGAGAGGCAGGATGGCTGAACGGGACGTCGGAAGGTGAGAATAACTATATTTTTTATTTTTTTTATTATTTTTTACACCTGATCGCTGGTCTTCCGCCTGTCACACGCAGCGATGCGTGCTGGCCAGCGGGAGACCAGCGACCAAAGAAATGTCCAGAGGTTTCTTCCAGCGATCAGCGATCCCGGCAGGGGGGCCGCTCGCTGATCGCTGTCACACATAGCGATCTCGCTGGTGAGATTGCTGTTATGTCACAAAAGTTATGACTCAGCAGCGATCTCGCTACCGAGATCGCTTAGTGTGACGGGGCCTTAAGATTAAAGCTATTCAAGGGCTCTTCCATACAATCATAAAGCCATACTCAACAACAGTGGGAATCACAGAGCATTTTCAGCCACTCTATCCAATCACTGTAAAAAGAAAAGGTTCGCCGACCCTAACGCTGTTTCCTCCCTTCCTTTTGGTAAGAAGATGTGTTGTGTAAGTTCACATGTGAATAAGAAAACCTACTGGTATACCTTTATCTTATACTGTAGAATCTTCTATTCTTGTTTCCTATGTCTCCCATTGGGCATTTGTATTTTGCTCCAATATTTATACTTTAAATGGAACCTGTCATGTCTCAAAACGCTATTTACCTGCAGATATTATTCTGCAATTAATAGTGTTCTACAGCCATGGGGTCACCACACTCACAGCCCAGCTGCTTACAGGAAATAAATTTATTCCTCTCATCAGCCTCAGGCTTTCAGTTACAGAGGTGCGGCTGATGCCGCAGGTGTGGCTTCAGTCACCGCTCGGTGGATAGTGAGTAGTGACTAACCGCGGCCAGCACTGACTGACAATCAGCTCTAAAGTGCCGCTACAGCCGTCGCTTACTATCTACTGAGCGATGACTGAAGCCACGCCAACTGTGCCAACTGTGCCTCTGTGATTGAAAGCTTGAGCCTACTGGGAGGAATAAAGTTAATTTCCTCTCGGGAGCCAGGCCAGGTGGCTGCCGCACGGTTTTAGAATGTTATTAATTCGCAGATTAAATGCATATCTGCAGGTTAGTAGCGTTTTGGAACAGGTTCCCTATATCCTTTGGTGAGAAAAAAATAGTTTGTACCAAAGTTTCTACCAAAGTATTTCCCAACTACTGCTTAGTTATTAAGATCACCTGATAGGTGGTGGATCAAAGCAGAAGTCTCAAGAATGGTGTAATACTTTGATATTGCATTATGCTCCAGCAATTTCACACAAGTGTCAATGCCAATAGTAATAAGCCTATATTGGAAACCAAATATTATTACTGGAACAGGAGGGACGGTTAAATATTTCATGTCACATTTAAAGATGCCAGTGCCAAAGATAATCAAGCCATCCTTAACGACTTCCTAAATAATTAACTTAAGAATTATTGTAACTATATTCTTGTTTGGCGTGGGTTTAGCATCCTGGTTATCAGCACTAGATAAAATATTGAGGTTATCATGGGTATTGTCACATTCTGCATGTGGTCACTGATGCTATAAATGACAATATATGATGAATGAACTGGAAATAATGCTTTCAAACTTTGTAACTCGGAGGTGATCATTATAGGCTTGGTTATCATCAACTATCAAGTAGCATAATGGTTCATTGTCGCGCACTGTGTTGCACTTGGGCATTGGATAAAATCCAACTTTGGCAACAAATACATGAAGTTCTTTTGTATGAAAATGGCTCTAACTTGTGTTCAATGTCACACTGGTCCACAAGAATATCCAAATCTCTGACATAACATTGGTCCCATAGATATTCAAAGCCATTCACTTTCTGCAACCTCTTATGGGATTTACAGGTTATCTTTCTAGTGACATGACCTGTGTGCAATGATACCAATGAAGTGAACTATACAACTAAATCTGGATTTACACATATTCTTTAAAGTTGTAGGGTTCACCCTCAGAACCATCCTCTTGTGGACCCAAAGGACCTCAATTTCACTCCACTTACAGTGGGGAAAAAAGTATTTAGTCAGCCACCAATAGTGCAAGTTCTCTCTCTTAAAAAGATGAGAGAGACCAGTAATTGACATCATAGGTAGACCACAACTATGAGAGTCAAAATGAGAAAACAAATCCAGATAATCACCTTATCTGATTTGGCAAGGTTTATTTTGCAAATTATGATGGAAAATAAGTATTTGGTCACCTAAAAACATGCAAGATTTCTGGCTCTCACAGACCTGTAACTTCTTCCTTAAGCGGCTCCTCTGTCCTCCACTCCTGTAGTAATGGCACCTATTTGAACTTGTTATCAGTATAAAAGACACCTGTCCAGAACCTCAAACAATCACACTACAAACTCCGCTATGGTGAAGACCAAAGAGCTGTCAAAGGACACCAGAAACAAAATTGTAGCCCTAGCAATCTAGCAAATGCTCCAGCACACCAAGTGCTGAAAGGGGTTAATCAGCCATGTTTAGTGATAGGTTGATTGAATGGCTGTAGAGTGGGAAGAGTCAAAAGGATAAACACCCAGCCTTCTAGAGCATTCAGAGTGGAGGGGTGTTTTCATGTCAAGGGAAGTTGAACCTTTTGTCCTTTGTCCCTGAAGCGGGTGGATTCCCATAGCAACAAGGACTGTACTGTACCTCGAACACTCTCACACCCCTCCAATCTATTCTAAACTCTGCTGCCTGACTAATCCACCTTTCCCCCCGCTATTCCCCAGCTTCTCCCCTCTGTCAATCCCTTCACTGGCTCCCCATTGCCCAGAGACTCCAGTACAAAACCCTAACCATGACATACAAAGCCATCCACAACCTGTCTCCTCCATACATCTGTGACCTCATCTCCCGGTACTTTCCTGCACGCAACCTCCGATCCACACAAGATCTCCTTCTCTACTCCCCTCTTATCTCCTCTTCCCACAATCGCATACAAGATTTCTCTCGGGCATCACCCCTACTCTGGAACTCTCTACCACAACATATCAGACTCTCACCTACCATCGAAACCTTCAAAAAGAGCCTGAAGACCCACCTCTTCCAACAAGCCTATAACCTGCAGTAACCACCGATCCACCAAACCGCTGCATGACCAGCTCTACCCTCGCCTACTGTATTCTCACCCATCCCTTGTAGATTGTGAGCCTTCGCGGGCAGGGTCCTCTCTCCTCCTGTACCAGTTATGACTTGTATTGTTTAACATTATTGTACTTGTTTTTATTATGTATACTCCTCCTTACATGTAAAGCGCCATGGAAAAAAATGGCGCTATAACAATAAATAATAATAATAATAATAATAAAAATAGTACTATACGTTATGCTTTGTTTTCCTGATAGGCCAGGAAGTCTTGGTTTGTTTTGCTAATGTTGCACTAGTTTATGCAGGATTTTTAATAAACCAGTGGAAGATTTAAAGAGACTGTGTCCCTGTGTCTACCTTTAAGTGATAAGAATAGTCCAATGAACATAGTGGATGGAGAAAATAGACATTTTGTAATGGACACAGCCACAATCTCACATATCCACCACAATAGGGACAGTAGAAGACCAACTGCAATGTTAAACTCACAAAGAACAAGCAAATACAGTCATAAGGTCAAACACCAAGTAAAAACAACTTTATTGATATATAAAAATTGTACAGACAAACATGCACAAAAAAGGGCTGGAAGATGGAAAATGGCTATAACAACCACACACAGGAAGCCCAAGGTAGGTATGTCACAAGGGAGTATAAATAAACAAAAGAGTATTATAAATATATCAATCACTCATAGTATTGTGCCAAATGGTAATACATACAGGGTACCCATTCAGGCAAAAATGCCATGACCAAAACCGGGTCACATCCATCTACCAGGTTAATACCACTAATGACACATCAAATAATGAAAGTATACAGGTACCTTGTAAACAAGAGAGTGACCCTCCCGGACAGACCTACCAACCCCGACGCGCGTTTCGGCGTGCCTTCATCAGGGGGGATACCTTTAAGTGAGCCAATCTACTACATCATTTTGATGGCTTAAGAGTAGATGCAAAGGGATGATTCATGTTTTCAGATGAGTATAGATAGCACTTTGAAGTAAGTCATCCATAGAAAAGTCTCAAACTAGATGTAATAAAATAACATCATACATTATGCATTCAAGAATATTATAATACAATCATGGGACATTACTGGAGAAAAATAGCCTTGCATGGCTACCATTCAAATGGTTAGTTGTCCATGTAATGCATGCACAAGTCCTAACAAAATGGTTCTCCATTCTGGCACATACAGTAGGGGAAATAAGTATTTGATCTCTTGCTGATAAAGACATGAACAGTCTATAATTTTAAGGGTAGGTTAATAATAACATTGAGAGATAGAATATCAAAAAAAAAATCCAGAAAATCACATTGTATAAATTATATAAATTTATTTGCATTTTGCAGTGAGAAATAAGTATTTGATCCCTCTGGCAAACAAGAATTAATACTTGGTGGCAAAACCCTTTTTGCTCAAGCACAGCAGTCAGACTTTTGTTGTAGTTGATGATGAGGTTTGCGCACATATTAGGAGGAATTTTGGTCCACTCCTGTTTGCAGATCATCTCTAAATCATTAAGATTTTGATTCTGTCATTTCACAACTCCGAGCTTCAACTCCCTCCATAAGTTTTCTATAGGTTTAAGGTCTGGAGACTGGCTAGGCCTTATGACCTTACTGTGCTTCTTTTTGAGCCACACCTTTGTTGCCTTGGTTGCATGTTTTGGGTCATTGTCTTGATGGAAAATCCAGCCACTACCCATTTTTAATGTCCTGGTGGAGGGAAGGAGGTTGTCACTCAGGATTTTACGGTACATGGCTCCATCCATTCTCCCATTGATGCAGTGAAGTAGTCCTGTGCCTTTAGCAGAGAAACACCTCCAAAACATAATGTTTCCATCTCCATGCTTGACAGTGGGGGCAGTGTTCTTTGGGTCATAGGCAGCATTTCTCTTCCTTCAAACACGGTGAGTTGAGTTAAGAGTCTGACTGATTAACTGTCTGTGGACAGGAGTCTTTCATAAAGGTGACTATGTAAGGCCGGTTTCACATTAGCGCTTTTTCAGCGCACGCACGGCTGGGGGTAGCTCCGCCCCCGAGCCGGCTCTCTGCCCGGCGTGCCCGCCCCTTGCTTGTAGCGCCGCCTACTAGCGGACAGCGGCGCCTGCGATCGGCGCACCCTATCTTTAGCATAGGGTGCGCAGATCGTGCGCAGGCCGTGCGCTAGTTGCGCTTTGACCTGCGCTGCGCACTTTTGACGGTGCGCCGTGCGCGCTAAAATCCGAAAAGTTTGATTTTGGCGCGCACGGCGCACCGTCAAAAGTGCGCAGCGCAGGTCAAAGCGCAACTAGCGCACGGCCTGCGCACGATCTGCGCACCCTATGCTAAAGATAGGGTGCGCCGATCGCAGGCGCCGCTGTCCGCTAGTAGGCGGCGCTACAAGCAAGGGGCGGGCACGCCGGGCAGAGAGCCGGCTCGGGGGCGGAGCTACCCCCGGCCGTGCGTGCGCTGAAAAAGCGCTAATGTGAAACCGGCCTAAGACAGCTTTCTTTAATACAGGTAGCAAGTTGATTAGGAGTGTGTAACTGGTTTGTAGGAGCGAGAACTCAGGCGCACATCAAGTATTTGCTTACAGAAATTTCTGCAAGGTTTTTGCATCTCTTGGCAGGAAGCATGCTGTGGCAAAAACGTGCGTTTTTGCATGCGTTTCTGCCACGTTTTTTGTATGGAGCGGCCTTGAATCTGATGGACTTGGATTTTGCTAAACGTTGTGGTTTTCCTATGACACCTCTGCGGATGCCTATTCCTTTGAGGGGTATTGATGCTACTCCTTTGGCGAAGAATAAACCTCAGTTTTGGACCCAGGTGATAATGCGGGTCGCCCCAGACTACCAAGAAAATTGCAGATTTTTGGTGTTGCATAATTTACATGATACCATTGTTCTGGGTTTTCCCTGGTTGCAAATCCATAATCCGGTTTTGGATTGGAAATCTGTGTCTGTGGTGAGTTGGGGTTGTCGGTGTGCTCTTGGCGACACTCCCGTTTTCTCCACCTCCTCCCAGTCGCATGATGTTCCTGACTATTTGGCTGATTTTTATGATGTATTTAGTGAGAGCAAGTCTACGTCTTTGCCTCCTCATAGGAGTTATGACTGTGCAATTGAGTTGAGACCTGGGTGTAAATTTCCCAAGGGTCGACTTTTCAATTTATCTGTACCCGAACACGAGGCTATGTGATCTTATATTAAGGAGTCGTTGGAGAAGGTTCATATTAGACCATCCTCTTTGCCCTTAGGTGCTGGGGGTTTTTTCGTGACCAAGAAAGATGGTTCATTAAGGCCTTGTATTGACTATCATTCCCTCAACAAAATTACGGTTAAATATCAGTATCCGTTACCCCTGATTTCTGATTTATTCTCCAGAGTTAAAGGTGCTTGCTGGGTTACTAAGCTTGACCTCAGGGGGCGTATAATCTTATTCGCATCAAGCATGGGGATGAATGGAAGACGGCGTTTAATACTCCGGAGGGACATTTTGAGTACCTGGTGATGCCTTTTGGGCTCACTAATTCCCCTTCTATCTTCCAATCCTTCATGAATGATATTTTCCGGGACTTTGTGGATAAGTTTTTGTTCATCTATCTGGATGATATTTTGATCTTTTCCAGGGATTGGGATTCTCATGTGGAACATGTTCGGACTGTGTTCCGGATTTTGAGAGTGAATTCCTTGTATGTTAAGGGATCGAAGTGCCTTTTTGGTGTACAGAGGATTTCATTTTTGGGATTTATTTTGTCTCTGTCAACTATTGAAATGGACCCGGCCAAGGTACAGGCCATTTATGATTGTGTTCAACCCACTTCTTTGAAGGCTCTCCAGAAGTTTTTGGGTTTTGCTATTTTTTATCGTAAATTTATAGCTAATTTTTCTGGTATTGCTAAACCTCTGACTGATTTAACTAAGAAGGGTGCTGATGTGCTGAATTGGTCTTCAGAGGCTGTTTCGGCCTTTCAGGAGCTGAAGCGGAGGTTCACTTCTGCTCCGGTTTTGCGGCAACCTGATGTCTCACTTCCTTTTCAGGTGGAGGTAGACGCTTCAGAGATTGGTGCAGGAGCTGTTTTGTCCCAAAAAGATCCGGTGACGTCTAAAATGAATCCCTGTGACTTCTTTTCCCGAAAGTTCTCCCCATCTGAAGGCAACTATGATGTGGGGAATCGGGAATTGAGGAGTGGAGACATTGGTTGGAGGGAGCTAGACATCAAGTTGTGGTCCTCACTGACCACAAGAATTTGATTTACCTTGAGTCGGCCAAACGGCTATCTCGTGATGTCAGGAATTTTGTGCAGTCCTGTGGGACTTGTTCCCGGTCTAAACCCTGTTCTCGCTCTAGTGGGTTGTTGATGCCCTTGCCGGTGCCTAAGAGGCCATGGACCCATATTTAAATGGATTTTATTTCTGATCTTCCTGTCTCTCAGAGAATGACTGTTATCTGGGTGATTTGTGATAGATTCTCTAAGATGGTCCATCTTGTACCACTCCCAAAGTTGCCATCTTCCTCAGAGTTGGTACCCTTGTTTTTACAACAGGTGGTTCGGTTGCATGGGATTCCTGAGAACATTGTATCGGACAGAGGAGTTCAGTTTGTTTCCAGATTCTGGAAAGCCTTTTGTTCCAAGCTGGGAATTCAGTTGTCCTTCTCCTCTGCGTTTCACCCTCAGACCAATGGGCAGACGGAGAGAACAAACCAGACTTTGGAGTCCTATTTGAGATGTTTTATATCTGCTGATCAGGATGATATGGTTTCATTTTTGCCCTTGGCCGAATTCGCTTTAAATAATAGAGCTAGTTCTGCCACCTTGATGTCCCCCTTTTCTGTAACTTTGGGTTTCATCCTCGATTTTCTTCAGGGCAAGTGGAATCTTCAGCCTGCCCAGGTGTTGACACTGTGGTAGAGAGAATGCAGCAGATTTGGGACCAAGTAGTGGATAAGTTGTCTCTCTCCCAGGAAAAGGCCCAGCGATTTTCTAACCGGCTTAGGACCATTGGTCCCCGGTTTAAAGTGGGTGATATGGCTTGGTTGTCATCAAAGAATATCTCTATGAAGGTGGCATCTCCAAAGTTCAAGCCAAGATTTATTGGACCTTACAAGATTTTGGAGATTCTTAATCCGGTTTCTTTTTGATTGGCTCTTCCTGTTACGCTTAAGATCCATAACGTGTTTCATAAGTCGCTGTTGAAGAGATATGTTGAGCCAGTAGTTCCTATGGCAGCACCTCCTGACCTTGTATTGGTTAAAGGTAATGTGGAATATTAGGTAGAGAAAATACTGGATTCTTGTCTGGCTAGACGGAGACTCCAGTATTTGGTCAAGTGGAAGGGTTATGGCCAGGAGGACAATTCTTGGGTCTCTGCCTCTGATATCCATGCTGATAGATTGGTTCGTGCTTTTCATTGGGCCCATCCTGATCGGCCCGGTGGCGTGGATGAGGATTCGGTGATCCCTCCTCAAGGGGGGGTACTGTTGTGAGCTCCTTTTCGGGTTTGCCTCTGGCTTCTGGTGAGGTTTATGGAGCTGGCTGTGCTGACAGAGGAGTAGTGAGTTCTCTATCTGGACTCCCTCTGTTGGTGAAGGGAGGTAATGAAGCTGATCTAAATGGCAGAGACCGGCCACCTGAGGAAGAGGACTGTGATTGGACATCAGGAATTTCTGATTGGATTTAAGGCAGCCGACTCCCTAGTTTCTTGCTGGTGATTTCTCCTGACTGTGGCTTCTGGTTTCCAGTTTGGTTCCTGCCTTCTTAAAGCTAAGTTTTCTCTGCTATTGTTCATATGAGTTTTCGCCTGGTTTATTTAGTTTTTGTGTTTAGCCAGCCCTGGCTGGGACTGGGCTGAATCCCCATTTTGTCTCTGATCAGTTGATCTCTTTTGCTCTGTCTTCAGAATATACCTGAGGGCTGATATAGGGAATTGAAGTCTAGCGACTTCAGGGCCTTTTTCTATCAGACATGTTGGACATTTTTTGGCAGGGTTTTTTGCGTGATTGCAGACAGCAGCTTTTCTTTCCTGTCCTTTCTAGTTAGTGAGGGCCCCATCGTTTGCTCCGCCTATCTTTCTATCTGTGTTTGTGTTTTCATCTTGTTTCACCGACAATACATGTTGGGGGCTGTCTATTGCTTTGGGGTCTGCTCTGGGGCAGTTTAGATTTCCCTTTCTTTCTTTAGGCTTATTTAGTTCTCCGGCCGTGATGAGGCGTCTAGGACCACCGTAGGCACGCTCCACGGCTACTGCTAGTTGTGTGGATAGGATCAGGGGTCTGCAATCCGCTAGTTACCAACCTCTCTGGTTTTCTGGGCTTAGCTTGCTTTTTGTTTTTTCCTCCTCGGTAACTCATTCATAACAGAGGTCCCTTCCAACTCTATGATTCTATGATTCTTGATATATATTAGATTAGTTACAGTATTTATTATTATACGGTGCTTTGCATGTGGAGTGAGTGTGGCTATGTTGAGTGGGTGGGGCTATGTGGGGTGGGTGTGGCTTGATACACACACACACACATACATACACTTTATATATACAGATAATGTATTGGATTTGTAAAAATTTGTGTATATCATCAATCATGATGGTGTACATCTCCAAATATTGGCAGCCATGTGTAGGCAGATGGCAGCCAGGATCCAAAATTGTGAATTGCTAGGTAAGTCTGTTACATTAATTTGTACTGCCAAAATTGCTAAACTATTTTCAACAAGGAAAGAACAGAAAATAAATTTTCTCTGAATACCTAAACTTACCTGCAAGTATTGTGTTTGCTCTTATATAACAGGATGACAACCCATTTTATCATAGACATTTCCATTTTCCTTGAGCAGAAGTAATTCAACTCTCTAGGAGCATGTTAGCCCTTGTACATACTGTATGCCTCTGCGTGAGTGACAAATTCTTCCTGCAGCTGTTTGCGTTGATAGACAAGAACTCATGCCACTGCTTTATCTGTAAGATTAACAGCTCAGAAGTGAGATTTCATCAGCTTTTTACCATCTCAATAGAAATGTAACTTTGACTGATAAGGTTACAAACTTTAATCCAAATGTACATAAAACTTGGAAATTTTAACCTTCCTTTTATTTTTGCAGTTTTTTGGAGCTATATATCAATTCCAAGTACTAGACTGTGTATTGCATCAGTAAAGGCCCCGTCACACTAAGCGACTTACCAGCGATCCCGACACCGATATCAAGGTGTCAGGATCGCTAGTAAGTCACTATGTGATCGCTGGTGAGCTGTCACACAGACAGCTTCACCAGCAATCAGCACAGCGATGCCGAGCGCCCGGCATCGCTTGCCATCGCTGTAAAAAATAGAATCAAAATAAAAAATATAGTTATTCTCACCTTCCGACGTCCCGTTCAGCCATCCTGCCTCTCTCCACGCTCCGGTCCCAGTGATCCTTTGCACGAATGACCGCAAGATGTCACGGTCTCGAGGGATAACAAAGTCTCGCGGTCATTCGTGCAAAGGATCACTGGGACCGGAGCGTGGAGAGAGGCAGGATGGCTGAACGGAACGTCGGAAGGTGAGAATAACTATATTTTTTATTTTTTTTATTATTTTTTACACCTGATCGCTGGTCTCCCGCCTGTCGCGCACAGCGATGCGTGCTGCCCAGCAGGAGACCAGAGACCAAAGAAATGTCCAGAGGTTTCTTCCAGCGATCAGCGATACTGACAGGGGGGCCGCTCGCTGATCGCTGTCACACACAGCGATCTCGCTGGTGAGATCGCTGTTACGTCACAAAAGTTGTGACTCAGCAGCGATCTTGCTACCGAGATCGCTTAGTGAGACGGGGCCTTAAGACTACTAAATACAGATTTAGTGTTAAAGGTTGTCTATTTCTGAAGCTGTCAGCAATGGCCTATCTATACGCCGACAGCCATTTCAGCCAACACATGAGCACTTGTTCGTCTGAGCACCCCTGTGTTCTCTAAAAGAAAGCAACCAACTGATATGGCTGAAATTGGTCATGCTGATATCTTCCCCCGACGATCAGGCGGCCAAATACATACAAACCAGACTGTAGGCCAAACTCGTTGATATCGGGTTCAGTTGATATTAATTTAATGTGTATGGGAGCATTTATATTGTGATGGCCTGTTATCAATATCAGATGTTTGCGGACCAGGCACCCACATCAATCATCTATGTGCAGTGATGGTGGCAGATGGATGTACTGTATATGGAGCCAGAACACCATGGTTCCGTGCACTGTCCAGAAACCATTCTTCAGTACTACAGCTCAGCTCACTTCAATAGGACCTTGTATCCAGCAAACAGGTTTCGTTCCTCACAGATCTGATATTGATGACCTATTTGGACAACCCCTTAAAAGTTGCTTCCTACAGTTGTATTTATACCAGTCTGATTGCCACTTGCAATCTTGAAGGATTTTTTTCTTAGCTTAGGGCAAATTGGCTTATGGCATTTTATTTTTATTCCAGTACATCAATGGGGGGAAATAAAGCTGTAAGATTGTGGTACCAGTAGTGTAGCTCCCGGGGGATCATAGGGCTCAGCCGCCCCAGTCCCTGCCCACAGAGCAACCCAATCGAAGCTTTGCTACTGTTAGCGATATCGGCACAGAGAAAAATAATTTATTCATCCAAAATGCATCATAAAAGCCTTTGCTTCTGGGTTGTCCTCCCAGGGCCGTGGGGTACTCGGTACCGGGCCGGTGTCAGCGGGATGTGTCACAGCAGCTGTGACTCGGTCCGTGGCCCTGGGCGCCCAAGTATTAGGGGAGATTGAATGGTGGAATGTAACTGAATAGTTTGTGACGCCACCTGTGGTGTTCGGCAAGTGAGATGTTGAGCCGACGCTGCATGCAGATCCTCTGGGGCTAGTGGTGTGTTGCAGCCAAGATGGTGAAGCTCCCCACAGGTGGAGCTGTAGCCCCAGGGCAGTGTAGATGTAGGGGGAGAGGAGAGGCACAAGCGGTGTAGAAGCTGGTACCCAGATGTAGCGGTGCTGGGTACGTTGGCGCAAGAATGAATGGAAGACACCAGGGCTTGTAGTTCCAAAGCTTTACTCACAGTCTGTAGTACACACAGATGCCTGCCTCCGTGCTGTGTCCTCCGGGTCAGGGACTCAATCAACCTCCAGGCCAGATGGAATGCTCCCTTCCAACACTCCGCCAACATGTGCGTTTCTGACCGTCTCCTCTTATAGCGCCTTTGGTGTGAAGTACTCCTAGTGCTGAGTTACACTGGAGTGCCTCCTGACAGATGTTCCCAAGAACTCTACTTGTACGACAGACAGCTGTAGCCTGCTTCGGGGACTCCTTACTCCTGAGTCCCGGCTCACTATCAGTGTTGCTGTTGTGCCCCCAAGTCTTAGATGGGAGTAGTGCATTTACAGCCCACTACTCCACCGGTGTCTACTGTAGAACCATTAGTGTCCATACAACCTCGGGGACCGGGCCCCGGCCTTGCGCTTAGAACTTCTAGGCAGGGTTCTTCCTCTAACCCACGTCCTCTGTTCCCTTTTACTCCTACGTTCCATACTAGTCTTTCCTTCTTATGGAAGATCAGGTTTCGGTTCAATGTCTTTCTCCTTCTTTCCTTTCCTGTGCCAGCAAACCCAGGTCACTGAGATCTGCTGCAGCACCTCCTTCCTCGATCCCTCTCTCACGGATCTTCTCTCCTCACTCCTCTCTGAGTGACTCTCTGACTGACTGATCTACTGACTGAAATTCTAAACCTTCCTGCTCTTTTATGTATTCTAACTCCACCCGCCTCCCAGCACGTTTTGTGTTCCAAGCAGGGAGCCACCAAAGGTGCTCTGCTATACTCCAAGAAGGGAGCCGCAATGTGGCTTTGCTGAACTACCATGTTGTGAGGGATGCAGGTGTTGGAACGTGGTCAGGAGCCTCCAACTTACCTGGATGGTGGGGCACCACACCTCAGGAGGAGGTGCAATACCTCTGTGGCGACTGAGCCTCAGGGGCGCCACACTTCAATTTGTCTCTGAACTTACTGGTAACTCGGTGGGAAGTTGCCCCAAGGGAGCACGGAGCCTGTGGAGTGGTGCAAAGGGAACTACAATTGCAGACACTATATCAGCATGCACAGCTCACCAGTATAGTTAAGCTCTGCGGTAGTGCGAGGAGACATGATCTCTCTGCACTACCGCTGTCCTTTACTGTAAGTAAACCTCATGTTGCTTTAAGCCTGTGGTCTACAGAGTTGGCCGAGATCCCGGAGCATGCACAGGATGTCAGAATCCTGGAACGGTAATGTCATTGCATTTTACCAGTGAGATGACAGCGTGCTGGTCCACCTGCTCTTTGCTAGAAGGCTCATCAGGATTGTGGATTAGATGGGAGCTAATTGTACAATGTGAGGGCTACTGTGGTGGCCATTATACTGTGTTTTGATGGAGATGTGGGGATATCATACTGTGTATAGGGGACTGGTGGGGCATCATACAGTGTACAGGGGAGCTGTGGGAGCAACATATTGTGTATAGCAAGCCATGAGCCTATTATATTGTGCATAGGGAAGATGTTTGTCTATCAGACTATGTATAGCAAAGCTGTGGGTCCATCATACTGTGTATAGAGGAGCTGTTACTCTATCATACTGTGTAAAGGTGAGCTTTAGACACAGTATACTGTGTAGAGGGGAACTGTGGTCCTGGCACACTGTGTATAGGGGAGCTGTGGAGGCATTATACTGTGCATAGTGGAGCCGTGGGCTCATCATACTGTATATAGGGGAGCTGTTGGCTCTTCATACTGTGTACAGGGAAGCTGTTAGTCCATCATACTGTGTATAGGGTAGATGTGGGCTCATCATACTGTGTGTAGGGGAGCTGTGGTCCATCATGCTGTGTATAGGAGAGCTGTGGACCCATTATAATGTGTATAGAGGCATTGTACATGGGAGTCTCGGGTGATTCTTAAATGTTAAGTGGGCACTTATGAAGTATTATTGTTATAAGGACACACAGGGTACTATGAACGTCAAAGCTGCACTTGGTGACAAAATGTGGACACTGTTTTCTAGAGCACTTGAATAGGGCATTAATATTTTCTTGGAGACAATTTTACCATTTAGAGGGCACAAAGGAAGCATTGTACTTTGTAAGGGGCACAATGGTGGGCTTTATTATGCGGGGGCACAGTTTTGGGCATTATTATGTGGGGGAGAAAGGGGTGCACTGTTGTTGTGCAGTAATAAAGGCACATACTGTATCATCAGCGGCTCAGAATTAGGTTGACAGCAGGTTGAGGAGTTTGTGCAAGTTGGGAATAGATGGAGAAGGTACTGGAAATGTGATAAGTAGTGTTGAGCGATACCATCCGATACCCTAAAATATCGGATCGGATGGTATCAGCCCGATACGAAATAGTATCGGGTATCGCCGATTCCGATACCGGAAGTCCCATTCAAGTCTATGGGACTTCCGGTATCGGAATAAGAAAAACCCTTTTCTGTCCTTGTAACGCCTCTCGGGGGTGTGTACGGGCCTTCCGGGGGTCTGTGCCGGCCTGCCGGGGGTCTGTGCAGACTGCCCGGGGGTCTGTGCGGACTGCCGGGGGTCTGTACCGGCCTGCCGGGGGTCTGTGCCGGCCTGCCGGTGGTCTGTGCCGACTGTCCGAGGGTCTGTGCAGGCTGCGGGGGTCTGTGCAGGCATTGTCCGATGGGACTATAAGTCCCATCGGGCGATGCCTGCTACCATGACGGTGATTGACACATTAGCCAATGATGGGACAGTAGTAGTCCCATCATCCGGCTAATGTGTTGAATGTAAAAAAAAAGAAAAAAAAATACATACTACATACATACTACATGCTACATACATACTACATACATACTACATACATGCTACATATATGCAACATACATACTACATACATGCTACATACATACTACATATATACTACATGCATGCAACATGCATACTGCATATATACTACATGCATGCAACATACATACATACTACATATATTCCCACGCAGCTTTTGCCATAAAGTGAGACTAGGGACTTTTTTTTACAGTGGCGGAGGAATGCAGTGCGGAAGGATACCTACCTCCCGTCATTGGATTCCCGGAGCCCGTAGAGAACGGTAGCATCAGCTGATGCTGCTGTTCTCCACGCAAGATCGTCGTGGGACACTCGTGGACTTCTGCGGATCAGGGGTAAGTATATTGGTGGTTTGTTATTTTAATATTTATTCCACAGATGACAATGGCTTCGGGGAACAATGTGACAAGTGATGGTGAGTATGTACTCTATGTTATATGTACTGTATGTCTATATGTATGTTTTGTATGAATGTATTGTATGTAGTATATATGTATGTTGCATGCATGTAGTATATATGTAGTATGCATGTTGCATGCATGTGGTATATATGTAGTATGTATGTTGCATGCATGTAGTATATATGTAGTATGCATGTTGCATGCATGTAGTATATATGTTGTATATATGTATGTTGCATGCATGTAGTATATATGTTGTATATATGTATGCTGCATGCATGTGGTATATATGTAGTATGCATGTAGTATATGTGTGGTATATATGTAGTATGTATGTTGCATGCATGTAGTATATATGTAGTATGCATGTTGCATGCATGTAGTATATATGTAGTATATATGTAGTATGTATGTTGCATGTAGTATATATGTATTATATATGTATGTTGCATTCATGTAGTATATATGTGGTATATATGTAGTATGCATGTTGCATGCATGTAGTATATATGTTGTATATATGTATGTTGCATGCATGTGGTATATATGTAGTATGCATGTAGTATATATGTAGTATATATGTATGTTGCATGCATGTCGTATAAATGTAGTATATATGTAGTATGTATATTGCATGTAGTATATATGTTGTATATATGTATGTTGCATGCATGTAGTATATATGTATGTTGCATGCATGTGGTATATATGTAGTATGCATGTAGTATATATGTGGTATATCTGTAGTATGCATGTTGCATGCATGTAGTATATATGTTGTATGTATGTATGTTGCATGCATGTAGTATATATGAGGTATATATGTAGTATGCCTGTTGCATGCATGTGGTATATATGTAGTATGTATGTTGCATGCATGAAGTATATATGTAGTATGCATGTTGCATGTAGTATATATGTATGTTGCATGCATGTAGTATATATGTGGTATATATGTAGTATGCATGTTGCATGCATGTAGTATATATGTAGTATGCATGTTGCATGCATGTAGTATATATGTTGTATGTATGTATGTTGTATGCATGTAGTATATATGTAGTATGTATGTAGCATGTATGTAGTATGTATGTTGCATGTATGTAGCATGTATGTAGTATGTATGTAGCATGTAGTATGTATGTAGTATGTATTTTTTTTTGTACATTCAACACATTAGCCGGATGATGGGACTACTACTGTCCCATCATTGGCTAATGTGTCAATCACCGTCGTGGTAGCAGGCATCGCCCGATGGGACTTGTAGTCCCATCGGACGATTCCTGCACAGACCCCCGCAGCCTGCACAGACCCCCGGCAGGCCGGCACAGACCCCCAGCAGGCCGGTACAGACCCCCGGGCAGGCCGGTACAGACCACCGGGCAGTCGGCACAGACCCTCCAGAAGGCCAGAACTGACGGCGCATCATGATGCGCACAGACCGCGCATCATGATGACGTCATTTCGGCAGCCAATCAGAGCCACAACAGTGGCTCATTGCATTATGGGAACTTCCGATTCCGATATCCGATACTGAAAAAATATCGGTACTCGGTATCGGAATCCCGATACAGCGAATATCGGCCGATACCCGATATTTGCAGTATCGGAATGCTCAACACTAGTGATAAGTCAAATGTGTCTTTATTGTAATCTCTATATTCGTGTCAGGAAAAGTTGACATATTGGTCTGGGCCAGATAGTAAAAACGGGAAATGTGAACTACCCCGTCAAAAAGAACGTCATCTGTAAGTCGCCATCTACAACATTACTGTGATCTCTTATATGTTCTACCACTATATGGTCACCATATGACAGTAATATCAGTGTTGGTCTTTGTATAGTGAGTTATTTTCAGTAACAGCATTATCATTAGCTGAGATTCCCATCTCCGCATATTTAGGGAGTGCTATCAAATTTGTAATCAGGATTACCGGTTAGGGGCCCACTCAGATTTTACATCCCCTATCCCCTGAGCTGAAACCCTAGCTTCGCCTCTCAGTGATCCTCAACAATTTTTACCTTGAGAGCCACATTCAGCTATGAGAGATGCTTGCTAGCCTCATTCATTGAGAAGAAATCCTTATAATCGAAATAGAAAACAGGAAACAACGGGAACTAGAAGTGACATCAAAATCCCTCTACGGTAGTGACATTCAAATCATCTACAAAAGAAACCGCACACCTTTAGTATTAGATTAATATTCAAGTGCACAAATATGTTATGCAGCCAAGCACAGTGCGATTAATGAATACATGAACTCCACTCTTGTGGCCACATGAAGATGCATGAAGATGCGAGTCATTAGATCTTGGGATGATCCATAAGAGTTAAAGTGGTGGACCAGAGGTCAAAGAAATTTAAATCTAAATCCTTATCTATTGGATGCTATAATCTAAACTAATTTCTAATATGCCTGCAATAAAAATTCCCTAACTACACTGGTATTATACTTTTTTTTCCTACTACCTGTGGGATGACACTTCATTTGAGAATCCCAGTGCATGCTGGGATACTCTAACAAAGCATCATCAGAGCAGGTTGCAGAGGCTTTGGTCACTGTCACAGCCTCTGCAACATCCATTCCAGGTGAAGAAAAATCTTTTGCTTTTATTCTGCCATCAACAAATACAACGTTTTGACCATGCCATGGTCTTTATCAAGTACCATGGCATGGTCGAAACGTTGTATTTGTTGATGGCAGAATAAAAGCAAAAGATTTTTCTTCACCTGGAATGGATGCTGCTCCTTCTTCATGTTTCTTGTGAGTCGTTGATCCTGTTGGGTACTGGGATCTTTGGAGCGTGCATTCCACCTGTTTATCTGTGTACTGTTGGCTGAAACTACCTGTGCCACAGCCTCTGCATCTTCCATGAAATGAAATGTCATCACTGATGCTCATTTCTGGGTGGGGCTAATCCTTGATCTGTCACAGGGCGCTGTGCACTGTGCAATGTGCAGAGAATCACAGCATACGCTCTGTGTTGCCGACTCAGATCAGTAATAATGAGCTCATCATTACATGGAGGATAGAACACTATCAGAGTGTGATGTCAGGGTACCTGGCCACCCCCGCAGCCACTTGTGAAGAAGATGGAGAACTTAATTTCTCCATCTTTTCCATTGTCTGAGTCTGCAGAAATCGGACTGCACTTGGATGACATCTGAGTGCAGTTCGATGTTTTACACGCACCCATAGCCTTGTATGGGTGCGTTTCCTCCCTTTTCTGGATCCACTTGCAGTATGCTGAAATTTTTTTTATCACGAGAAAAAAAACAAATCTGCAGTGTCACATAGAATAACAGTGGTCGGAGCGCTACCCAGTAAAACATCAGATAGCACTTGTCTGATATAAACGCTCGCGTGAGCGAGCCCTTAGTCATATACCCTACAAATCTGGCCTTAGTGGAAGAATGGCAAAAAAAGCCAATTTTTAAAGCAAGCCATAAGAAGTCTCGCTTGCAGTTTGCAAAAAGCCATGTACGGGACACAGCAATCATGCGGAATAAGATGATTTGGTCAGATGAGGCCAAAGTAGAACTTTTTGTGCTACCTGGAAAACACTGTGTGTGGCAGAAAACTAACACTGAACAACACCCTGAAAACACCATCCTCACCGTCAGATATGGTGGTGACAGCATCATTGTATAGTAGGTACAGTAGGTACGGGAAGTATTCAGACTCCTTCAAATTTTTCACTCTTTGTTTCATTGCAGCCATTTGGTTAATTCAAAAAAATTCATTTTTTTCTCATTAATGTACACTCTGCACCCCATCTTGACTGAAAAAAAACAGAAATGTAGACATTTTTGCAAATTTATTAAAAAAGAAAAACTGAAATATCACATGGTCATAAGTATTCAGACCCTTTTCTCAGTATTGACTAGAAGCACCGTTTTGAGCTAGTACAGCCATGAGCCTTCTTGGGAATGATGCAACAAGTTTTTCATACCTGGATTTGGGGATCTTCTGCCATTGTTCCTTGCATATCCTCTCCAGTTCTGTCAGGTTGGATGGTGAACGTTGGTGGACAGCCATTTTCAGGTCTATCCAGAGGTGCTCAATTGGGTTTAGGTCAGGTCTCTGGCTGGGCCAGTCAAGAATAGTCACAGAATTGTTCTGAAGCCACTCTTTTATTATTTTAGCTGTGTGCTTAGGGTCATTGTCTTGTTGGAAGGTGAACCTTTGGCCAAGTCTGAGGTCCAGAGCACTCTGGAAGAGGTTTTCTTCCAGGATATCTCTGTACTTGGCCACATTCATATTTCTTTCAATTGCAACCAGTCGTCCTTTACCTGCAGCTGAAAAACACCCCCATAACATGATGCTGCCACCACCATGTTTCACTGTTGGGATTGTATTGGGCAGGTGATGAGTGGTGCCTGGTTTTGTCCACACTTACCACTTAGACTTGGTTCACATTACGTTAGGCAGCCCGTTCAACGCATAGCGTTGATGGGATGTGTTCACGGTATAGCATAACACGATCGCGTTATGATATACCCGCTAGCGCAGATGAATCATCTGTGCTAGCACAGATGATTCATCTGCGCTAGCGGTGACGGAGCCTCAGATGCTGCAGCCCGCATCTGAGGCTCCGTCAGTGAATGACGGCACATCGCAAATGTGTGCCGCTTTACGGCATGCGTCGCGATGCTCCCGACAATGGGGCTGAATGGCAGCGTTAACGGACTGTATTACACCACTTTATACCGCGGTGTAGCGCAGTCCGTCTAACAGACTGCCTAATGTAATGTGGACCCAGCCTTAGAATTATCAACAGAAAAGTTCTATCTTTGTCTCATCAGACCAGAGAATCTTATTTCTCATAGTCTGGGAGTCCTCTATGCGTGCTTTCATATGTCTGACACTGAGGAGAGGTTTTCCGTCGGGCCACTCTGCCATAAAGGCTCGACTGGTGGAGGGCCGCAGTGATAATTAACTTTGTGGAACTTTCTCCCATCTCCCTACTGCATCTGTGGAGGTCCGCCACAGTGATCTTGGTGTTCTTCTTTACATCTCTCAACAAGTCTCTTCTCCCACGATTGCTCAGTTTGGCTGGATGGCCAGGTCTAGAAAGAGTTCTGGTGGTCCCAAACTTCTTCCATTTAAGGATATGGAGGCCACTGTCTCTTAGGAACCTTGAGTACTGCAGAAATTCTTTTGTACCCTTTGCCAGATCTGTGCCTTGCCACAATTCTGTCTCTGAGCTCCTTGGCCAGTTCCTTTGACCTCATGATTCTCATTTGGTCTGACATGCACTGTGAGCTGTGAGGTCTTATATAGACAGGTGTGTGCCTTTACAAATCAAGTCCTATAAGCTTAATTAAACATAGCTGGATTCCAATGAATGAGTAGAACCATCTCAAGGAGGATCACAAGGAAATGGACAGCATGTGACTTACAAATGAGTGTTCGAGCAAAGGATCTGAATACTTATGACCATGTGATATTTCAGTTTTTCTTTTTTAATAAATTTGCAAAAATTTCTACATTTCTGGGTTTTTTTTAGTCAAGATGGGGTGCAGAGTGTACATTAATGAGCAAAAAATGAACTTTTTTGAATTTACCAAATGGCTGCAAAGAAACAAAGAGTGAAAAATTTAAAGGGGTCTAGATATATTCCGTAACCACTGTATGTGGAAGTTTTTCTTCCACATGGACAGGGAAGCTGGTCAGAATTGATGGGAAGATGGATGGAGCTAAATACAGAGCAATCCTGAAGGAAACCTGTTAAAGGCTGCAAAAGACGTGAGACTTGGGCATAACTTAACCTTCCAGCAGGAAAATGGCCCTAAAAATACTGCCAGAGCAGTGAATGGCCCAGTCACAGTCCAGATCTATACAGTACCTTGCGAAAGTTTTCGACTCCTTGGAACTTTTCAACCTTTTCCCACATATCATGCTTCAAACATAAAGATACCAAATGTAAACTTTTGGTGAAGAATCAACAACAAGTGGGACACAATTGTGAAGTTGAACGAAATTTATTGGTTATTTTAAATTTTTTGTAAAAATTCAAAAACTGAAAAGTGGGGCGTGCAATATTATACGGCCCCTTTACTTTCAGTGCAGCAAACTCACTCCAGAAGTTCATTGTGGATCTCTGAATGATCCAATGTTGTCCTAAATGACTAATGATAATAAATATAATCCACCTGTGTGTAATCAAGTCTCCATATAAATGCACCTGCTCTGTGATAGTCTCAGGATTCTGTTTGAAGCACAGAGAGCATCATGAAGACCAAGTAACACAACAGGCAGGTCCATGATACTGTTGTGGAGAAGTTTAAAGCCGGATTTGGATACAAAATGATTTCCAAAACTTTAGAAAAATATTCAGAATTGATAGTCCTCAGTGGTTGATACCTTTTAATGGCTAACTGAAAAGATGGTAACACATTGCAAGCTTTCGAGACTACTCAGGTCTCTTCTTCAGGCTAGACTAATACAAAATCTGAAGAGTCACATATTTATGCACAATAAATATGTGACTCTTCAGATTTTGTATTAGTCTAGCCTGAAGAAGAGACCTGAGTAGTCTCGAAAGCTTGCAATGTGTTACCATCTTTTCAGTTAGCCATTAAAAGGTATCAACCACTGAGGACTTTCAGTTCTGAATATTTTTCTATCTACTGGCTAACACGGTACAAAGATATACATCTTTCCTGTTCCAAAACTTTAAACATCCCAAGGAGCACTGTGCAAGCGATGATATTGAAATGGAAGGAGTATCATACCACTGCAAATCTACCAAGACCCGGCCATCCCTCTAAACTTTCATCTCAAACAAGGAGAAGACTGATCAGAGGTGCAGCCAAGAGGCCCATGATCACTCTGAATGAACTGCAGAGATCAACAACTGAGGTGGGACAGTCTGTCCATAGGACAACAATCAGTCGTACACTTCACAAATCTGGCCTTTATGAAAGAGTGGCAAGAAGAAAGCAATTTCTCAAAGATATCCATAAAAACTGTTGTTTAAAGTTTGCAACAAGCCACCTGGGAGTCTCACCAAACATGTGGAAGAAGGTGCTCTGGTCAGATGAAACCAAAATCGAACTTTTTGGCAGCAATGCCAAACGATATGTTTGGCATAAAGGATACACAGCTCATCACCCTGAACATACCATCCTCACTGTCAAACATGGTGGTGGCAGCATCATGGTTTGGGCCTGCATTACTTCAGCAGAGACAGGGAAGATGGTTAAAATTGATGAGCAGATGGATGGAGCCATATATAGGACCATTCTTGAAGAAAACCAGTTGGAGTCTGCAAAAGACCTGAGACTGGGAGGGAGATTTGTCTTCCAACAAGACAACGATCCCAAACATAAAGCAAAATCTACAATGGAATGGTTCACAAATAAACGTATTCAGGTGTTAGAATGGCCAAGTCAAAGTCCAGACCTGAATCCAATCGAGAATCTGTGGAAAGAGCTGAAAACTGCTGTTCACAAACGATCTCCATCAAACCTCACTGAGCTCGAGCTGTTTGCCAAGGAAGAAAGGGCAAGACTTTCAGTCTCTCCATGTACAAAACTGATAGAGACATACCCTAAGCGACTTGCAGCTGTAATCACAGCAAAAGATGGCGCAACAAAGTATTAAGTTAAAGGGGCCGAATGATATTGCCTGCCCCACTTTTCAGTTTTTGAATTTCCACAAAAATTTAAAATAACCAATAATCTCACTGAGCTAGAGCTAATTTGCAAAGAAAAATAGGTAAACAACATTTCAGCCTCTAATGTGCAAAGCTATAGAGACAGACCCAAAAAGACTTGCAGCAGTAATTGCAGAGAAAAGTGGTCCTACAAAGTTTTGACTCAGTAGGGCTGAACACAAATGCATTTCACAAGTTTCAGATTTATATTTTTAAAATATTTAGAAAAGCACGTCTCATCCAACCTTTTGCCTTGCATTTATTTCTGCACTATTTATTGTCCCGATTCCACACCTCAGTGTGTCTGGGAGGCAGTTATTGACAGCTCCGCAGTCCAATCTGGTGCAGGGGTGTGTTGAAGCTGTTTATATTTTTATTGACAGCTCAGTTGTCCAGTCTGGTGCAGGGGCGTGCTGAACGGTCGGTGTTTTGATTGACCCCTCGGTCATTCAGTCTGAGACTGGGAAGTGCTGGGCTGCTTTCAGTGATTGCCCAGTAGCTTAACTGGTTTGTCAGTTCCAGATTGCGCCTATTACAGGAGTTTCATGATTACGAATTAAGTGATCATCCTGGGGTCACAGCTACGAGAAAAGCCATTGCTAGACTTTTTGGTGGCCATCTGTGCATAATGATATTAAAGATTTTATGTTCGCTTGTCAAGTCTGCGCATGCGCTAAAGTCTGTCATAACTGGCCGGCAGGGGAATTGCCTCCAATGCTTATTCCAGAATAACTATGGACTAATCTGTTCATGGATTTCATCATGGATTTGCCTCTGGTGGGAAAACTGCTATCTGGGTGGTAGTTGACTGATTCAGCAAACAAGCTCATTTTGTTCCTTTGGCAGGATTACCTAATGTAGAGACACTCTCCAGATGTTTTTTTCTAATATTGTAAAGTTAAATGGGATCCCTCTTAACATTGTGCCTTGATAGGGGAGTGCAAGTTTTCTCCAAATTCTGGAAGACTTTTTGTAGTAAACTAGGGATTAAGTTGTAATTTAACACGGCTTACCATCCTGAAACCAACAGTCAGTCAGAAAAATCTTACATTTTAAGGTTCTTTGTGGGTGACTCAGAAGGAGGACTGGTGTTCATTTATACCTCTCACTGAGTTCACCTTTACCAGACGGGTTAATAATAGTGATGAGCGAACGTGCTCGCCACTGCTTGCTACTCGCCCGAGTATCACGGTACTCGGTGTACTCGACAAGCACCGAGGATTTCCGGGATTACATGGCGGGAACTCGGGTCTCCATCCAGCTTTTTTGGCGGACTTTAGAGACCCAATCACGATGCAGGGATTGTCTGCCAAGCAATGAAACGCGACAGCCATCTTTGTTATGGTCTTGCAGTGATTGGCTGGCCGCACAGCATCATCAGGGGTATAAGAGACCGGATGCCGCCCTGCTCGGCGCATTCAGCTCCAGATTTAGATAGTGTAGGGAGAGCTGCTGCTGAGATGGGGTCAGAATTGGGGATTTATTAGTCAGTGTGGGGTCTACCATCGTAAACTACTCAAATCCAGCTAACCCAACAGTCCTTCTAAGGACTAATTCCGGAGTATATAAGTTCCAGTGTTAGGTAGGCAGGGTAGTGTACGTCGCTCTATAAACATCAGTGCAAGGCCTGCAGGCACTGTATGTGTGTATATACATATCATTGCATACATCAAGAGGGTCCATTCCCTTCCTGTGTTCTGGTGCTGCTGCTGCTACCTGTAGGATATATTGCCATATATACCTAGCCCCAGGTGTAATAGGGCTTTGAAAAAATTTTTGGCCAGGGTTAATTGAGCTTTTTTTTATTGCAAAGCAATCCAGAGCCCTTTTTTTCTCCATTTGCTTTTTGACAGTGCACAATACAGCCAGATCCTTTTCCTAGCACAGCGTGAAAATCCAGCAATTTTAAAGGGGTCCCAAAAATCCCTTTTGAGTGTACAGAGAAATATTTAATTTTTTTGTGGTATGGTTGAGTAGATTTTGTTTGAGTGTCTTACACAATTTCTTGACACTATTTTGCTGAACCCCCCCAAAAAAGGCCACATATTTTACAGTGTGGTATATCTGTGACACGCCTCATCCATCCGTCTGCTAAAAATTATGGTGTTTTTAGCCCTAAATTCAATTTTTTTTTGCTGTCTGTCACTGTACATATATACAGCACTATTTAGCAAAAAAATAATAAAAATACAGGCCACACATTTGTTGTAGTGGTATCTCCATGCCAGCTGATATCTGTGCATGCTCAAAGTTTGGCCAGTTTAGGCTGGTTTTCCTTTTTTGTCATAGGTGTCACTTTACTTATATACAGCACTATTTAGCCAAAAAATAAAAAAAAATACAGGCCATACATTTTTCGGTGTGGTATCTCCGTGCCGGCTCATATCTGAGCGTGCTCAAACTTTGGCCAGTTTAGGCCGGTTTTTCTTTTTTGTCCTGGGTGTCACTGTACTTATATACAGCACTACTTAGCCAAAAAATAAAAAAAATACAGGCCACACATTTTTCGGTGTGGTATCTCCATTCCAGATGATATCTGTGCGTGCTCAAAGTTTGGCCAGTTTAGGCCAGTTTTAATTTTTTGCCCTGGGTGTCACTGTACTTATATACAGCACTATTTAGCAAAAAAAAAAAAAAAAAAAAAAGGGCACTCATTTTTCGGTGTGGTATCTCCGTGCCGGCTGATATCTGTGCACGCTCAAAGTTTGGCCAGTTTAGGCCGGTTTTCCTTTTTTGTCCTGGGTGTCACTGTAGTTAT
The DNA here is from genome assembly GCF_039654945.1 of Dendrobates tinctorius. NCBI lineage: Eukaryota > Metazoa > Chordata > Amphibia > Anura > Dendrobatidae > Dendrobates > Dendrobates tinctorius. The sequence goes on along the minus strand of NW_027361700.1, from coordinate 4,252,516 downwards.
ATACAGCACTATTTAGGCAAAAAATAAAAAAAATACGGGCAACACATTTGTCGGTGTGGTATCTACCTAACAGGCCTCATTTATCAGTGCCAAAAATTTGTCCATTTTAGACCTACACATTGTATTTTTTTGCAGTCTGTTAAAGTACTTATTGACACAAATCTGATAAGGCAAAACACATTTTTACCTACAGTCCAGATAGGTAAAAGTGTGGTTTTCCAGCACACGTATCACATACAAGTTGCCTCCCAAATCAGCCGTTTGTAGTGAATGTGTATAATATTCTAGCCTATTTACAATGGGCAAGGCAATGTGGCAAAGAGCGGGGAAGTGGACGTGATGGTGCAGGCCGAGGGCAAGCTGAAATTGGGCCATCAAAAACACCCACATCTTCTCGCTGGACCTTAGTGTCCGAAGTCCTAGGGGACTGCGGCAAGGCAGCACTATTGAAGCCTGAGCAGTGTGAAAAGGTTGTTGGTTGGATAGCGGATAATACTTCCAGTTACTTATCCACCACCACCAGCACCCTGTCTTCAACACGGTCAGGTCACAGTAGCCATGAATCTGGACCACATATTCCTTACCCTGTTCCTCCTTCCTCCCACCATGCTCAGTCCCCTGAGACAACTGATCCCACACTCGGACACTCTGAAGAGCTGTTCAGTTTTCCATTTGGAGATTCGTGCCTCTCGCCCGGTCCACTTGAAGCGGGGCAAGATGATATTCCATGTAGCGATGCACAATTATTTGAGCAGCCACAGTCACAAGAGGTGGACGATGATGAGACACAATTGCCAGAAAGTCAGGAGGAGGACCAGGGTGGGGAAGTGGAAGATGAGGTGGTGGATGATCCAGTAACAGACCCAACCTGGCAGGAGGACATGCAGAGCGAGGACAGCAGCACACAGGGGGAAGTAGGAATCGCACCACTTCAGGCAGGAAGAAGCATTGTGGTGGCTGCAGACAGAAAGCGTGCAACAGTTCCCCGCAACACCAACCTGACGTAAGTTGCCAGTCCAACTGTTAGGTCTTCCCGAGTCTGGCTTTTCTTTAAAGACTCTGCCAATAACCCCAAACAGGCCATTTGCAACACCTGTCATGCCAGCACCAGCAGGGATAGCAAAACTACCAGCCTTACCACCACCACCATGATCAGGCACATGGCAGCAAAGCACCCGACTTTGTGGGCCCAACCCCATGCTGCAGGAACAGTGTCTGCGGGTGACACCACAGTTTCTTCCAGTGTTGTGCGTGCAAGCCAATACCATGTCCACGGTGCATGTGAAGATGCCTCCTGCCCTGCACCTGCCATTGCCCACAGTCAAATAGCACCATCATCAAGCACATCCACGTCCTTGTCCCAGCGCAGCCTTCAGTTGTCCATACCTCAGTCATTGGAACATAAGAGTAAATACGCAGCCTATGCCACACAGGCCACAGTACTGAATTCTCATATTTCCCGTCTGCTTGCGCTCGAAATGTTGCCTTTTAGGCTCATGGAGACAGAAGCTTTCCGCAACTTGATGGCGGCGGCCATCCCAAGGTACTAGGTCCCCAGCCGCCACTATTTCTCCCGCTGTGCCGTCCCGACATTACACAAGCACGTGTCCCACATCCCACAACATTACCGGTGCCCTCAACAATGCAGTTACTAGGAAAGTACACCTAACCACGGACACGTGGACAAGTGCTTGTGGCCAGTAATGGTACATCTGACTGACGGCACACTGGGTTAACATAGTGGAAGCTGAGGCCCAGTCAGACCTTAGGATGGAATACGTCCTCCCGATGCCAAGGATTGCGGGCCCTACATCAATCAGGGTTGCCCCCACTGTGTACAGCTCCTGCACCTACTCCTCCTCTTCAGCCTCCATCTCCGAAATGAGCACTGGAAGCACTGCAGCACTGCCAAAGCCAAGCAGCAACAAGCTGTTCTTAAGCAAATTTTCTTAGGTGACAAACCGCACAATGCTGATGAGTTGCTGACAGCTCTGAAAGAGGAGGCAGATGTGTGGCTGACACCGCTGACTCTCCAGCCAGGCATGGTTGTGTGTGACAATGGCAGGAACCTGGTGGCGACTCTGAGGAGAGGCGAACTGACACACGTACCATGCTTGGCCCCTGTGTGACGCCCCTGAGGGTTCAGTCGCCACAGAGGTACTACACCTCCTCCTGAGGTGTGGTATCCCACCATTCAGGTAAGGTGGAGACCCCTGACCACGCTCCAACACCTGCATCCCACACAACACAGTAGTGTAGCAAAACACCCTTTGGTGGCTCCCTGCTTGGAACACGAAGTGTGCTGGGAGGTGGGTGGAGTTTAGTTTGCACTAAAGAGCGGGAAGAGGATAGGATATAGGGAGTTAGTCACAGGAGTCTGACGAGGTCGGACCTGTGTAAGGAGATCCCCTGAGAGGGATGAAGGAGGGAAAGTGCTGCAGCCGACCTCAGTGATCTGGGTCCGCTGGCACAGGAAAGGAACACTGAAAGAAAGCCTAACTCTCCATAATAAGGAAAGGATTAGTACGGAACGTGAGGAGAGGAAGAGAACAGAGGATTGAGGGTTAGAGGAGAACCCTTCTCAAGTTCTAGGCGCAAGGCCGGGGTCCAGTCTCCGAGGTTGTTTGGATACTTATGGTCCCGCAGCTGACACCGGAGGAATAGAAGTTTGTCATCACTTTATTCCCACACAAGACTTGGGGGCACAACAGCAATAAGATAGAGAGCCGGGACTTAGAAGCAGAGAGTCCCCGAAGCAGGCTACAGCTGTCTGCCGTACAAGTAGAGTTCATAGGAACATCGGACAGGAGGAACTCCAGTGAAACTCAGTACTAGGAGTACTTCACTTAAAGGCACTAAGAGGGAGACGTTCAGAAAAGGCACATAAGTTGGAGGAGTGTTGGAAAGGTGTGCTTCATCTTGCCTGGAGGATGGCTTGACTCCTGATCCGGAGGTCACGGCACTGATGCGGGCTCTTGAGCCACCACAGACTGTGAGTAAAGCTTTGGAACTAGATGTCCTGGTGTTCTCCACTTATTCCTGCGTCAACCTGCCCAGCACTGCTACATCCCTTGCGCCCGACACTACACCATCTAAGTGTCGCTACATCCACTCTGCCCTGAGACTACAGTCCTGCCTGTGGAGGGCTATACCATCACTGCTGTACCACACCATCTGTCCCAGAGGAACTGTCTGCAGCGTCGGCTTAACATCTACATTGCCGAACAGCACAGGTGGTGTCACGACTTACACATTCATACTGAACATTTACAATGGGCGCCCAGGGCCACGGACTGGGTCTCCGCTACTGTGACACTTCCCTGTGAGATACCGGCCCGGTACCAAGTACCCCACAGCCCTGGGTGTGAGGGCGACCCACATGTGCTGAACCTCGTTGTTCAACATTTTCTAAAAAGCAATCCGGAGCTGCCGGATCTGCTGGTGAAAGTATGCCACCTGTGTGCCCATTTTAGAAAGTCAGATACAGCTTCAGTCACCCTTGCCGTGCTTCAGCAGCGATTGCAGATCCCGGCTCACTGACTGGTGTGTGATGTCCCCACGCGTTAGAACTCTACATTGCATATGTTAGAAAGGTTTTGTGAGCAGAAGCAGGCAGTTGTTGAATACCAGCATCAACAAGGCTGTCGTTTTTCAGGTTTGACTCCACACATAAGACCTCAAGAGTGGACATGGATGTCAGACATATGTAATATCCTCCAAAACTTTGAGGAGTCCACCAAGATGGGGAGAGGTGATGACGCCATAATTAGCGCCACCATCCCACTCATCTGCATTCTGAAAAGCTCTCTGCTCACAATGAAAGAGGATGCATTGCAGGCGGAGCACAAGGACATGGATCAATGAACCATACAGGGTGATTACACACAGCCCAGCCTCATGTCATCCCAACGAGGATTGGTTGACAATGAGGAAGAGGAGGAGGAGGAAGAACAGGAGCTATTTTCATGCGCTATAGACAGGACTACAACCACAACTGTCATACTGTCTGTTCAGCGTGGATGGCCTGAGGACAGGGAAGAAGAGGAAGAGGAGGACACCTTGGTCAGTCATCCTCTTGGTGAGGACACGGAAGGTTTGCCTGTTTCCAGTCTGGTACACATGGCTGACTTTATGTTGCACTGCCTTTCCCGTGACCCTCGTATTGACAAAATATTGGGTACCAGTCATTACTGGCTAGTGACACTTTTGGACCCACGCTACAAGGATAACTTTCAATCTCTTGTTCCAGAGGCAGACAGGTGTTCCAAAATGGTGGCGTACCATAAAAAAATTCCCATCTCAAAACGCTGGTGGCAGAGATAACCATTCGTTGGCCAACCAAGGACAGGCGAGAGAGACACAAGTCCACTCCAGCAGAGGCAGGTGAACACTGGCAAAGTTCTGGTACAGTTTTCTAAGACTCTCCAATCACCCTGGCAATGAGACGCCGGGTAATTTCACAAGGAATGCAATGTTTTCTAAGATGCTGAGGGAGTACCTTGCTGACTGTACCAACATCCTCCGTGATTTCTCTGTGCTTTTTAATTATTGGGTACCAAGCTGGACACGTGGCATGAGCTGGCGCTCTATGCCTTGGAGGTCCTGGCCTGGTTTTTAGTGCTGCTGGTGGCATTATCACAGATAAGCGCATTCGCCTTTCAACGGAAAATGCAGACAGGCTGACTTTTATAAAAATGAACAAGGGATGGATTGGGCATGACTTCTCGACATCACCAAATGATGACAGGAAAGCATAAACTCCAATGTAGTCTTTTTTTGGGAGGTGTATTCCCATGCACCTCTTCACAACCAACCATGGGAATACGCTTCCTGATTTTGGCTATTTGGTGTCCTCCTCCTTCTCCTCATCCTCACCGTCCACCATCACTCGAACACCAGGGTGAACGTATTCCATCATGCTCCAGCCACTCTATTCTTTGGCAAGGGTGTTATGATGCCTGTCACCAAAATATAAAAAATATGTACACCCCAAGGGGAAATGTTTGCCAGCCCATACACTAAGTGTATGGCATTCCAAGTCTATGAGACCCGCTCCTAGAAATTGGGCCTATTTTTTAATCAGGCCATCCTCCACACCTCATCATCCACCCCCACTAGATCAACAGGGTTAACGTGTTCCGTGCTACTACAGCCAGTGTCGAATTCTGAACAAGCGTGGGTGATTATGCTGGGCATAAGATACTTGTTCTGAAAAAGGTTGAGGTGTGCCCCACAAGAGAAATGTTTGCCAGCCCATACACTAAGTGTATGGGCATTCCAAGTCTATGAGACCCGCTCCAAGAAATTGGGCCTATTTTTTAATCAGGCATTCCTCCACGCCTGGATCAACAGGGTTAACGGGTTCCGTGCTGCTACAACCAGTGTTGAATTCTGAACAAGCAGGGTCGGACTGGGGTGCCTAGGGTCCACCAGGGGAATTGACTCTAGGGGCCCACCCTATGGCTACCAAAAACGGTTTTATTACGTGTTCATTTTTTGGCCTCTCCCACTAAAACGTGTGCCTTTTAGCAAGCAGTACAGTGTGCAAAAGAGAACGCTCTCAACCTCCTATATATTGTACAGATCACACTCTCAGCCTCCTATATATCGTACAGACCACACTCTTAGCCTTCTACATATCGTACGAACTGCACTCTCAGCCTCCTATAACAGATACTTTCTATAAGAGGTTGAGAGTGTGGTATGTACAGTATATAGGATGCCGATATTGCGGTATGTACGGCATATTGGCCTCGTATATGACATACAGGCTGTCGGCCTCCTATTAGGCCTCCTATAAGACATACAAAGTGTCGACCTCCTATTAGACATACAGACTGTCGCCCTCTTAGATACTGTACAAACCGCACTCTCTGCCTATGTACGGCATATAGGAGGATGATAGTGCGGTCTGTATGGTCGGTATACAGGCCTCATATGACATATTAGGCCATATAAAAGTGTAGTGTGTGTATCTTATATAGGAGGCAAAAATGGGGCCCCAAATGCTCACATATTGCACATCACACAGAAGTATTTCGATTGCATTTACATGCGCTGAGTTCAGGATGCTAAATGAGCGCGATCGACAATATTGAAGTTGTTCAACACTTGTTTCCCGGCCTCTTTCCACCGTCTGAGAAAGAATGATGGGGATAGAACAATCACTAATGGATCAAACTGTCCCCATACAGTATCATGTTATCAGCTCCACATCTAAAGTTTACACCCCATAGTCCTCCATATAATATAATGTGCCTCATAGTTCTCCACATATTATAATACACTCCTCAGTCCTCCATATAGTATAATACACTCCCCATAGTCCTCCATATAGTATAATACACTCCTCATAGCCCTCCATGTATTAAAATACACTCATTCTTCCATATAATATAATACACTCCTCCATATATTAAAATACACTGCTCAGTTCTCCATATAGAATAATACACTCCTCATAGTGCTCCATATAGTCTAATACACCACCAGTCATCCATCTAGTACAATTCACTTCCCATAGTATAATGCATCCCATAGTTCTTCATATAGTATAATGTATTCACCATAGTCCTCGATACAGTATAATGCAGCCCACATATAGTATAATGCAGCCACTCCACAGAGCATAATGCAGCCACCCCACAGAGTATAATGCAGCCCCACCATACAATATAATGTAACCCCCATAGAATATAATGCAGCCCCCCTCTTATAGTATAATGCAGCCACCCTTTAGAGCATAATGTAGCCACCCCACAGTATATAATGTAACCCCCCATAGAATATAATGCAGTCCCCTCATATAGTATAATGCAGCCCCTCCATAGAATATATGGCAGCCCTTTATATAGTATAATGTAGCCCCTCCATAGATTACAATGTAGCCCTCCTTGTATAGTATAATGCAGCCCCAATGGAATATAATGTAGCCCCCTCATAAAGTATAATAAAATCCCCATACAATATAATCTAGCCCCCCATAAAATAAAATGCATCCCCCATAGAATACAATGTAGCCTCCTCATATAGTATAATGTAGTCCCTTCATAGAGTATGATGCGATCACCTCCCTTAGAATATAATAAAGATAATACAGCCCCCCATAGAATATAATGTAGCCGCAAATAGAATATAATACAGCCCACCTCCCCATAGAATATAATGTAGCTCCCCATATTACATAACACAGCCTCCCCCATAGAATATAATGTATAATGTATAATGTAGCCCCCAATGGTATATAACACTGTCACATAGTATATAGCACAGCCACAAAGTATATAACACAGCCCCACATGGTATATAACACAGCCACACATGGTATATAGTGCAGCCCCACATGGTATATAGCACAGCCCCACATGGTATATAGCACAGCACCATGGTATATAGCACAGCCCCACATGGTATACAGCACAGCACCACAGGGTATACAGCACAGCCCCCCATTGGTATACAGCACAGCCCCACATGGTATACAGCACAGGCCCATGGTATACAGTACAGCCCCACATGGTATACAGCACAGCGCCATGGTATACAGCACAGCACCATGGTATACAGCACAGCCCCACATGCAGTGGCGTAACTACAAAGTTATGGGCCCCGGTGCAAACCGTCAAATGGGGCCCCTCCATGCCAAAATACACGCACATCTCCGCTCCGTACACCTTGTACACTCGCAGTTCCGCTCCATACACCTCGCACACGTGCGGCTTCGCTCCGTACGCGCACTGCTCTGCTCCGTACACATGTGGCTCCGCTCCGTACACATCGTACACATGCGGCTCTGCTCCATACACCTCGCACACACGCGGCTCCTCTCTGTCCACCTCATACACATGCGGCTCCGCTCCGTACACCTCGTAAACACATGGCTCAGCTCCGTACACCTCGTACACACACGGCTCTGCTCCATACACCTCATACACACACGGCTCCTCTCCGTACACCTCGTACACACACGGCTCCTCTCCGTACACGTCGTACACACATGGCTCCTCTCCGTACCACCCCAAGAAACCTGCTGAGGTATATGGTGCATGGTCACTACTGACCTCTACTGACCTCACTACCGACCTCTGCCACACTGTATAGTGATAGTATGGCGCTTCATTGCCAGCCTGAGATCGCCTGCACCTACAATGTCGATCTATCCCCGCACCGATGCCTGGCGGCTCCTCTGCTGTGTGTACAGGAGGGAGCAGTGGCTGCGGCTTTCTGGAGACTCTCCCTGGCACGTCCATGAGAGGAGCAGCTGTATGTGCGGTGGTGAGAGTGACGAAGGCGCCATCTCTGGCAGTGGAGGAGCAGCACACGGCCCGCATATAACACGTGTGTAGATGGGAGAAGCCGCGGGCCCGGAGTGTGGCACAGGGCGCCCTGCAGCCAGGACTCCTGTGCTGACGCCGAAGAGCGGGGTACGCGGGGCGCCGCGCTATGGTATGTGCATGCGCGTCCCGGCTGCAAATCATGGGACGCGCTCTTAAAGGGCCATCTCATTTAAAGGGGCAGCATTTTTAAAGGGCTCCAGCGACCCTCGGGGCCTGCCAGGCATTTACCCGGTACCCCGCCAGGCCAGACTGAGCCTGTGGACAAGGGTGGGTGGTTTTGCTGGGCGTAAAATACTTGTTATGGAAAAGGTTGAGGTGTACCTCACATGGGAAAATGTTTGAAAGCCAACACTTAGTGTATGGGCATTCCAAGTCTAGGAGACACGCTCCTTTTTAATGGGAAATTTTTTGTTAAGAGGCCCCCCTCCATGTTTCTTCCAAGGGGGATTGGGGTGCATATGACTTGGTAGCAGGGCAGGCCTTGCAGTCAATGCATAAGAAAGCAGAATGGGAGTACAAAATGAATAATGTGAAGTAGATTTCCCCATGCCCATCCAGTATGTGGGTTCAAAGGCTTATTGGGGTGCATATGACTTGGTAGCAGGGCAGGCTTTGCAGTCAATGCATAAGAAATGAGTTTTGGATTATGAAATATATGTGAAGTGGATTTTCCGGTGGCCATCCAGTAGGTGGCTTGAAAAGCTTATTGGGGTGCATGTAACTTTGGGGCAAGCCAGGCCTTGCATTCAATGCAACATTTTTTCTAGAAGCCCTCCTGTACCTCTCGTGAAAGGGGTATTGGGGTGCGTCGTAATTCTTGGCAGCTTATCCACTCACTGCATAGGCAATAACAGTTTAGGAGACCCACTGTTTAATACTGGTCCTTTCAGAAGATTAATGCCGCCTGATGCCCCAGTAAAAATAGGCTCTGTGACTTTAAGAGTCCCTCCTTCATAAAAGAAGCAAGATGTGCCTGCTTATATGTCACACACCACATGGCCAGCTATGTTTGTTAAATGTTACAATGACATTTCCCAGTGAATGCATTTGTATTGGTTGAAAGCAATGTTAAAGTTGAAAAACGCTTCAAAAACGCTGCGTCTGAACATAGCCCAAGTGGTGGAGGAACGTTTTGGTCTGGGGTTAATTATTTTGTCTTACATACAAGTCATTAACCTGGAAAGGATGTACCTTAACATATTTCCCAGAAAAATCCGTTTTGGTTTTGTTTTGGTATGTTTTTTGGTGCATCGGTAAAAATGGCATGAAACTCTGACAACATTGTTTAAAGCTGTGAACTAGGAGTCAGGAATGCTTCTGTGGGGAAGGTGACTTGACGGACTTGTCTGGAGGGAGAAGGGATGGTTTGTGCACTGAAGACGGACGGTAGTAATGACATAAGGAAGACAGCTGGGGGTAGATGGAAAAGGGAGTGCAATACCTAGAATTGACCACAAGATGGCAGGGGGAGGGTAGTTCAGGACTTAACATCAGCTTAGGGCTTAGGAAACTGCTTAGTCATGGGGGCGGGGAGACAGGAACCCAGGAGGGAAATTCCCGAGGAGCGGGATAAATAGGACAGGACAGGGTTCCAGGCTAGGCTAGTCCTGGGAGGAGCTCAGGAGGAGAAGACTCAGTACAGAAGACTGACAACGGTGAAGAGCTCGACAAGGGGACTGACAGGAAGAGACAGTCAGGGGGGTGGCCCCTGACACAAAGGACCACAGGACAGACGAGGCCCCGGGGGTACCGATTGGACGACGACCTCGGACAGGTGAAGCGCTGGCATAGGAACGTCACTACGACTGACGGGAAGGTGAAGGTAGCCGGGCCTGAGTACGGAGAGCTGTAAAGGAACTGCGGTGTATGGCTACGGTCGTCAGGAGGACAGCCAATAAAACCCAGACCTGTTGCGACTGAAATCTGCCTCTGTCTCGTCTCTGTGTCGGCTGTGCGCGGTAAACAGTGGACCACCCCCCAATCCGGGCCCCTACCACACTTCCAGGGGCGATCCCCATGATGTCCCCGTGTCATTTGAGCAGTGCTTCCATCATTTTCAGATGTTTTTAGACCTTAAAAGGACCCCTGGGGGGGATCGTGGTAAAAATGCTTGGGTCTCCCATAGACTTACATTGGGCTCATTATTCTGTCCGAGTACCCGAGTATTCCAATTTGCTCGACCCGAGCAACGAACACCCGAGCATTTTAGTGCTTGCTCATCACTAGTTAATTAATAAGTCTACTGGAACCTCACTATTTTTCTGTAATTATGATTTTCATCCCCATTTTGGAGAATTTTCTAGGATTAATTCTGAATGTCCTGAGGTCACTGTGCAGAGACTTGCGGATGTCTGGAGGTAGGTTTGAAAGAATATTGCAGCCTCTCAGATTTCCCAAAAATGGAAGGCCAATAGGAAGTGTTCAGTAGGTCCTGTTTTTAAAATTTTGAATAGGGATTAGTCAGCGTCGGACTGTATCACCTTGGGCCCACCATAGAAAATCATTCTTAGGGCCCACTATGTAGCTACATAGAAATAAATACAAGATCACCAATTGTGTGGTGAAATGCGCTAATATCAGGGTATAATATAAGGTAGTACACGTCTTAATTATGTAGCAGGGGTTGGGGTAGCCCCTTCATAGAATGTAAAGTCGCCCCCTCATAGAATATAATGTAACCCCCTCATAGAATATAAAGTAGCCCCCCTAATAGAATATAATGTACCCACCCTCATGGAATATAATGCAGCCCCCCTCATAGAATATAATGCAGCCCCCCTCATAGGGTATAATGCAGCACCCCACAAAATATGATACAACTCCCTCATAAGGTAAAATGCAGCCCCCCCCATAGAATATAATGTAGCACCCTCATATGTTATAATGCAGCCCCCTTATATAGAATATTGCAGCCCCTGTGCAGATTATAATGTATCTCCCTCAGAGTATAATACAACCCCCTCATAAGGCAGCCCCCCCATAGAATATACTGTAGCCCCCCATAGAGCATAATGCAGTCCCCCTCATACAGTATGATGTAGCCCCCTGAGAGAATAATGCAGCCCCCACACAGAATAAATTGTAGCCCCCTCAAAGTATAATGCAGCCCCCTCATAGGGTATAATGCAGCCCTCCTCCACCTCCATCATTGTTCTCCCCCTCCACCCCATCATTGTCCTCATCATCACCTCCATCATTGCCTTCTCACCCACCACCCCTATCATTGCCCATTCCACCACCTCCATCATTGCCCATTCCACCACCTCCATCATTGCCTCCACCCCTCCACCATTGTCCTTTTCACCACTACCATCATTGTCCTTTCCACCACCACCCCATCACTAGGGATGAGCGAGTAGTGAAGTATTCAGACTCGCTATACTCGTACCGAGTATACCGTAATACTCGGGTATTCGGTACGATTAGCGAGTCCAATGATAGTCAATGAAAATGCGAGTAATTATCTGCTGGACCCTACAAAGCGGTCTGGGGAATGAGGAAAAAGCTAAAAATTGTGTAAATGTTAAAAAAATGTATGCTGTAAACAAATGTATATAACATGGGGGCACCGGGTCAGGGGCTGCACGAGTGTTTTTACACCACTGCTTCACTAGAATGTACAAACACTATTTGAAGTCCTGTGGTTTTCTTGCCGGAAGAGCGGTACTCGTACGCCACTTACGCAGTGCCAGTGATATATCAAAAGTGCTGTAAGAGCGAGTGATGATTGAGGCGATCTTCTGACAGCTAAGTGTGTAAGTGGTGTAAGAAGAGCGATCTGCCCTAGGGGCTGCGTGATGGTTAACGCAGGAAGAAGCCACCCATCATCATCATCACAAGGGATTCACAATAATAAAGCTTGGACTACTGTCCTTGTTGTTCCACTGCCACTGCCCAATGTGTAGGCATAGCCATAGTGTCTCCAAAAATTAGCCCAAAGGGATGTATCATAGTTGATGAAGGAAGCAAGACAGGTCTGAAGGGCCAAAGAATGATGAAGCAGCTAGGACTACTAGCATAGTAGTTGCAGTGCCCAGTGTCCAGGCATAGCTGTTATGAGTTCATTTTCCCCTTCACCATTGAGGTCTGATGAACTCCCTCCTCTGGTGAAGGAAGGTAGTGAGACTGATTACCAAACACCTGGGCAGCTAGATGATAACTGGGTGGCTGGAATTGAGGACTGGATATAAGGCTGCCGACGCCCTTCTTCCTGGCTGGTGATTTTCCTGCTGGATTCTTGGAGACCAGTCTGATTCCTGCGTCTCAAAGCTAAGTTTTTCTGCTCTGCTTTGTACTCTTCAGTTTTGTTTTTTGTTTTGCCTTGTTTTTTGGGAGTTCTGCCATCCCCGGCCGGGGGTGAGCTGAATTCCATTTTTGTCTCTGATCTGTTGATCTTTTGCTCTTACTTCAGAATATACCTGAGTGCTGATATAGTCTTTTGAAGCCTAGAGACTTCAGGGCCTGTTTTTCCTATCAGTCGGTTGGCTCATTTTGATAGGGTTTTTGCGGATGGCAGACAGCAGCTTTCCTATCCTGTCCTATGTAGTTAGCTTGGGCCCCATCATTTGCTCAACCTATCTTTCTATCTGTGTTAGTGTTTTCATCTTGCTTCACCGTCATTATATGTTGGGGGCTGCCTATTGCTTTGGGGTCTGCTCTGGGGCAGTTTAGTTTTTTCCCTTTCTGTCTTTAGGCTATGTAGCTCTCCGGCTGTGATCGAGGGGTCTAGGGCACCGTAGGAACCCCCCATGGCTACTGCTAGTTGTTGTGGATAGGTTCAGGGGTCTGCAATCCGATAGCTGCCAACCTCTCTGGTTTTTCTGGACTTAGCTGGTATTTTGTTTTTTCCTCCTTCGGTGACTCATCATAACACATAGCCATAGTGTCTCCAAAAATTAGCCCAAGGGGCAGTATCATAGTTGATGATGAAGGAAGCAAGACAGGTCTGAAGGGCCAAACAATTATGATGAAGCTAGGACTACTAGCATAGAGGTCGCACTGTGGCACTGAAAACACGCTCTGACATCACACTAGCAGCAGGGCAGGCCAGCACCTCCAAGGCATATAAGGAGAGGTCGGGGCAACTATGCAGCTTGGATACCCAGTAATTAAATGGTACAGAAGCATCAGGAAGGACGCAGGTATGGTCACTTAGATAGTCGTTGACCATCTTGTTCAACTTCTCCCTCCTTGACACTGCTACTGTTCTAGCTAGTCCTTGGTGATGAGCCGGTTTACTGAAGATGGCCCAGTTTGTGGGCATTTTACCACCACCTCTTTTGGACCTGCTTGGCGTGTCTCTCCCCATTAATGCATCTGTTGCACAGAGCTGGTACCTCTGCTAGCAATGGTGTCTGAGGGTGCTGTTGCCATCAAATGATCGACAATGGCCTTCTTGAAGGATTCCATTGTGAAACCCCTAGGTGACTGCAACAGTAGCGAAGGAAATTTGTCCTTGTACCGTGGGTCTAGAAAGGTGGACAACCAGTATAGGTTGCTATTGAAAATGTGGATTACGTGGGTCTTGGCACAGACAGTTAGATATGAAGTGTGCCATGTGTGCTAAGCTGCAAAGAGGCAAATCTTCTGTGACCCCAGAAGGAGGAACAATACCCATCCTCTCCTCACACTGATTCGCCTCCTCCTCTCCAGCCCACCCATGCTGGACAGACATGAAGCTGGGGTTGGGATTCCCCTCAGTAGCATGAGGTGTCCCCTCAGTACCACTGAAAAAGAAGTCCTCTCCCTCCTCGTTTTCATCATCATCTTCATCCCCCAATGTTACTGATGATATTGGCTGGACTGGGTAGGATCACCCATTGTGAAATCTTGCTCCATACCCAGGTGCTGGGCACGCAAAGATTCCATTTTTTGATTCTGCTGTGATTTTTTTCAGCAGACATAGCATAGGGATGGTTATGCTGATAATAGCCTGATCAACGCTCACAAGCTTGGTGCAGTACTCAAAGTTATCAAGCACCTCACAAATATCAGCGATTTACACCCACTCAACAGTTGTTATGTGTCTTGGCTGAGTCTCAATGTGACAGGTATGATTAAGCTGGTATTCAGTAAGTGCCCTCTGCTGCTCACTTACCCTTGCCAACATATGATATGTTGAGTTCCACTGTGGTGGCAGGTCGCAAATGAATCAGTGGTTTGGCAAGTTAAATTGCTTTTGAAGCGCTGCAAGATCGGCAACAATGGTTAAGGAATGGCAGAAATGGGCGCAAATAAGGTGCACCTTCTCAAGTAGGTACGGCAAGTCAGCATATGTTTTTATAAATTTCTGCACCACTAGGTTCAGCACATGAGCCATGCATGGCACGTGTACCAGCTTCCCGAGCTTTAAAGCCGCCACCAGGTTACGCCCATTGTCACAGACAACCAGACCAGGTTGGAATTGCAGTGGGGAGAGCCACTGATCGGTCTGTTGTATTAGTCCTTGCCACAGGTCTGCTGCAGTGTGTGGTGTTTCACCTAAGCAGATCAGCTTCAGCAGAGCGTGTTGCCGCTTTGCCGATGCGCAATCTGCACAGCTCCCAACTTGGGAGTGATGTGGATGGTAATTCAGCATAGGATGACGAGGTGGAGGAGGAGGAAGAGGGGAGACTGGACGTATATGATGAGGTGGAAACCCTGATTGAGGTTGGGCCCGCTATTCGTTTCGTGGGTAGGATATGTGTTGATGGTCCAGTTTGAGACTTTGTCCCACCCTCCACCAGATTGAGCCAGTGTGCCGTGACAGAGATTTATCATCCCTGGCCACAAATACTTGTCCACGTGTCTGTTGTAAGATGGACCTTCCCGGTTACGGCATTGGTGAGAGCACGCTTTAGATTGTTTAAGACGTGCTAGTGTAACGCGGGGACGGCACACCGGGAAAAATAGTGCCGGCTGGGAACCGAGTATCGTGGGGCAGCCACAGCCAAAAGATCACGGAAAGACTGTGTCCCCACAAGCCTAAATGGCAACATCTCCACAGCTAGCAACTTGGCAATGTGCGTGTTCAGTATTTGTGCTTGTGGGTGTGTGGCTTGGTATTTACGCCTCCTTTCATACATCGGCACGGACAATTGGACGCTTTCATGGGACAAACAAGTGGATGAGCTTGTTGTGGCCTGTGTCTGTGCAACCGCAGTTTGTGAGCAAGAGGTATGATGATCACCTGCTTCCTGCCCAGCAGATTGAAAAGGACGTATCACAGGCGACATGGCAAGGGTTTTACCCGCAGTTGCAGACACTGATTTGGTACCCTTTTGTTCAGCCCACCAACTAGGGTGCTTGGCTGCCATGTGTTTCCGCATACTGGTTGTGCTTTGGTTGCCTTTGCCCTGGCCTCTGCTCAGCTTCCTATTGCAGATGCTACAGATGACAACATTTGGTTCAGAAGGACTATCGGAAAAAATTTTCTAGACAGCGGCTGAACACACCCTTGCCTTGACTTGGGGCAAAGAAGGATTGCTCTTGGCAACAGTTGACACACTTCGCACTATGCTCAAACCAGTAGCCCTTGGTGCCTTTGTTGGTGCTACCTTTCCACCTTCTTCCTCTGTGCTGCTCTGCTGGCTATGCGTGCCAACAGTCCAGGTCGGAGTGGTTGTCTCATCATCGACCACCTCGTCGTCCATGTCATCCTCCTTCCGTGTTGATATTGGCAACTGGCCAGATGGCAACTGTGTGTCAGCACCATCAGCCTCCACCTCTTCACCCGGTATATCATGTGGATGAAAGTGGCTTTCTTCTGGCCATGGGGTTTCAAATATTTGGCCATCAACAACAGACGATACCCACTCACGTTCCTCTTCAATGTCGTGTGGTGAGAGGCCAGAGGCAATGTAAGGAAATAGATGAAACAAATCCTCGGAGTGACCAAGGTTGGGGTCAAATGTTTCCTGTGACTCCTGACCGGGTAATGAACTAGGAACAGGTTGACAATAGGATGACCCAGCGTTCTCTGTATGGACAGTAGACTGTTTTGTCATGGATGATTGGGTGCTGCTAGAACATTTCGTTGAGGCCTTATCAGCCATCCAAGACAGTATCTGCTCTTTTTCTTCTGGCTTCCAGACCTGTTTATGTTCCAGACCGGGAAATTTCGCCAGGAACCTAGATGCATCAACCTTCTTCGGTCTCCCAGACTCTGTGCCTTGTTGGGCACCAATGACAACCCCACGCCCACGTCCCTATCTCTTCACAACATCCTTTTTTGGGAATTTTAGATTTTTCTGCCACAGTTGCAGATGTTCAGATGCAGATATTGGGGAACAAAGAGCAGTTAGTGCTTTGTGGAAGGTAGCACTACAGCCTAGTACTGCTTTGTGTTTTACAAACAGCACCGCAGCAGCACAAAAATAGTGCCCTGAGGTTTAAGGTGAAATTACGCACCCCAGTCACCACACAAGACAGCGGTGCTGCCACTAAAAAATTGCCCTGAGGTTTAAGGCGAGATTATGCACCCCAGTCACCACACAAGACAGCGGTGCTGCCACTAAAAAATTGCCCTGAGGTTTAAGGCGAGATTACACACCCCAGTCACCACACAAGACAGCGGTGCTGGCTGCGTGTCAGTTTTGCAGTACCGTGCGTGCGTCCTATTCGCTGTGAACACAGCACCGCAACAGCATAAAAAAATTGCCCTGAGCTTTAAGGTGAGATTACGCACCCCAGTAACCACACAAGACAGCGGAGCTGGCTGCGTGTCGGTTGTGCAGTACCGTGCATGCGTCCTATTCGCTGTGAACACAGCTCCGCAACAGCACAAAAAATTGCCCTGCAGGGGTAAATGAGACCCCAAAAATAGCTGGAAAAATTGTCACTACTCTGTCCCTGACCTTATACTTTCAGCTCTGAAAAGAGCTTTTGGGTTTTACAGAGGATTTCTGGATGATTTGCACAAAAAAACACAACTCTCCCTAGCAGCTGCTCACACTCTCCCTACACTAGCTGTGTTCTGCATGCAATGTGCAGAAAATGGCGGCGGCAGGGCTTGGATAGAGCCAGACTATGATGACTCATAGGCTATGAGGCTGGGCGGCCAGCCAATTATAGTAATGCCGCCCACAACCAAGAAGGCTGTGGCATTACTGTGATTGGCAAATGCTGGGCGGGAGATCCGAGTAGTGCGAGGCGAGTAGTGAAATACTCGCTATGTTCCGAGTACTGCTAGTACTTCACTACTAGCCGAGTACAGAATACCCACGATTATGCTCGCTCATCACTACCCATCACTGATCTCTCCATCACCCACATCATTGCCAATCTCCAATACACACACAGCACCACTCTCACACACACAGCACCACACACAACACCGAACCACTCTCTCTCTCACACCCACACACACAAAGCACTGCTCCGTACCACATACACTAACACACACATGCATGCATACAGGCAGACAGGCACACACAGCACCACTCACCTCTCTGCACATTCTGCGCAGCTGCAGCACATCCCAGCAGCTTTCTCTCTGAAACAGCCACCCTGAATGATGACGTCACCCAGCTGCACTGTGTCAGACAGGAAGTGCTGGGCAGGAAGCAGGACGGCATCAGATCCCTGCAGCTCCGCTCCACTGCCAAGCTGTCTGGCGATTACCCTCAGGGTTAGCCGCCCTGCAGGACCCCACCTCCGGGGCCACGGTGCAGCCGGCTTTACACGAAGGCAGTGTTAAGCTGGAGTCACACATAGCGACTTACCAGCGATCCCAACAACGATATTAACGTGTCAGCATCGCTGGTAAGTCGCTATGTGATAGCTGGTGAGCTGTCAAACAGACAGCTTCAGCAGCGATTAGCACAGCGATGCCGAGCGCGCGGCATCGCTGTGTTCGTTAGCGCTGATGCCATGGATCCATGTAAAAAATAGAATTAAAATAAAAAATATTGTTATTCTCACCTTCCGACGTCCCGCCCAGCATTCCCGCCTCTCTCCACGCTCCGGTCCCAGTAATCCTTTGCGAGAATGACCGCGATGACGTCCGTTCTCGCGGGATCGCGAAGTCTTGCGGTCATTCTTGCAAAGGATTACTGGGACCGGAGCGTTGAGAGAGGCGGGAATGCTGCGTGGGACGTCGGAAGGTGAGAATGATAACAATATTTTTTTAATTATTTTTTACATCCTAGTACAGCTGATCGCTGGTCTCCCGCCTGTCACATGCAGCGATGCGTGCTGGCCAGTGGGAGATCAGCGACCAAAAAAATGTCCAGAGGTTTCTTGCAGCGATCAGCGATACCGGCAGGGGGGCCGGTCGCTGATTGCTGTCACACACAGCGATCTCGCTGGTGAGATCGCTGTTGTGTCACAAAAGTTGTGACTCAGCAGCGATCTCGCTAGCGAGATTGCTATGTGTGATGGGGCCTTTAGCCTCAGCCTGTGGCTAACACTACCCGCTTTTAAAGTGAAATGGTATTCACTCCATTCCATGCCCATAGGGGGGGTGGGGAAGCGTGAATATTCATTTCTCTTTAGCAGCGGGGACTCCAGCTGCTGCTCCGCTGGCACCGGAAGGGCCATCTCAGGGGCCCCATAGCAGCTGGGTGTGCCGATATTAGTGACAAGTGACTGGCTGGGGCCCCTGGAACAGTGGAGGCCCAAGACAGCTGCTGGCCAGTATGCCAGCAGGTGTCAGTGCCTGGGCCCACCGGAGAATCCTCCGGTTCTCCGGTGGGTGAGTCTGACCCTGGGTTTAGTTATCATCTAGAAATATTAATTGGGTTCAAAGTTTATTGGTCCGTTTGAGATCCTGGAAGTGGTGAATCCGGTGGCATTTAGACTAAAGCTCCCTCCATCCCTTCACATTCCAAATGTTTTCCATAAGTCTCTATTAAAGGAGTTTGTCCCATGGGTATTGTCTCCCTCATCCTTGTCTCCTCCAGTTTCAGTTGATGGTGGCTTTGAGTATGAGGTTCAGAGGGTTCTGAATTCTAATAGGGTCCAATATTCACTCCAATACCTCATCCACTGGAGGAAATAAGGACCTGATGAAAGATCCTGGGTCCCAGCTTGAGGTGTGAAGGCCAAGCGGATAGTCAGGGCCTTCCATCTGAAATTTTCTGCGAAAACTGGGGGTTTAGTTTCCCCTTTAGAAGAGGGGGTACTGTCACGATTCCACCCCTCAGTATGTCTGGAATGCAGTTACTGACAGCTCAGCTATCCAATCTGGTGCAGGGGAATGCTGAAGCTGTCAGTACTTTGATTGGCAGCTCGGCCATCTAGTCTGAGACTGGGTTGTGCTGGTGTTCCCTGTCCCAGGTGATTGCTGAGCTACTTAGTTGGGCTGTCAGTTCCAGAACTCTGCCAGATGTAGATTCAGCTTTGTGTGGTTTGTTTCTCAGGGCCAACAAACGGTTGCCTGAACACAATATGAAGGCACTCTAAGACTTATCTTCTTATTTATACTTACCGTATTTATACTTACCGTACATAGAGTAAGTCTATGGTGGAAAATATCTTTAACCTGGAAAACCCCTTTGATGGTCTCATATGAAGTCAGTTTTGACCTTGCTGGTATTTTACCTGGCGGCAGATAGTAATTATATTTTGCTTTGGTATTAATCCTATGACAGCTGCAGGAAGATTGTCATCCCTTGTAGTCAGTAATATGCCTGTTTTTCGTATATTATCTTGTTAACCCTCGAGGAAGCTGTCAGAATTCAATGAATTCTTAGAGTGAAGTAACTCAAAGTTTGGTCCCAGACTGGCCTGACCAGGTTGCAGAATGTGACCTCCGCGGACCAGGGGATGAGGACAGTTTACTTAACACTCATTTCCAGATTCCAACCCCTGGGCCTTCTCCCTTCTGCCATTTGTGTACAATGTGCAGATCCACAAAAGATGACATTCCTTCCACGTCTGGCTGTCCCACACACTTTAAAGGTCTTTGATAAATTTACTGTGAAAATCTGTCCTTTTGGAAAGAAGCAACATACATGGAAGTAAATTAAAACCCCAAATTATCATGCATCAATAATATGCATATTTTATCAGTGCAGGGGAATGAACAAATTACAATAAAGGTAAACTGATTCTGTTCCAGACTTGGTCTGGAGGCCTGGAAAGTAGAATTTCTCAGGTCAAGAACTTTAATAACCCATTTATAATGAATATCCAACGTATGGGAAGAGGGGAGAGGGAGAGACAGTGCACCAACAATATTGTAGTGATCACTGATGTTCACAATGTATACATTGCACGGAGCAGCCCAGGTCCAGTAGTAGCAATCAGCATGGAAAGAAAGGAAATCATCCAGCGTTGACATAAGTTGCAAATTATTTTTGCATTAAAAAATGATGGTGCTTCCATCATGACAATAAACCTACGCGTTTCATCTACAAAGCCTTTTTATACATTGTAAAATGAATATTGAATATACTGCCGCCTATTAGACACGAACCATAAATAGATTAAAAATTCAAATTTTTTAGAAAAATTAACAAATATATAAAAGTCTACTAGTCCATAATTTATGTAAACATACCCCAAGGGAACAAAAACAAACCACGAATGACAAATCAATGTTGGAGCAAGTTCAAACAACACTTATAATGTCTGCCATAAGAGAGTCATATATTAAGTATTATATAATTATACAATTTATTTCTAAAGAAAAAATACCACTAAGCAAAATATACAATGTGTGCTCAAAGCATCAATAATCCTCCAACTAGTATACCTAAATATAATATAAGTGTGACCTCTTGTTCCTGATATGCATCAGGTCATATAGTCGAAAAGTCTATTATGCAGCAACAAACATCACAAATGTTAAGTGCTAGTACTTACATTCTGTCATGATCCATGCTGGATCATGTCAGATAAAAGCACTGGTAACTTTTTTTTTTCTTTGAGCTGTTTGCTCAGGTTTGGTTTTGCCCTGGTGGCCAGTATGGTCATTGCACTGGTGTTTTTAGTTCTAGTTTGCCCCCGGTGGTGGTTAGTGTAATTGCATGGGAATCACTAACAGGTGTGTTTGCTTAATAAAGGTGTGTCAGTAGTGCTCACTGAGGTTGGTGATATTATTATTGGCTCTCCTACCAGCTTGGGTGATGGAGGGAGCTGAGGAGAGTCCAGGACAGCTCAGTCAGAGTCCTGGAGTGGCAGCTATGGTGTCAGCGAGGAGTTCGTGTAAAGCATAGTGGCATGGCAGCTATGGTGTCAGTGAAGATTTCTTGCAAAGCTTGGTGGAGTGGCTGCTATGGTGTAGAGCTGTACTCAGTTTGCTGGACTCTGTTACTGGAAAGCTGCACTCAGGTGCGGGACTCGGTTGCTGGACAGTTGCACTCAGGTGCGGGACTCTGTTGCTCCAAGGCGGCATTCATTGCTGGACGCTGTTGCTGTAAAGCTTCACCCAGGTGTTGGACACGGTCGGAGGAAGATGCACTCAGGTGTTGGTCTCTGTTGCCAGGAGCAAGTGCATCAGAGCAAAGCTAAGTGTTTCCCTGTATGTCACTTTTCCTCATGTTGGTGTTAGTGCAGCAGTGGGGCCAGTGCCTGCACCACCCAGCTTCCTAGTAAGGAATAGGTGTAGGGTGTGCTAGGGTGACAGGTATCCTGATCGGCGACAGGTGAGGAGCCTGTATAGGGAACGTTAGGAGTGTTAGGGACACTGACTCAGGGGAGTGCAGGAGGTCTCCACGTCTCACGTTCCCTATCGCAGGGCCCACCATTGTAACTGTTTCCCTTTTCCCTGTGTCTTGTTGTATTAGTTACCGGCCTGCGGGCCCCATCACACAGGACATTCACATGTGCCACGTCCTGTTGTTTCAGTTACCGGCCTGCGGGCCGTGTCACGCAGGACGGGGCACGTGATATTATCACCAACCTTACATTTTCTCTGGTGAGCCTTTGGCCATGTTCAGACATGTGCGCAATTGCTGCTGGGCCTCACTAGGGTGAGTGAGGAGCTGCATGGTGTGTTGAAGCAGTTCCAGCAGCAGTAATCTGGTCTGGGGCCTTCCCTCTGGCTCAACCAGAAAATAAAATTGCGGCTCTGATAAAGAAGCCCCCTAGAGTCCCTGCTGGGGAGCAGGACTTGTTCATACAGGCGGACGTACCCAGGCAGGTGGGTGGAGTTGGTGTCCCCATGGTGCTGTCTGGGGTTCCCCGAGGTG
This sequence comes from Dendrobates tinctorius, assembly GCF_039654945.1. NCBI lineage: Eukaryota > Metazoa > Chordata > Amphibia > Anura > Dendrobatidae > Dendrobates > Dendrobates tinctorius. The sequence continues at coordinate 4,230,066 of NW_027361700.1, read as the reverse complement.
AAGGGGTGAGTCCCTGTAGTGAGCAGACTGTGATATGGTCCGAGGGGCTCACGCCAAATCTTCCATACCACCAAAGAAGCCGCCCCCTCCTGGTCGTGTGGAGGAAGGCGACCAGGGAGTGTATTTTTCCTCCATATCCCAGGCCCCTCCTTCTCCAGTGTGAGCAGCAGGTGTGCTGCGGGGGAGTAGGGGCAAGTCTCTACCCTCGCCATTAGCCAACCCTGGGAGGCGCAGACCTCATGGTGGAAAGGGTTGGGGCGTGGTGTACCCCTTGGTGGAGTGCAGGGGTGTGAGTGTGGTGACACAGGGGGACGCTTCTGTTGTCAATTCCAGAGAGAGTTCACCGAATATTGACAAACGAATGTGTGGCAATAAACGTTCAGGACCGGACCTGTGTGTGAACGAGTGTGTATGGGTACCACCAAAAACCATCCAGTGGAAGTGTGTTGTGGAGTCTTATCAGCTCATACCAAACATGCACATATATAACTCATTCCCCAGGTCGGCGCTTTGCAGATGTGTGGCGCCTCCAGAACATATATTGCCAATACCAGCGGTGCGTTTGTCATAAACCTGAAGTGCAGTTAGTTGCTGGTGTGAACTCTGGGTCTGGGCATCCCCACTGTGGGTGGTTCCCTGATGAGGAGCCGTCTTGAGGGTCCAGAGGCCCCTCATTAAGGGGAGGGTACTGTCATGATCCATGCTGGATCATGTCAGATTAAAGCACTGGTAACCTTTTTTTTCTTTGAGCTGTTTGCTCAGGATTGGTTTTGCCCCGTTGGCCAGTATGGTCATTGCACTGGTGTTTTTTGTTCTAGTTTGCCCCCGGTGGTCGTTAGTGTAATTGCACGGGAATCTGTTATGATTGAGTCACCGTAGGAGGCAAAAACAGAAATGCTAGCTAAGTCCAGAAAACCAGAGAAGTTGGCAGCTAACGGATTGCAGACCCCTGAACCTATCCACACAACTAGCAGTAGCCGTGGGGGGTTCCTACGATGCCCTAGACCCCTCGATCACAGCCGGAGAAATAGCTAGGCCTAAAGAAAGAAAGGGGAAAACTAAACTGCCCCAGAGCAGACCCCAAAGCAATAGGCAGCCCCCAACATATAATGACGGTGAAGCAAGATGAAAACACTAACACAGGCAGAAAGATAGACTGAGCAAAGACGGGGCCCAATCTAGCTAGATAGAAAAGGTCAGGAGGGCTGCTGTCTGCAATCCGTTAAAAACCCTATGAAAATAAGAGCCAACAGACTGACAGTGAAAAAGGCCCTGAAGACGCTAGGCTTCAAAAAAGCTATGTCAGTACTCAGGAATATTCTGAAGACAGAGCTACAGGCAAAAGGAGATTCAGCTCACCCCAGCAGGGAATGGCAGAATCCAGAAAAGCAAGGAAAACAAAAACAAAACACTAATGCAAACAGGCAAAGCAGAAAAACTTAGCTTAGAGGAGCAGGAATCAGACTGGTGTCCTAGAAGTCCACAGAGAAATCACCCGCAGGGCAGAAGGGCGTCGGCAGCCTTATATCCAGTCCGTGACTCCACTCAGCCAGTCATCCTCATCAGGTTCAGGTGCCTGATAATCAGGCTCATTACCTTCCTTCACCAGAATAGGGAGTTCACCAGACCTCAGTGACGAAGGGGAAAATGAACTCACAACAGTACCTCCCCCTTGAGGAGGGGTCACCGAACCCTCAACCACGCCACCAGGGCGATCAGGGTGAGCCCGATGAAAGGCACGCACCAATCTTTTGGCATGAATATCAGAGGCAGAGACCCAGGAATTATCCTCCTGACCATAACCCTTCCACTTAACCAAATACTGGAGTCTCCGTCTAGCCAGACGGGAATCCAGTATTTTCTCTACCTCATATTCCATGTTACCTTCAACCAATACAGGGTCCGGAGGTGCCACCCCAGGAACAACTGGTTCAACAAACCTCTTCAACAAGGACTTATGGAATACATTATGGATTTTAAATGTGACAGGAAGAGCCAAACGGAAAGAGACCGGATTAATAATCTCCAAAATCTTGTAAGGTCCAATAAATTTAGGCTTAAACTTAGGAGAAGCCACCTTCATAGCAATATTTTTTGATGATAACCACACCATATCACCAACCTTAAACTGGGGACCAATGGTCCTATGTCGGTTGGAAAACCGCTGGGCCTTTTCCTGGGAGAGAGATAACTTATCCACCACTTATCCACCCAGATCTGGTGCATTCTCTCCACCACAGTGCCAACACCTGGGCAGGCAGAAGGCTCCACCTGCCCTGAAGAAAATCGAGGATGAAACCCAAAGTTACAAAAAAAAGTGACATCAAAGTGGTAGAACTAGCTCTATTATTTAAAGCAAATTCGGCCAAGGGCAAAAATGAAACCCAATCATCCTGATCAGCGGAAATAAAGCATCTCAAATACGACTCCAAGGTCTGGTTTGTTCTCTCTGTCTGCCCATTGGTCTGAGGGTGAAAAGCAGAGGAGAAGGACAACTGAATTCCCAGCTTGGAACAGAAAGTCCTCCAAAATCTAGACACAAACTGAACTCCTCTGTCAGATACAATGTTCTCAGGAATCCCGTGTAAGTGAACCACCTATTGCAAAAACAGGGGCACCAACTCAGAGGAAGATGGCAACTTAGGGAGTGGTACAAGATGAACCATCTTAGAGAACCTATCACAAATCACCCAAATAACAGTCATTCTTTGAGAGACCGGCATATCAGAGATGAAATCCATTGAAATATGGGTCCATGGCCTCCTGGGGACAGGCAAAGGCATCAACAACCCACTAGAACGAGAACAAGATTTAGACCGGGAGCAAGTCCCACAGGACTGCACAAAATTCCTGACATCATGAGACAAGGTGGGCCACCAAAAAGAGCGACTCACCAGATCTCTAGTACCAAAAATACCTGGATGACCAGCCAATGCAGAGCAATGAACTTCAGACATCACTCTCTTCTTCCACTGGTCAGGAACATACAACTTTCCACTGGGACAACGCTCAGGTTGTCCTCCTGGAACTCTTGCAGAGCAAGTCTCAAATCGGGCGAGATGGCAGAAAGAACTACCCCTTCGCCTAAGATGGTAGCAGGCTTGGTCACCACAGGAGAATCAGCAAAGAAACTCCTAGAGAGGGCGTCTGCCTTGACATTCTTAGTTCCAGGAAGAAAAGAGACCACAAAATCAAAACGTGTAAAAAACAAGGCCCACCTAGCTTGTCTAGGGTTCAAGCGTTTAGTCGACTCTAGATAAATCAAATTCTTGTGGTCAGTGAGGACCACAACTTGATGTTTAGCTCCCTCCAACCAATGTCTCCACTCCTCAAATGCCCATTTCATGGCCAACAGTTCCCGATTCCCCACATCATAGTTACGTTCAGATGGAGAGAACTTTCGGGAAAAGAAAGCACAGGGATTCATTTTATTTGTACCGGATCCTTTTGGGACAAAACAGCTCCTGCACCAATCTCAGAAGCATCCACCTCTACCTGGAACGGGAGTGAGACATCAGGTTGCCGCAAAACCGGGGCGGAGGTAAATCTTCGCTTCAGCTCCTGAAAGGAAGCAACAGCCTCCGGAGACCAATTCAACACATCAGCACCCTTCTTAGTCAGATCAGTCAATGGCTTGGCAATACTAGAAAATTTTGCTATAAATTTCCGATAAAAATTAGCAAAACCCAAAAACTTCTGGAGAGCCTTCAAAGAAGTGGGCTGAACCCAATCATAAATGGCCTGTAATTTGGCCGGGTCCATTTCAATAGTTGACGGAGACAAAATAAATCCCAAAAATGAAATCCTCTGTACTCCAAAAAGGCATTTCGATCCTTTGACATACAGGGAATTCTCCCTCAAGATCCGGAACACAGTCCGAATATGTTCCACATGAGAATCCCAATCCTTGGAGAAGATCAAAATATCATCCAGATAGATAATCAAAAATTTATCGACAAAGTCTCAGAAAATATCGTTCATGAAGCACTGGAAGACAGAAGGGGCATTAGTGAGCCCAAAAGGCATCACCAGGTACTCAAAATGTCCCTCCGGAGTATTAAACGCCGTCTTCCATTCATCCCCCTGCTTAATGCGGATAAGATTATACGCCCCCCTGAGGTCAAGCTTGGTAAACCAGCAAGCACCTCTAACTCTAGAGAATAGATCTGAAATCAGGGGTAACGGATACTGATATTTAATAGTAATTTTATTGAGGGCACGATAATCAATACAAGGCCTTAAAGAACCATCCTTTTTGGCCACAAAAAAAAACCCGGCACCTAAGGGTGAAAAGGATGGTCTAATATGACCCTTCTCCAACGCCTCCTTAATATAGGACCGCATAGCCTCGTGCTCGGGTACAGATAAATTGAAGAGCCGACCCTTGGGAAATTTACACCCCGGGCTTAGTTCAATTGCACAGTCATAACTCCTATGAGGAGGCAAGGACGCAGACTCATTCTCACTAAATACATCATAAAAGTCCGCCAAATAGTCAGGAACATCATGCGACTGAGGAGAGGTGGAAAAAACCGGAGCCTCACTAAAGGTACACCGACAACCCCAACTCACCACAGACACAGATTTCCAATCCAAAACTGGATTACGAATTTGCAACCAGGGAAACCCCAGAACAATGGCATCATGCAGACCATGCAACACCAAAAATCTGCAATTTTCTTGATGGTCTGGGGCGACCCGCATGACCACCTGGGTCCAAAACTGAGGTTTATTTTTAGCCAAAGGAGTAGCATCAATCCCCCTCAAAGGGATAGGCGTCTGCGAGGTGTCATCGGAAATCCACAACGTTTAGCAAAATCCAAGTCCATTAGGTTTAGCGCTGCTCCCGAATCCACAAAAGCCTTGGCGGAAAATGTGGACAGGGAGCAGATCAGAGTAATTGCCAGAAGAAACTTAGGTTGAACACCACCAACAGAAAACGTGTGTGCAAAGCGTTTCTCTCGTTTAGGACAAACAGAAATAATATGCGAGGCATCTCCACAGAAAAAACACAGCTTATTACGCCTTCTGAACTCCTGACGTTGCGCCTTAGGCAAAACTCTATCACATTGCTTAGGTTCAGACGTCTGTTCAACCGGTGGCAACACCTCTCGTGCAATCCTGCGTTCACGTAAACGCCGATCAACCTGAATGGCTAATGACATAGAATCGTCCAGACCAGAGGGAACAGGAAATCCCACCATAGTATCTTTTACCGCTTCTGACAAACCCTTCCGAAAGAGAGCAGCCAAGGCATTATCATTCCAGGTAGTAAGGACCGCCCACTTTCGGAACTTTTGACAGTACAACTCTGCAGAATCTCGACCCTGGTTCAATGCCAACAGGGTCTTTTCAGCCTGATCAATAGCATTAGGTTCGTCATACAACAACCCCAAAGCTTGAAAGAATGCGTTCACATTAGTCAGAATAGGATCATCTGGTTTAAAAGAAAACGCCCAATCCTGGGGATCGCCACGCAGCAAAGAGATGACAATTTTAACCTGCTGCGCGGAGCTCCCTGACGAGTTAGGCTTCAAGGCAAAAAATAATTTACAATTATTTTTGAAACTCAAAAATTTAGATTGATCCCCAAAAAATACATCAGGTGTAGGGATCTTTGGTTCAACAGCATGCGAACGAGCAAGGTAGGCGGAAATTCCCAGCGAGCTGCTCCACACGATCAGACAATTGCTTTATCTCCATTGAGAGAAAAAAAAATTCCCCCTACGGCCTCAGAGATATAGAGGAAAGAATATACGCACACCTTTTTTTTTTTTTTAAACACAATTCTTTCCTGCTATTGAGTACCCTAGGATCTGTGGTATGGCAGGTGATTCTGTTATGATTGAGTCACCGTAGGAGGCAAAAACAGAAATGCTAGCTAAGTCCAGAAAACCAGAGAAGTTGGCAGCTAACGGATTGCAGACCCCTGAACCTATCCACACAACTAGCAGTAGCCGTGGGGGGTTCCTACGATGCCCTAGACCCCTCGATCACAGCCGGAGAAATAGCTAGGCCTAAAGAAAGAAAGGGGAAAACTAAACTGCCCCAGAGCAGACCCCAAAGCAATAGGCAGCCCCCAACATATAATGACGGTGAAGCAAGATGAAAACACTAACACAGGCAGAAAGATAGACTGAGCAAAGACGGGGCCCAATCTAGCTAGATAGAAAAGGACAGGAGGGCTGCTGTCTGCAATCCGTTAAAAACCCTATGAAAATAAGAGCCAACAGACTGACAGTGAAAAAGGTCCTGAAGACGCTAGGCTTCAAAAAAGCTATGTCAGTACTCAGGAATATTCTGAAGACAGAGCTACAGGCAAAAGGAGATTCAGCTCACCCCAGCAGGGAATGGCAGAATCCAGAAAAGCAAGGAAAACAAAAACAAAACACTAATGCAAACAGGCAAAGCAGAAAAACTTAGCTTAGAGGAGCAGGAATCAGACTGGTGTCCTAGAAGTCCACAGAGAAATCACCCGCAGGGCAGAAGGGCGTCGGCAGCCTTATATCCAGTCCGTGACTCCACTCAGCCAGTCATCCTCATCAGGTTCAGGTGCCTGATAATCAGGCTCATTACCTTCCTTCACCAGAATAGGGAGTTCACCAGACCTCAGTGACGAAGGGGAAAATGAACTCACAACAGGAATCACTAACAGGTGTGTTTGCTTAATAAAGGTGTGTCAGTAGTGCTCACTGAGGTTGGTGATATTATTTTTGATTCTCCTACCAGCCTGGGTGATGGAGGGAGCTGAGGAGAGTCCAGGACAGCTCAGTCAGAGTCCTGGAGTGGCAGCTATGGTGACAGCGAGGAGTTCATGTAAAGCATGGTTGAGTGGCAGCTATGGTGTCAGTGAAGATTTCTTGCAAATCTTGGTGGAGTGGCAGCTATGGTGTAGAGCTGCACTCAGTTTGCTGGACTCTGTTACTGGAAAGCTGCACTCAGGTGCGGGTCTCGGTTGCTGGACAGTTGCACTCAGGTGCGGGACTCTGTTGCTCCAAGGCGGCATTCAGTGCTGGATGCTATTGCTGTAAAGCTTCACCCAGGTGTTGGACACGGTCGGAGGAAGGTGTTGGTCTCTGTTGCCAGGAGCAAGTGCATCAGAGCAAAGCAAAGTGTTTCCCTGTTTGTCTTTTTTCCTCATGTTGGTGTTTGTGCAGCGGTGGGGCAGTGCCTGCACCACCCAGCTCCCTAGTAAGGAATAGGTGTAGAGTGTGCTAGGGTGACAAGTATCCTGATCGGCGACAGGTGAGGAGCCTGTAAAGGGAACGTTAGGAGTGTTAGGGACACTGACTCAGGGGAGTGCAGGAGGTCTCCACGTCCCCCATTCCCTATCGCAGGGCCCACCATTGTAACTGTTTCCCTTTTCCCTGTGTCTTGTTGTATTAGTTACCAGCCTGCGGGCCGCATCACACGGGACATTCACACGTGCAGCATCCTGTTGTTTCAGTTACCAGCCTGCAGGCCGTGTCACGCAGGACGGGGCACGTGACACATTCAAGTGAGAAATAAAAGTGCTCGTAGTTTTGTGGTGGTCCCCTGCACCCCGACGCGCGTTTCACCCTTCTGCTTCTTCTAGTGCGTGACTACATAGATTAGCGGGGTGTTTTATACTTTATACTTACCATGGGTTTGCTGTTTGCCAGGTCTATTTGGGTGATGCCTTGGATGCCTTGTATGCTTGGAATACAAGGATAGAAGAATACAACTTATTTGCTAGAAACAGACTTGATAAACGAGGAGGAGGTGTCACATTGTATGTTAAAAGAGCGTATATCTGCACAGAGATTGAAGCTTCAGAGACTGGGAGTTCTGTGGAAACTGGGTAAGAATAAAAGGTCAGAACAATGGAAAGGACACCATTGTAGGCATTTACTACAAGCCGCCTGGGCAAGCTGAAGATATGGATGAACTCTTTATGCATCAAATGGCCAAATTCTCCAAAAAATATGACATAGTTGTCATGGGAGATTTCAACTATCCTGACATTTGTTGGGAATCTCTCTCAGGCAAAACTAACAGGTCAAGGAAATTCTTATCCTCTCTTGCTGACAACTTTATCTTCTAAAAGGTAGGGGAGAAAACAAGGGGAACTGCTACTTTGGATCTAATCCTTATAAACAGGGAGGAAATGGTTGAGGAGGTAAAAGTGGCTGGGACCCTAGGAGGTAGCGACCGTGCTATTTTAGAATTTTGGATAACTAGAGGAGGAAGACCTGTGAAGACTCAGACGTCAAGGTTAGATTTCAGAAAGGCAGATTTTAAGGGATTCAGAAAGAGAATTGGAGGGATCCGATGGCTGGATATCCTTAAGGACAAAAATGTCCAGGAAGGATGAGAAATCTTGAAAAATTAAATTCTCAAAGCACAATTGTTAAAAGAGGGAAGAATAGGAAGCATTTAAGGAAACCAGGATGGATGAACACAGAACTTAAGCACATGCTAAAAAGGAAGAAAGAAATGTTTCTAAAATGGAAAGAGGGAGGCATATCTAAAGAAGAATATAATGCTGTCTGCAGACCTTGCAGGGCACAAATCAGATTATCTAAAGCTGACAATGAATTGAGGCTTGCAAGAGACGTCAAAAGCAATAATAAAGGATTTTGGGGATATGTCAAAAGTAAAAGAAAAGTCAAAGATGCTAAAGGATTTTTACAGGATGAAAATGATGAAATGGTAAGACAGGATGTTGAGAAGGCCGAACTTTTAAATTCCTATTTTGCATCTGTTTTCTCTCAGAAAGGAAATGTAACATCAACTGTTCTTCACTGTCCTATTAAGGGAATAGAAGAATCCAGGATATCTATAAACAGAGAGATAGTGAGGAAACACTTAGCTAACCTAAATGAATTCAAGTCTCCAGGTCCAGATGAATTACACCCCAGAGTACTGAAGGAGATAGCAGAAGAAATTTTTGAACCCCTCTCCATAATCTTTGAAAATTCTTGGAGAACAGGAGAAGTCCCAGAAGACTGGAGAAGAGCAAATGTTGTTCCTATCTTCAAAAAGGGGAAGAAGGTGGACCCAGGCAACTATAGGCCGGTGAGTCTGACTTCCATACCAGGAAAGATCTTTGAACAAATTATTAAACAACATGTATGTAAGTACCTGGATAAGAATGAATTGATTAAACAGAGTCAGCATGGGTTTGTAGCTAATAAGTCATGTCAGACTAACTTAATTTCCTTCTATGACAGAATCACTGATTGGGTGGATCAGGGAAATGCTGTAGATATAGTATATCTTGACTTCAGCAAAGCATTTGACAAAGTATCTCACACAATCCTTATTTAAAAAATTGGCTAAGTATGGAATGGACAAGGCAACTGTTAGATGGATTCATAACTGGCTTAGTGATCGGACCCAAAGAGTGGTCGTAAATGGCTGCACATCCAGTTGGAAGAATATCTCAAGTGGGGTACCACAGGGCTCTGTCCTGTGACCTGTATTGTTCAACATCTTTATCAACGATTTAGATGAAGGGATTGAGGGTAAACTGATTACATTTGCTGATGACACAAAGCTAGGAGGGATAGCTAATACTAGAGAAGAGAGAGAGAGGATTCAAAAAGATATAAATAAACTGGAGCAGTGGGCAGCAACTAACAGAATGGTTTTTAACAGGGAAAAATGCAAAGTACTACATCTGGGCAATAAAAATGAAAAAAGCATATACAGAATGGGAGGAATAGGGCTAAGCAACAGCACATGTGAAAAAGACTTGGGTATACTAATAGATCACAGACTGAATATGAGTCAACAGTGTGATGCAGCAGCAAAAAAAGGCAAATGCAATTCTAGGATGTTTTAACTGAAGCATACAGTCTAGATCACATGAAGTCATTATTGTCCTCTACTCCTCTTTGGTCAGACCTCATCTGGAATACTGTGTCCAGTTTTGGACGCAACATTTTAAAAAAGACATCAACAAATTGGAGCAAGTTCAGAAAAGAGCGACCAGAATGGTGACCGGTCTGCAAACCCTGTCTTATGAGGAAAGGTTGCAGGATTTGGGAATGTTTAGCTTGCAGAAGAGAAGACTGAGAGGAGACTTAATAGCTGTCTACAAATATCTCAAGGGCTGTCACACTGTAGAAGAATCATCTTTATTCTCATTTGCACAAAGAAAGACTAGAAGCAATGGGATGAAACTGAATGGGAGGAGACAGATTATATATTAGAAAAAACTTTTTCACAGTTAGAGTGATCAATGAGTGGAACAGGCTGCCACGAGAGGTGGTGAGTTCTCCTTCAATAGAAGTCTTCAAACAGAGGCTGAACAGACATCTGTCTGGGATGATTTAGCGAATCCTGCTTTGAGCAGGGGGTTGGACCAGATGGCCCAGGAGGTCCCTTCCAACTCTACGATTCTATGATTCTATGCCTGTCCAATCTGAAACAGAAAAAAAGAAAAAAGAAGTTTTCATTATATATGTATTTGTATATTATTTATTATTGATTATTTCATAATATTATATTGTGTATTATAAGTCATCTACACGGGGTACTATAATTATTATTTATTGTTGTTCAATTTTCAGTGTATTATATTACGTAGTGTATTACTTATTATATACTAGCTGAAGAGGCCGGCGATGCCCGGGCATAGTAACTAACTACGGTTAGTTATAAAAAATTATAATGATTATATATATATATATATATATATATATATAAAAAGCTGAGTGTAGAGCCCCGCCCATTCGGCATAGCCACATTCACTATAATATCCCACATCATCCCGTCAGCCAGAGCTACCGGACTACTACTCCTAATATCCCACATCATCCCATCAGCCAGAGCTACCAGACTACTACCCATAATATCCCACATCGTCCCATCAGCCAGAGCCACCGGACTACTACCACTAATATCCCACATCATCCCGTCAGCCAGAGCTACCGGACTGCTACCCATAATATCCCACATCATCCCGTCAGCCTGGAGTCAGAACCAGAGCCATAGGTCCCAACCCTCCCGATTCCCGCGGGAAAGTCCCGACTTCACGGCCGTATCCCTCCGTCCCGGCCGGGAAGCTATCTATCCCGCAATCATGCGGCATTGTGGCGCCGCCCCCTGCAGTCAGGTAACGTGCCACACTGCACCTGAGGTGAGGTGAACCACCTCTCACTAAAGGCCGGAACCGTTCTGCGGGCGGAACGTTGTGTACTTTCCTCTGTTGTCAGAGTGGGGAAGGTTTAAGATGGTGCACGGGCCGGACTCCTGAGCAAAGAAGGAGGCGAGGAGTGAAGTGGAGCGTGTGATGATGTTTAGCCGCTCTGCAGCAGAATGACCTGTACATCAGCGCCATCATGGACGTCACCGGGCAGGTGGCTCTCTACAGCTTCAGTGCTAAGGCTAACGAGTGGGTGAGTGGCCCGGCAGTGGCAGTGACTGTGTGCAGGTGCATGACCCTGGCTGTGTGCTGCTGCTGGACCCTGTGTGCTGCTGGCTCCTGTGTTATGTCACCTGCATGGTGGCATTGTTGCAGGCACCTGCTCTAATACCCTCACCTACCAAAATATTTCTGCATTAACCCCTTAATGACATGGCAAACTTTTTTTTTCTTAATTTAATTCCATCTCTTGTTCCAAGAGCCGTAATATAGGCTGTGGCTTATTAAAGGGGTCCTGTCAAACTTCTTCTGCTTTGCTGTTTTATTCTCGCAGCTTCTCCGGGTTCGCCATATGTTTTTTTGTTTTTATTTAATTCGCAGACCATGCCGCTGGTCTGAACAATCAATCTTTAGAAATGTTCCCCAAGTACGGGAGGTGAGGAATATCATGTGCTGCAACCCCCTTAAGGGGTTAAACGGATGCAATCTGGAGGTTGACGTGCAATGCAGCTATACGGACCGGGCTCTGCCGCTGCTCTATGTAGTTGTTCTGTACGGCGGCCATCGCTAAGGGGTTATAAACAGCCGCTGATGTTATTAAAGGGGTTGTGCGCTCGGACGATCCCTTTTCAGTTGGTATGTTTTCCCCTTTTAAAGCAATAACACTTAAACTCACCTCGGGTATCCTCTCTGTCTTTCCCGGCGATCATGTGACATCACTCGAACACTGCTGCCAGTCAGCGGCTGCTTCGATCTTGGACGTATCTCATACGTAGGAGGGGAGTAGTAAGAAAGCGTGGTTTTGAAATTATGCATACCCACAGGAATGCGATCGATTGCCATGAATGGTCCAACGTCACGGCAACCACACAGAAAATCCCGCTCGCTGTTCATTCGCGATCGCGGTGTATGCCTGCAAAATACAGCACTCTGAGCCGCACATCACGTTCCACCGGAAGTGACGTGCTGTAAGCTGACCGCTGGAAATGACTGCGGACCTCATTTCCGGCAGTCAGCTTATAGCATGTCACCTCAGGAGGAGGTAATCGTTCGGGACTCCGCAGGAGGACAGAGAAGCAGTGCGGCGCATCAGCGCTCCATACAGCGCTCCATTTTTTTTCTGTTTATAATTGCTGTTTATGAAACAGTGTGATCAGCAGTGCTAAATGGGTGCGGTTGGGGCGTGGATATGGGCGTGACTACTAAAATGGGTGTGGCCCAAAATTTGCCACGGCGTGCGTAGCGCGCCGCAGCCTTTATCCCTCTTTGCCTTCTTCAAAAGTTGGGAGGTATGCCAGAGCGCTGAGTGGAACGGTCCTAACTTCCATACTGGGGATCCCTTTAAGAAAGGCCTGGCATCAGAACCAGAGCGCTGAGTGGATTTTCCTTGACTTCCATATCAATGATCCCTTTAATAGAAGCCTGGGGTGAGAATCAGAGCACTGAGGGATTTACCCTAACTTCCATACCAGAGATCCCTTTAAGAGAGGGGGTCAGTACCAAAGCGCAGAGTGGATTTTCCCTCACTTCCGTACCGAGGATCTCTTTAAGAGGGGACTTGGTCAGAACCAGAGCTTTGAGTGGATTTGCCCTAACTTCCAAAAAGGGGATCCCTTTAAGAGAGCCTGGGATCAGAACCAGAGCGCTGAGTGTATTTGCCCTGACTTGCATACCAATGATCACTTTAATAGAACCCTGGGGTCAGAATCAGCGCGCCGAGGGATTTGCCCTAACTTCCATACAGGAGATCCCTTTAAGAGAGCCTGGGGTCAGTACCAGAGCATTTGAAGGCAATTGCCCTGACTTCCATACCGGGGATCCCTTTAAGAAGGGCCTGGGGTCAGAATTAAAGCTCTGGATGGATTTGCCCTGACTTCCATACCAGAGATCCCTTTAAGAAGGGCCTGGGGTCAGTACCAAAGTGCAGAGTGGATTTGCCCTAAATTCCATACCAATGATCCCTTTAAGAGACCCTGGGGTCAGAACCACAGAGCAGAGTGGAACAGTCCTAACTTCCATACCGGGGATGCCTTTAAGAGATGCCTGGTGCTGGATGGATTTGCTCTGACTTCCATACCAATGATCTCTTTAAGAGGGAAGATGTGCCTCCGGGATGGAGGATGTGTGATGTGTATATAGGCACGGGGGGGAATTCATTTCAGTCATGTGCTCTCTGCTCCTTTCAGGGGGACAGACAATGGCTGGGAGCTTATGTTCCCAGGGATGCCAGATTTCTCCCACCATGTCAGTGTCTGCTGAGGTGTTGTCTAGTGGTCATAGCAACCAATCACAGCTCAGCTTCTTTTAACCAGCTCTGGTGAAATGAGAGATGCTTAGAGATTGTTTGCAAGGAAAACTGTTGCTCATAGCAACCAATCACAGCTCAGCTTCTTTTGAACAGCTCTGGTGAAATGAAAGATGCTTCATGATTGGTTGGTGATACACACACACAAACACATTCATTTTTATATATAGAGATAAGTTAACCAGCGTTTTCTCATTTTTCCAACAAAATTTACAAAACCATTTCTTTTAGGGACCACCTCACATTTGAAGTGAGTTTCGAGGGTCAATATAACAAAAAATACCCAAAAGTGACGCCATTCTAAAAATTGCACTCCTCAAGGTGCTCAAAACCACATTCACATTCTCCATTTATACCTTTGGCCTGGAACAGCTCATAGAATCTCATGGCTTGCAGTATCACCTCGATGCTGATGACACACAAATCTACGTTTTTGGACCAGATATTGCCTCCCTACTAACCAAAATCCTACAATGTCTGCCGCTATTTCATCCTTCTCCACTATATTTCTAAAACTTAACATGGACAAAACAGAATTCATCATTTTTCCCCCCATCTCTCTCGACTCTCCCAACAGACCTATCCATTAAAGTAAATGGTTGCTCACTCTCTCCAGTCCCACAAGCTTGCTGCCTCGGGGTAATCCTTGTCTCCGATCTCTCCTTCAAACCACATATCCAAGCCCCTTCCACTGCCTGCCGACTTCAACTCAAAAATATTTCCTGGATCCTACGTTCCTCAACCCAGAATCTGCAAAAACTCTAATCCAGCCCTCATCATCTCCTGCCTTGACTACTGCAACCTCCTGCTCTGTGGCCTCGCCTCTAACACTCTCGCTCCCCTCCAATCTATCCTAAACTCTTCTGTCCGACTAATCCACCTGTCCTCCTGTTATTCCCGGCCTCTCCTCTCTGTCAATCCCTTCACTGGCTCCCCATTATCCAGAGACTCCAGTTCAAAACCCTAACCATGTCATGCAAAGTCATCCATAACCTGTGTCCTCCGTACATCTGTAACCTTATCTAGCGGTACTTACCTGCACGCAACCTCCAATCCTCACAAGATCTCCTTCTCTACTCCAGTCTTATCTCCTCTTCCCACAATTGCATACAAGCTTTCTCCCAGGCATCTCCCCTACTCTGGAACTATCTACCCCAATATATCAGACTCTCACCTACTGTGGAAACCTTCAAAAAGAACCTGAAGACCTACCTCTTCCATCAAGCCTACAACCTACATTAACCACCAATCCATTAAACCGCTGCACAACCAGCTCTGCTCTCGCCTATTGTATTCTCACCCATCCCTTGTAGATTGTGAGCCATCGCAGGCAGGGTCCTCTCTCCTCCTGTACCAGTTGTGACTTGTATTGTTTAAGATTATTGTACCCGATTTTATTATGTATAACCCCTTTTCACATATAAACCGCTATGGAATAAATGGCGCTATAATAACACAGGTTATGCAAAAAAAAATTTTTCAAGAGCTGTTTTGGTTATTCCACGTATTCTTTATGTTTTTGAGTGCGCTGAATCCGAAAATGACCTCCGTTTTGTCATAGGACATCACGTTTTCTGACAATTTAAGTAACTATGTTAAATAAGACAATACCTCAAAATAAATGAAAATAGACTCATAAAATTAATTTTTTATTGCAAATGTTTCATGAAAATCATTTTTTTTAACTGCAATGAGCTCACTAACACACACTAAAATCGATTCTTCTTCCCTGTGAGGCTTCTCTTGGTACATTTACTCTTGTGAGTAGCATCTGTAATGTCTCTCTGAAGCGTCCAACAGTAGTCTGCCATCATTGTAATGCTCCATCTTCCCTGGTATCTTCTTTCCATCTCTTTAGTGTCCTGGTGGAATCGTTCACCTTGCTCTTCACTCACAGCTCCCAAATTTTCAGGAAAGTTGTCAAGGTGGTAATGGAGGAAATGCACTTTCAAACTCATCAGGCAACCTAAAGCTTGAAATGGTTTCAGCATTCGTCCGACGATTTTTTTGTAGTCAGGGTCTTTGTTATTGCCTAAAAATTTCTCTACGACCTCTTTAAATGCAATCCACCCTTCTTTTTGAGGATGCGTCATGGTATTGATAAACTCTTGATCAGCTATAAGCCTTCTAATGTCTGGTCCGACGAACACACCTTCCTTCAATTTTGCCTCCGAGAGGCCGGGAAACTTTGTGACCAAGTATTTGAAGCATTCTCCATCTTTTGGAAGTGATTTTACGAATTGCTTCATCAATCCCAATTTGATGTGGAGAGGTGGTAGAAGAACTTAATGGGGAGGAACCAAAGTTTCTCGGAGGACATTTTTTTCACCAACTGTGAGCACCCTCGGCTGCCAATTCTTCTTGGTCCAGTGATTTTGTCAGTCTCGACTGTCCCAAAGACACAGAAAACAAGGGTATTTGGTATACCCAGCTTATTGCCCGAGCAGCATGTACAAGACTTTCAAATCCCCGCACACTTGCCAACTGTGGTCTTCATATTTAAGTTTACGAAGAACCAATTCCAAGTTCTCGTAGGTTTCCTTGAGGTGTACGGAATGACCTACAGGGATGGAAGCATAAAAACCGCCGTTGTGGAGTAAAACTGCTTTGAGACTTCTTTTTCAAGAATCTAAAAAAAGACGCCATTGCGCTGAATCATATTGTATTTTGAATTGACCCATCAAACCTTCGACATCGATGCAATAAACCAACTTATCTTCCTGGGCAAAGTAAGGAATGAACTCATCTTCTCGATGTCTGAACCATGAAAAAGACACTCCTGGCAACAATAAATTCTTGCTTTTGAGCCTTGATCCGAGTAACTCAGCGGCATCTTTGGGAAGATTCAAGTCTCTTACCAAATCATTCATCTCCTACTCGGAAAACAATTTTGGTCTTGTATCATCTTCAAAGTCAGAACTTGATTCATCATCTGGTTCAGGTATGTCTCCACCTTCATCGGAGCTAGTTATCTCTTCCAAGGTAGCAGGGGCCTTGGGTACTGGTATAGTAGTCTGCTCCATCAATTTCAAAATCCTATTTCAAAGTACTATTTCAAAGTACTGTTGAATTAGACTAGAATTCTAGAATGCATTTGGCCACTCATGTCTCCTACAGTATTGTCATCATCACCATCTGACCGAGATGTTCTTCTGTTCCCACAGGTATGCATTGCTGAATTTCCACCACTTTCCCTTGCTCCCGAATGCCACATATGAACTGCATTGTATTTTATATGGTATGCATTGCTGAATTTCCACCACTTTCCCATGCTCCCGAATGCCACATATGAACTGCATTGTATTTTATATGGTATGCATTGCTGAATTTCCACCACTTTCCCATGCTCCCGAATGCCACATATGAACTGCATTATATTTTATATGGTATGCATAGCTTACCCATCTTCTTGTATCCATAATTGTACTCCATTCTTGTTATCTCTGCCACACATCTAAGTGGTCTGTATAACCCCTTCCCCCTTTTATGACCTCTGCTTAACTCTGTGCATTTGGCCTGGGCAGTCACACCCCACTTTTACTCACACCTGATTGTGTTTAGCTGCACAAATATTCAGCACCATGGGTCTGCTCCAGATGTAGTCGGCTCCATCAATTTCAAAATCCTATTTCAAAGTACTATTTCTAAGTACTGTTGATTAGACTAGAATTGGACTGGAATTGACTGGAAGGTAACGGACAATAACCCCACAACAATGTTTCGCCTTCTTTTTACTATCACCCCCATACTACTCTATTTCTCCCTAACTCCTGCAATCCCCCCTCCTAGTAAGGAACTATTCATCTCCCCCTCCATTGTCCCCAGCCACCTAACCTTCTCCTCACAACTGTTCCTCCCCATACAGTCCTTTTTCTCCAGACATGCACTGCCACATCATGTCCTATCCTCCTCCCACCTTCTAATGCTCTGTCTACTACTCCTTATTGCTGGCGACGTATCCCCAAATCCTGGTCCTCCTCAACACATCCCTACACTCACTTCTACCACCCTGCCACGATCCTCTACACGTCTTCGTAACCATGACAACCTCATACCTATTCATCCAGCCCCCACTCCCCCAACCCCCTTACCTGGAGCCCTATGGAACGCACGCTCTGTCTGCAATAAGCTATCATTTATCCATGACCTCTTTATCACCAACAAACTCTCCTTCCTCGCCATTACTGAAACCTGGCTCACTCCCTCTGACACAGCCTCTCCAGCTGCGCTTTCCTATGGCGGATTCCTTTTCTCTCACACCCCTCGCCCCAGCAATAAACGTGGTGGAGGAGTTGGCTTGCTCCTGTCTGATACCTGCTCCTTTACCCCAATTCCTCTGCCACCCTCCGCTACTCTTCCCTCGTTTGAGGTGCACTCCGTCCGCATCTACTCCCCCTCCAACCTCCAGCTGGCTGTCATCTACCGCCCCCCAGGACTAGCCATCTCCACCTTTCTCGACCACTTCACCACCTGGCTACTCCATTTCCTTTCTGCTGACATCCCCACCATCATCATGGGCAACTTCAACATCCCCATTGACACTTCCACCCCGGCTGCCTCTAAACTTCTATCCCTCATGGCTTCCCTTGGCCTCACTCAATGGTCCTCTGCGACCACTCACAAAGATGGTCACACACTGGACCTTATCTTCACCCATCTCTGTTCCCTCACTAATCTCAATAACTCACCCCTCCCCCTGTCTGACCACAACCTACTGACATTCTCTTCCCTCTCCTCTCCCACTGAGCAACCCCTGCACCATAAACTCGCTCACCCTCGCAGGAATCTCAAACATCTCAATTTACAATCACTCTCTGAATCCCTTCTCCCCCTTACAGACATAGCTTCCCTTCACGACACTGATGCTGCTGCCACTTTTTATAACCCCACAATAACAGCAACACTTGATTCGGCTGCCCCCCTCACGCAGAGCAAAACTCGAACAATCAACAGGCAGCCCTGGCTGACCAGCCTGACCAAAGAACTGAGACGGGTTTCCAGGGCCGCTGAGCGGAGATGGAAGAGAACACATTCTACTGAGCACTTCAACGCATACAAGCAGTCCCTTGCCAGCTTTAAGTCTACGCTCTCTGCCGCAAAGCAAACTTACTTCGCATCTCTCATATCCTCCCTGTCTCATAACCCTAAACAGCTCTTCAACGCTTTCAATTCTCTACTCCACTCCACAGCACCTCCTCCCCCTCCTCTCATCTCTGCTGAAGACTTTGCTTCCTTTAAGCAGAAGATCGACACGATCAGATAAATCTTTGGCCCGCAGCCCCCAATGCCCCTCTTAACCGCTCAGCCCTGTTCTGAAAAAGCCAGCTTCTCCACCATGACAGAAGATCAGCTCTCCACCCTTCTGTCAAGTTCACACCTCACCACTTGTGCCCTTGACCAACTCCCATCCCACCTCATCCCTAACTTGGCCACAGTCCTCATCCCATCTCTAACACACCTATTCAACCTTTCACTTACAAATGGTGTCTTTCCCTCATCCTTCAAACATGCCTCAATCACACCCATCCTCAAAAAGCCTTCCCTTGACCCATCCTCTGTGTCTAACTATCGCCCGATATCTCTTCTCCCTTACGCCTCAAAACTACTGGAACAGGATGTATATCTTGAACAGTCCTCCCACCTCTCCTCCTGTTCCCTCTTTGACCGGTTACAATCTGGCTTCCGACCGCATCACTCAACTGAAACTGCCCTAACTAAAGTTACTAACGACTTGCTAACCACCAAGAGCAAGCGACACTACTCTGTCCTCCTTCTCCTGGACCTATCCTCTGCCTTTGACACTGTAGACCATTCCCTCCTGCTACAGATTCTCTCATCTCTTGGCATCACAGACTTGGCCCTATCCTGGATCTCATCACACCTAACAGACCGTACATTCACTGTCTCCCCCTCACACACCACCTCCTCACCTCGCCCCCTGTCTGTCGGTGTTCCCCAAGGCTCTGTCCTAGGACCCCTACTATTCTCCATCTATACCTTCGGCTTGGGACAGCTCATAGAATCCCACGGTTTGCAGTATCACCTCTATGCCGATGACACGCAGATCTACCTATCTGGACTCGACCTCGCCTCCTTACTGACTGTGACTCCACAATGTCTGTCTGCTATCTCAGCCTTCTTCTCTGCTCGCTTTCTCAAACTGAAAATGGACAAAACAGAATTCATCATCTTTCCCCCATCTCACTCTACCCCTCCACCAGACCTATCCATCAATGTCAACGGCTGCTCTCTTTCCCCAGTCCCGCATGCCCGGTGCCTTGGGGTGATCCTCTACTCTGCGCTCTCTTTCAAACCACATATACAAGCCCTCGCCTCCTCCTGCCGCCTCAAACTCAAAAATATTTCCCGGATCCGCTCATTCCTCAACCACGAAACCACAAAAACACTAGTGCACGCTCTTATCATCTCCCGCCTCGACTACTGCAACCTCCTACTCTCTGGCCTCCCCTCTAGCACTCTAGCACCGCTCCAGTCCATCCTACACTCTGCTGCCCGACTAATCCACCTGTCTCCCCGCTATTCCCCAGCCTCCCCCCCTATGCCAGGTCCTTCACTGGCTTCCTATTGCCCAGAGGATCCAATTCAAAACCCTAACCATGACATACAAAGCCATCCACAACCTGTCTCCTCCATACATCTGTGACATGGTCTCTAGGTACCTACCCGCACGCAACCTTCGATCGTCCCAAGATCTCCTTCTCTACTCCCCCATTATCTCTTCTTCCCACAACCGCATACAAGACTTCTCCCGTGCTTCCCCCATACTCTGGAACTCCCTACCGCAACACATCAGACTCTCACCATCAACGGAAACCTTCAAGAAGAACCTGAAGACCCACCTGTTCCGACAAGCCTACAGCCTGCAATAATCCTCGGTCTACTGAACCATCGCACGACCTGCTCTACCCTCTCCTACTGTATCCTCACCCATCCCTGTAGACTGTGAGCCCTCGCGGGCAGGGTCCCCTCTCCTTATGTACTTGTGTGTCCCTTGTCTTACACTTGTATATTACTCTTGTATATATTACACTTGTTTATATTTCCCCTTTTCACATGTATATCGCCATGGAATAAATGGCGCTATATAAATGCATAATAATAATAATATCTGTGCCATGGGGGATGGGACAAATTGCTGAATGAATATTGGGGTATGAAATGGAATGCTTCCATTTTGAATTATACCCTTTCACATCGCATGAACAAAAGTAACAATCGTCACTATGGTTCTTTTGCTCTCTCCATACCATAGGAATCCCATAACGGAAAGCTTTTTTCTTACACTTCAACCAATTTCGGAGGTCCTTAACACACCGTTTGCACACTTTATGAGGAGCCCAAGCTTTATCTTGATCTCCAAGCTTTAGGGTACCGTTACACTTAGCGATGCACCAGCGATCCCGACAACGATATGGATCGCTGGTGCATCGCTAAGTGGTCGCTAGTGAGCTGCCACACAGGCAGATCTCACCAGCGACATAGCAGAGGTCGGGGGTCGCTACTTACCTGTCAGACGCGGCGATCCTGACATCCTCCCGCCCGCTTCCACGCGTCGCTCGTCGGCGCCACAGGAAGCCCAGCAGGAAGCGCCCGACGAGAAATGGTCCATGACGTTCTCTCGCGACCAGCGATGAGCAGCGGGGGAGCGGTCGGAGGTAAGTATCAGACATAGCGATATCGCTAGCAATATCGCTATAACATCACAAAATCGGTGATGTTACAGCGATATTGCTAGCGATATCGCTATGTGTAACGGGGGCTTTAGTCTGAAATATGCGAAGTATACTTTTTTCACAAAGTCTGAAATATTCAGCTGTTGCTTCAACACTGTATATTCACCACAAATGTAACAGAAACTGTCAGGCGAATTAATACACTTCCGCTGAGTCATAATGCTAATTTTGGGAAACATGGTTGAATATGACGAGCTAACACGAACTGAGATTAAAAAGTGTGAATAGGCGAGAACCAAGATAAAACAATTGAAACAAGCCCAGGCATGTCAGAGCCCGTTCATTCAGCTTGCAACATGTTGATGCTGGTTTCATTAGCTCACTCTGCAAGTTCTTTCCTTTGAAAGTTATATTTTTTTGGCATTATATATCTTCAATGCATTGATGTGAATTAATTAATAGTAATTTTGACTTTCAAAACCCTAAGATAAAAAAAAAACAAAAATTGAGAAAAATGTACTAAATTTGAAGAGAATTTTGCATTTTGTGGCAAATCCTGACGTCCAGGATTTTTTTCAATTTTTTTTGTTTTCAGCACACTAAAATACATGGAAATTAGATGAAAATAATCAAACAGCTTTTTAGTCGCAGACCTGTGAATAAATAATAATAATAATTCAAGAAGTTTATTAACCCTTCAGGTGCTTCACGAGAACTAAAGCAAAGGAAAATGAACATTTTACTTTTTTTTTTTTTTACAAAAATATTACTTTGGAATCAATTTTTTATTTTCACAAGGGTATCAGGAGAAAATGGACCACAAAATTTGTTGTGCAATTTCTCCCGAGAATGATAATACCCCATATGTGGGTGAAAGTCACTATTTGTGCACATGGCAGAGCTCAGAAGGGAGGGAGCACCGTTTGACTTTTTGAATGCAAAATTGTCTGGAATCAATGGTGGCACCATGTTGTGTTTGGAGACCCCCTGATGTACCTAAACAGTGGAACCCCCCAATTCTAACACTAACCCCAACACACCCTAACCCTAATCCCAACCCTAACCATAATCCTAGCCACAAACCTAACCCTAACTCACCCCTAACCCTAATCCCAACCCTAACTGTAATCCCAAAACCCTAACCCTAGCCCAAATCTAACTTTAGCCCAACCCTAACCCTAGTCCCAACCCTAACTTTAGCCCAACCCTAATTTAGCCCAACCCTACTATAGCCCAACCCTAACTTTAGTCCAACCCTAACTTTAGCCCAACCCTAACTCTAGCCCCAACCTTAACCCTAGCCCAACCCTAACTTTAGCCCAACTCTAACTTAAGCCCAACCCTAACCCTAATGGAAAAATGGAAATGAATACATTTTTTTAACTTTATTATTTTTACCTAACTAATGTGGTGATAAAGGGGGGATTGATTTACTATTTTTCATTTTGATCACTATGATAGGGTCTATCACAGTGATCAAAATGAACCAATAGGAAAAATTTCCTATTATCTTCTCGGAAGAAGATGCCTATGGCAGGGGGACTTCAAAGGGGGATGCAGAGACACAGGAGGTACCGGGGGAGGATCGGGGGACCCCATTTCTCTCTTCCCTGGTAGTCGAGACCCCAGAGAACATGATTCGGATCGTTTTTTACCCCGGAGAACTTCCGACTCTGGGGAGCGCTATACACTTATTTCTCAGCAACGTTAAAAAGCAGCGCTGAGGTGTAAGTATCATTAACTGCTGCCATTAAAAGGCGTATCAGTGGTCATTAAGGGGTTAAAACAGTGCTTCCAAGCTCAATAGAAAAGAACTTGTAAGCACTGTGCATGTTCTGTTGTCTAGAAGTGGTGGTCTGTCTCCAAGACAATGAGCTATAAACAAAAGAAGAATATAGTGTTAATATCTCAAGACTGGCTGAAAATGTAAAAATCAGTGAATTGCAAAATTTATTGCATTTACAAGCACTATCTGACAATATACAGTGGGTTTGGAAAGTATTCAGACCACTTTACATTTTTCACTCTTTGTTTCATTGTAGCCATTTGGTAAATTCAAAAAAGTTCATTTTTTTCTTATTTAATGTACACTCTTCACTCCATCTTGACTGAAAAAACAGAAATGTAGAAATTTTTGCAAATTTATTAAAAAAGAAAAACTAAAATCTACTGTTTGTTCTGATATAAAGCCAAAAAATGCCCCAACAGTGTATCAATTATCCACAGATTCTGCTATGTGTGTGGCTCTTTTACATCAAAAGGCCAAGTACGTTCAATCGCTCATGATTTTAAAAAGATGTACCAGATGTACTTTAAATGTCCACTTGGTGATCAAGACAAAAGCTGGGCCTCTCATGTGATATGCTCAAGTTGTTCAAATGGTCTTTGTGACTGGTTGAACTTGAGGAAAGTGGCTATGCCATTTGCTGTTCCCATGATTTGGAGAGAACCCAAAAATCATAGTGATGACTGCTATTTTTGTTTTGTCAAACTGAAGGGCTTTTCTACAAAGAACAAACATAAGATTAATTACCCTGAACCCGAATCTGTGATTAGGCCAGTTCCACATGATGGTACTTTGCTAGTTCCTGTACCACCATTGTCTGGATTGAATGAAAGTGAAGTAGAATATGAAGACTAAGCTACTGGCGAAGACATGGAGACCTCAAGTCCAGGTGAGTATGTACCTGATGGAGTAACCAAGCAGCCAGAATGCTTTACTCAACATGAATTAAATGATCTCATCAAAGACCTTTCATTGTCAAAAGATAAAGCTGAACTTCTTGCATCTAGGTTGAAACAGAAAAATCGTCTTCATGAATTATGTCAAAGTGTGTTGTTACTGAAACAGAAGTGACACTTTAACACATTTTTTCACAGTTGATGGTGTACTGGAGCAAAGTGAATGGCCTCTTTGAAGAACTGAATCAAAAGTATTTTGTTGCAGATTGGCGATTGTTTATTGACTCATCCCAGAGAAGTTTGAAAGCAGTGTTGCTTCATAATGGAAATATGAAACCATCAATCCCTATTGCTCACTCATGTCATCTAATGGAAAGTTCTGAAAATATGTCAGTTATTTTGGATGCTATACAACATAAGCATCATCAATGCACATTATTTATCTGTGGAGATTTGAAAGTGATTGGTCTGCTAACGGGAATGCAAGGAGGTTTCACAAAATATTGTTGTTTCTTGTGTATGGGACAGTAGAAATACAGTAGAGCATTATGTTCGTGTGACATCGGCGGCTATGCCCGCCGATGCCCCTTCTGTAGCAGCGCGCACCGCAGCGTTTCCCTACCTGCGCGCTCCCGTCCGGGCGCGCGCCCGTCCTCCACTTGCCCTCACGGCGGCTCCTGGCTCCCGCCCCCTGTCTCGCGCACGCCTCCTCCCGCTCTCTCTCTCCAGCGGTGGGCGGCGCTGAGGGGCTGGCCTGGGGGACGCACTTCCGGGGGTTGGTATATTTCAGGCGTCCTCGCTGTTAGGAGGACGCCTGATGATTGTGTAGTTTTCTGCACCCTCTGGCCTCTACAGTTATCCTGTAGCTTACTTATCTCTGCCTATCCTTCCTGCCGTCCTCTGAGTCGTTCCCCTCTCCCTCCCCAGTCTGCCCAGGCTCTCCTTCCTTTCCACTCCCTGTGCCCGTCCTCTGTCTCCAGTTCGCCCTGGTCCTTCCTCTTGCCATTCCCATATTGTGTCTTTTCCTGTGCTACCTGTCCCTGCTTGTATATTGGTCCGCTTCCTCCCCAGGCCTTTTGTCCGTGGAGCCGTCCCTCTTGGTTCCGGCTGTCGCGCCTCCGTCCTCTGTGGTCCTGCCCCAAACGATCCCTGTATAGGGGTCGGTCTTCACCTGGCGTGCTCGGCCCAGGGGCTCCGGATCCGCGATCCAGAGGGTCCACTCTCTGACATAGTTTTCTCTCAGCATTACAGTATCATCAGGCCATGGACCCCGCCGGTGCCGCGGCTGCCACTCAAAAGAAACTGCTTTTCCTGAGAGAGAATCAGACCCGTATCATGTCTTTCATGAAGTCCATGGACACCCGGCTCTCCGCCCTGCAAACCGCTGACCCAGCGCATGCACCTCTCTTAGTCAGTCTCCAGCAGGAGCTCGCACAGCAGCGCGATGCGCAATCTCACATTTTGGGGTATATGGCGTCCGTGGATGATCGGCTGCTTTCTTTGCAGTCCTCTGCGGCCGCTTCTAACCAAGCCCGGGACGCTGTCTCTTTCCCTCCTCCCCGTCTTGGTAAGCCGCCTAGGTACTGTGGGGACCCAAAATTGTGTAGGGGATTTTTAAACCAGTGCAGATTGCACTTTGATCTTCTGCCCCAACAATACCCCACGGACCGTGCTAAGGTGGCCTTTATAATCTCCCATCTAGAGGGGGAGGCGTTGGCTTGGGTGAATCCGTTGTGGGAGAGGGATGACCCGGTGGTGACTAACATCCAGAGTTTTTTGGAAACATTCCGTAAGGTTTTTGATGAACCCGGACGTCTTGCTTCCTCTACAGAGGCCCTTTTTAACCTCTGCCAGGGGTCCCTTACTGTAGGGCAATACGCCATCCATTTCCGGACCTTGTCCTCGGAGCTGGGGTGGAATAACGAAGCCCTGGTTGGTGCCTTTTGGAGAGGCCTTTCTAGTAAAATCAAAGACGAGTTGGCCGGGCGTGACCTTCCTACCACCCTGGAAGATCTCATCTCCCTGGCTACTCGTATTGACCTGCGTTTTCAGGAACGCACTAGAGAGTCAGCCAGGGAGAAGAGGCCCTTTAGATTATACCAAGCTCCCATTCCGCGCACCGTTGCTCTCCCTAGTAACACTGTCCCCGAGCCTATGCAGGTGGATCGCATCAAGCTGTCCGAACAACGGCGTAAGGAGAGGATGACCAAGGGACTCTGTCTATATTGTGGAGGGGCCAATCACTTCGTACGCACTTGTCCTGAGAGACCGGGAAACGCATCCGCCTAGGCCAGGTAGGAGAGGGCCCCCTAGGTGATCAGACCCCCTCTCTCCCACTTACTCTTTCAGCTCTGCTTATTACAGGTCGGGGGCGTGGCTCTGTGGAGGCGTATGTGGACTCGGGTGCAGCAGGCAACTTCATCCGCCAGGAGGAGGTTGACAAACTCCAGATTCCCGTGGTTGTCTTAAGTAACCCTCGAGCAATCACCTCCGTCGATGGCAAACCTCTTCCTGGGCTCATCACCACGGTTACCATAGAAGTAAAACTGCAAATTGGCGCACTTCATTCTGAGAAGATTGCCTTCTATGTCCTGCCTCAATTATCCCATGCCATTCTCTTAGGACTACCTTGGCTTAGGCGGCATGAGCCAGTCGTTGACTGGCGCTCCGGAGAGATCCTACGCTGGGGGCACACCTGCCATGCAAGCTGTTTACGTACCCTGGTTCGTTCCCATCCTCAGCTTAGGCCAACGGACCTCCCCGGCCTTCCTGTTCCATACCATGCCTACGCTGATGTTTTCTGCAAGAAGGAGGCGGACTCCCTGCCTCCGCACCGGTCCTATGACTGCCCCATCGACCTGATTCCTGGAGTGGATCCCCCCAGAGGTAGAACTTACCCTCTTTCTCCTGCCGAGACCTCTGCCATGACGGAATATATCCATGAAAATCTGTCCAAGGGGTTTATCCGGAAGTCCTCCTCTCCTGCGGGCGCGGGTTTCTTCTTCGTCCGGAAGAAAGACGGATCACTGCGGCCTTGCATTGATTACCGGGGTCTAAACAATATCACCGTTAAAAATCGTTACCCCCTTCCGTTGATTCCGGAGCTCTTTGACCGGCTGAGAGGAGCCTGGATCTTCACGAAGTTAGATCTGCGGGGAGCTTACAATTTGGTTCGGATCCGTGCAGGGGATGAGTGGAAAACGGCCTTCAATACCCGTGACGGGCATTATGAATACCTAGTCATGCCATTCGGCCTTTGCAATGCCCCCGCTGTGTTTCAAGAATTTATCAACGAGGTATTCCGGGATCTACTCTATTCCTGTGTGGTCATCTATCTAGACGACATTCTCGTTTTCTCGCCCGACCTGTCCTCCCATCGCAAAAGCGTACGCTTGGTCTTGCACCGCCTTCGAGAGAACCAACTCTACGCCAAGATTGAGAAATGCCTTTTTGAGCAGTCGTCACTGCCCTTCTTGGGATATGTCGTCACCGATTCCGGTCTAAAGATGGATCCCGAAAAACTCAGTGCGGTACTCAAGTGGCCCCGTCCAGTGGGGATTAAGGCCATCCAGCGCTTTCTTGGGTTCGCAAATTATTACCGTCAGTTTGTGCCTCATTTTTCTACGGTTACCAAACCCATCACGGCCTTGACCCGCAAGGGAACGAAGCCCAACAGCTGGTCCCCTGAAGCTGAAAACGCTTTCCAAGCTCTGAAACGTTCCTTTGCGTCAGCACCCATTTTGCATCGGCCTGTGACCAGCAGGCCCTTGATCCTGGAAGTGGATGCCTCCTCCACTGGAGCTGGGGCGGTCCTGTCCCAGCAGGCTTCATCCGGACGGTTGGTTCCTTGCGGCTTCTTTTCTAAAGTCTTTTCACCTGCGGAGTGCAACTACTCCATTGGAGACCGAGAATTACTGGCCATTAAGATGGCCTTGGCTGAATGGCGGTATTTACTCGAGGGGGCTGTACATCCCTTTACCATCCTCACTGACCACAAGAACCTGGCTTACCTGCAGTCTGCCCAAAGACTCAATGCCCGGCAAGCCAGGTGGGCTCTGTATTTCTCCCGCTTTGACTTCCAACTTCACTTTCGACCTGGTAATAGGAACATCAAGGCCGATGCCCTTTCCAGGTCGTTACAGTCATCGGAGAGGGATGAAGTCCCATCCTATATTATCGAGCCTACTAAGATGATCACCGTGGCCCCTGTGAATTTTGCTATTCCTCCGCCCGGTAAGACTTTCGTCCCTCAAAGCAGACGTACAGAGGTGTTGGGCTGGGGGCATTCCTCCAAAATTGCTGGACACGTTGGGACTAAAAAGACTCTCTCGCTGCTGTCCCGGTATTACTGGTGGCCCACGCTTCGCCAGGACGTGATGGACTATGTTGCCTCGTGCACAATCTGTGCCCAGAGCAAGGTGGCTAGGACTTTGCCCGCCGGTCTTCTTCACCCATTGCCAGTTCCTGAGGTCCCCTGGCAGCAGATCGCCATGGATTTTGTAACTGATTTACCCCGCTCAGCCGGATGTACCACCATCTTAGTCGTAGCAGATCGTTTTTCCAAAATGGCCCATTTCATTCCCTTACCGGGACTACCGTCCGCCCCGAAGCTGGCCGAGATCTTCATCCACCAGGTCTTCAGGCTGCATGGTCTTCCTCAGCGGATTCTGTCGGATCGGGGGGTCCAGTTCACCTCCCGCTTCTGGAGGGCTCTCTGCCGGCTTATGGGTACATCCCTCGACTTCTCCTCCGCATACCATCCTCAGACCAACGGGCAAGTGGAGCGAATTAATCAGGTGTTAACCACCTACCTACGTCACTTCGCCAACACCCATCAGGACAATTGGGTCGCGCTCTTACCTTGGGCTGAATTCTCGCACAATAATCATCCCAGCGAATCTACCACCAAGTCACCTTTTTTTGTGGTAACCGGTCAAAACCCAGGTATTCCGTTACCTTTCTCCACGTCTACAGGAGTACCCGCAGCCGATTCTCTTGCTAAAGAATTCTCGCAGATTTGGAGAGAGACCAGGGACGCGCTCAAGGGTGCCAACAATCGAATCAAGAAACATGCAGACAAAAGACGGAGGGACGTGCCTCCGTACCATCCAGGTGACAAAGTCTGGCTTTCTACTCGACATATCCGTCTGAGAGTTCCCTCTTATAAGCTGAGTCCTCGGTACATTGGGCCGTTTGAAGTGATTGGACGTATTAATGAAGTGGCTTACAAGCTGAGGTTGCCTGCTTCGCTCCGGGTTCCCAACGCTTTCCATGTCTCGCTCCTGAAACCCGTAGTCCTGAATCGGTTCCAACCAGTTTCCATCGTCCCTCCTTCACCTGTTATCTCGGACAACGTCTTCGAAGTCAAGGACATCTTGGCAATGAAAAGAGTCCGGGGTAAGACCCTTTTTCTTATCGATTGGGTGGGTTTTGGTCCCGAGGAACGGTCCTGGGAGCCTCGGGAAAATATCAACGCTCCCCTGATTCTGAAAAAGTTTTTGGCCAATCTCAGTAAGGGAGGACGTAAGGAGAGGGGTACTGTGACATCGGCGGCTATGCCCGCCGATGCCCCTTCTGTAGCAGCGCGCACCGCAGCGTTTCCCTACCTGCGCGCTCCCGTCCGGGCGCGCGCCCGTCCTCCACTCGCCCTCACGGCGGCTCCTGGCTCCCGCCCCCTGTCTTGCGCACGCCTCCTCCCGCTCACTCTCTCCAGCGGTGGGCGGCGCTGAGGGGCTGGCCTGGGGGACGCACTTCCGGGGGTTGTTATATTTCAGGCGTCCTCGCTGTTAGGAGGACGCCTGATGATTGTGTAGTTTTCTGCACCCTCTGGCCTCTACAGTTATCCTGTAGCTTACTTATCTCTGCCTATCCTTCCTGCCGTCCTCTGAGTCGTTCCCCTCTCCCTCCCCAGTCTGCCCAGGCTCTCCTTCCTTTCCACTCCCTGTGCCCGTCCTCTGTCTCCAGTTCGCCCTGGTCCTTCCTCTTGCCATTCCCATATTGTGTCTTTTCCTGTGCTACCTGTCCCTGCTTGTATATTGGTCCGCTTCCTCCCCAGGCCTTTTGTCCGTGGAGCCGTCCCTCTTGGTTCCGGCTGTCGCGCCTCTGTCCTCTGTGGTCCTGCCCCAAACGATCCCTGTATAGGGGTCGGTCTTCACCTGGCGTGCTCGGCCCAGGGGCTCCGGATCCGCGATCCAGAGGGTCCACTCTCTGACATAGTTTTCTCTCAGCATTACAGTTCGTCGTTATTGGGGACAGAGAAACATCTATGCTCCGGGTAGAGACAATGTTCAGCATAATCCTTTAGTTGCTCCAACAAAAATCTTTCTTCCTCCACTACATATAAAGATGGGATTGATTAAAAACTTTGTTGAAGCCATGGCAAAGACAAATTAACAAGGATTCCAGTACATTTCACAGAAATTCTCATGCATTTCACCAGCAAAACTCAAGGAAGGGGTATTTGTTGATCCTCAGATCAGAGAGCTTATGAGAGATGATGTGTTTGAAGGAAGTCTAAATGATAAGGAATTGAGATCTTGGAAAAGCTTCAAGTGGATCTGTGAAAACTTCTTAGGAAAACAAAAATCTCCAGAAAATGGTAAAGGTTTTGAGGAACTGATAAACCATTGTCTTGGATGTCGCATGTCTCTGAAAGTACACTTTTTGCATTCACATTTAGATTTCTTCCCTCAAAATCTTGGTGATGTAAGCTATGAACAAGGCGAGTGGGTTCACCAAGATATTAAAGTAATGGAACGCAGTGGATGTTATATAGGGACAACCCTGAAAAATCGTATCAACGACAGTCTAATGTCAAGCACTTTTAATTTCTGCTCATATTTGGTTTCTATTTTGCATGTGAATTTCTTTTGGTTCAATAAAAACTGTTTTCTAAGGTGAAACATTTTTTTCTGATATGTAGATTACTGTTTTCTTAATGACGCCAGTATATTTCCTACACCTTATAACAATGATGCTGCTCCATGGAAACTATACGTGCGACAGAAAAACTATATACAGCCCCTGACGAAGGAGTTAAACCAAACCGCGCGTCGGGGCGTGCTCTGTACTAGGCAACACCACTATCCAGATATTTTATACTTTTTAGTAATCTCGCCATATGCTTTAGTATCTAATTCTACCACAGAATCTACTTGAGATGCTCTTCTAAAAGGCATATCTTACATCACCCTGCCTATACTATATGGGCTGTCTATTTGTCTGCACCAGTGCACTAGTTGCTCTGCATTTACTTTACACAGGTGCATATTTTTATTATTCATATTCTAAATACTAATTGGTGCATACTTTGGCAGCTATTTCCTCTGTAAAAGATTGCTCAAGTCTTATGATGCTGATTCACAGCAGAATAATCAGCCCATATCTATTACTACAACAATCTGTTCCTTGTTTGCAGTAGTTTATCTTGTCCAAATCCTTCATTCACTTATGTTTTCTTATTTTTACTTTTAATTTTTGTTTTTCTTATTTTTTTTACCATTTACAGATGGTTATTCATATTGATAATTATTATTTGATCTTTTAATGGTTATCACTTGTTGGCTCTTTATGTTGATAATTAAAACTTGACTTTTTTAACTTTAGCACTTTTGAGTCACTTCCTACTGCATAATTTTGGCTGATACAATTGGAGAATTGCTTCTTCTTTTTATTTAAACGTAATAGTTATTTATTCTACTAATTTATCATTCTTCCTGGTGTGGTGTTCTTCATATTGTGGTACAGTAAAGGGTGTTTTACTGGATGGGAGATACATTTCTCCCAGCAGATTAATGTTTGGCCGGGTTTTTCCCTAAAGACAGGACCTGCGATGATGTCATGGTCACGTGACCAGCCCATGTGATGTCTACCTCACTTGGGGGAGGGGCTAGGGGCTATATAATGGAGGTTGGTGTTTGGCACTTGGTGAGTGCGTGTCTGGAAGCGACAGGAACTTGGCTGGACTTAGCCTGAACTTGTATACAGGATCCCCGTGCTGCAGGACTATAGCAGCAAGACTCTCAACAACCATGGGAACGGCCCCTGGCAGATGCCGCAGGACCTGGCAGCCGCTTAGTTAAGCCCATCCCATGCAAGGGGTGAGTCTGGGACCAGTGGTTCTCCAAGCTGGAGTACATTTATGTTTTTCCCTTATTTTCTGTTAACCTGCTGTTTGCAACGTGACATTAAACCACTGAAATTAGACTTTAAGCCTGTGTGTTGCCTTGTTACTGCAGCCCTGCCATTACCTACCAGAGCGAATCCCTACAATATTGAGGTGATTTTATTCTGATTATATCTTGATTATTGTTATATATTTTTAATGTGGGCACCTTTGTGCTTGTAGTACTATGTACCGCTATTAACCTATTTAACCTCTTGTCCGTTTATCTTTTCTGGGTCTCTTCCTTTGGTTTTATGTTTTTCAAATCAGGACAAAGAGATGATTCAGAAAAGTACAAAGTCACCTGCGATGATTACAAAAAATATTTTTTTGTACACCTGTGATTATTATTATAATTGTTAAGCACTTGTTGTCATATTTCCTTTCCACTTGCTCAAAAAATGAGTTAAATACGTACCGTACATCACACAGCTCTCAGATGGGGTACAAAATCCCTGGTGACGGATTCTCTTTAAATAGCATGAAAAAACCCCTTATGTACTACACTCTAAAAGTAATAAGTGTGAATATCTTTGCAATGGGGTGACACAGAACAAAATTGAAAAGAGCTGGAAATTTACAAAGTATTTAACCCTTTCACCACCTTGGGTTTTTCCATTTCTGAGTCTCCATTATTTGCTCCCCTTTTTTCCAGAGCCATACCTTTTTTATTTTTCTGTCAATATGGTCATGTGAAGGCTTGTTTTTTGCGGGACAAGCTTCATTTTTGAATGATGCCATTGGTTTTGCCATATAGTTTCCTGGAAAATCGGGAAAAAATTCAAAGTGCGTTGAAATTGCGAAAAAAGTGCAATTCCACAATTGGTTTTGGGTGGCTAATTTTACCATGTTCACGAACTGCTAAACCTGACCTGCCATTATGATTCTTCAGGTCAGTATGAATTTGTAGATACCAAACATGTATAGGTTATTTTGTATGTAAGAGGTGAAAAAAATCCAAAGTTTCTAAAAAAAACAAAAAAAAACAAAGCAAAGTTTCCATTTTCTGAGACATGTAGCTTCTCCATTTTTCGTGATATGAGTCTGGGTGAGGGTTTATTATTTTCATGCTGGGCTGACGTTTTTAAGGATATCATTTTGGTGTGGATACGATCTTTTGATCACTTGTTATTGAATTTTAATGCAATGTTGCGGCGACCCAAAAACGTAATTCTGGCATTTTGATTTTTTCTTTTCTCATTACCCCATTTACAGATTCGATTAATTCTTTCTATATATTGATCTATCGGGTGTTTCTGAATGCCACTATACAAAATATGTGTATTTTTTTTTTTATTGTTTTAGATTTTTTTTTTTAATAGTTTTGAAAACTTTTTTTTACTTTACACTTGCTTCAATAGTCTCCGTGGGAGACAAAAAGCTGCGATCATCTGATCGCCTGTGCTGCACAGAGCAGGGCTTCAGCACTGCTCTGTGTAGCAGATATGCTGACTTGCTATGAGCCATGGCCACAGGGCTGCGCTCATAGCTATCTGGCAATGACAACCAAAGGGATCTCCTACAGTCCCTAGGTTGTTATGCCAATCCATCAGCGACACGTAGTCATGTGACACGGTTGCGGGACTAGTGACGCTCTTCCGACGTGATCATGTTAAATGCCGCTGATAGAGATTGATATGGGCATTTAACATGTTAACAGCCGCGAATGGATCACGATTCCACCCACGGCTGTTAGAGGCACATATCACCTGATGAAATCAGCTGACATGTGCCGGAACAATCATAGTAGAAAAAGACAGCAGGATGGCACTCACCGTTCTCTTGAAATGATTCACTTTATTTCATGTTAATAAAGCACAGGCAATGGCACGGGAGAAATGCAAAAAGACGGACGACAGCCGTTTCGTGCACAATGCACTTCAACAGGTCCCATGCTCAGGCTCAAGGAAACACTAATTTATACCACATGTGTAAACAAAAAACGATAAAAAACAAATCTGAACTGAGAAAAGTAAGTTAATGTGTATGCACAATGTAAGTGCATATTAACACATGACCATTAACCAGAGAAAACAAAAAGCAAGAAACACAAATATCCTGAACTAAAGTAAAAAATATACTGCAAATAATGCATAAAGGTAATAATAATAATAAGGGTATTTAGTAAACATAATTTTGATCAAAATAATGTACAAGCCATCCCGCCACGTCACGGCAACCCTTGTGGGACAGTCCCTACTCTAGTATTTAAAACCTTTTCACTTGCCAAGTGGCGTGAATGTGAATAAGGGTCGAGCGGCTGAACCACTAGTAACAGCTTAGGCCAGACTGGATGGCTTTCCCAGCTCAGAAAGAGGGCGGTCATTATTTTGATCAAAATTATGTTTACTAAATACCCTTATTATTATTACCTTTATGCATTATTTGCAGTATGTTTTTTACTTTTTAGTTCAGGATATTTGTGTTTTTTGCTTTTTGTTTTCTCTGGTTAATGGTCATGTGTTAATATGCACTTACATTGTGCATACACATTAACTTACTTTTCTCAGTTCAGATTTGTTTTTTATTCATTTCATTGTGCATTCAGTGCATATATGGGTGTGACCGCCCTCTTTCTGAGCTGGGAAAGCCATCCAGTCTGGCCTAAGCTGTTACTAGTGGTTCAGCCGCTCGACCCTTATTCACATTCACGCCACTTGGCAAGTGAAAAGGTTTTAAATACTAGAGTAGGGACTGTCCCACAAGGGTTGCCGTGACGTGGCGGGATGGCTTGTACATTATTTTGATCAAAATTATGTTTACTAAATACCCTTATATTATTATTACCTTTATGCATTATTTGCAGTATATTTTTTACTTTTTAGTTCAGGATATTTGTGTTTTTTGCTTTTTGTTTTCACATGTGTAAACAAAAGAAACTCCACCCTTTACCTGAACGTGTCTTAAAAAAACCCCCGAAATAAAAAAAATAAAAATAAAAACAAGCATAATTTACATACACCATATGCAATAAAACTAGCAATCATAACTGCTTCAGAGAAATACGGACATATCCACTTTTTCATTTAGACCCAAAGGACCTGTGGCTTTTGTACGGAGGATCCATTCAGCCTCTATTTGTAAAAGATGTTTTCTATGACTCCCTCCATGCTGCGGTGCAGACACCCTTTCAATGCCAGTAAACCGTAATGCTTCCGCATTCCCCCCCATGTACCTTCCTCATGTGTTCTATAAGTCTAGGGACACCCTTTCCTGTGCTGATGGAATTGAAATGTTCCCTGAATCTTACACAGAGAGGCCGGATAGTTTTCCCAATGTAGAAAAAACCACATGGGCAAAACAATGCATACACTACAAAGGAGGTCCTGCAAGTAATGAATTCCGTGACTTCTTGAAATATAGGTCCCATTTTTACAGTTTTGCCACTTAATTTAATTTCTTTTGTTTACACATGTGGTATAAATTAGTGTTTCCTTGAGCCTGAGCATGGGACCTGTTGAAGTGCATTGTGCACGAAACGGCTGTCGTCCGTCTTTTTGCATTTCTCCCGTGCCATTGCATGTGCTTTATTAACATGAAATAAAGTGAATCATTTCAAGAGAATGGTGAGTGCCATCCTGATGTCTTTTTCTACTATGATAGTTCATGTTTTTTCTTCACATGGATAGAGCACCCATTCAACAAGGGTTACAGGTGTCAGACTGATAGCGGTTATAAGTGACTTTGCGGGTATTTCTTCCTCAGGGACAGTGCCGGATGTTTCTTTTTTTCTTTGACTGACATGTGCTGGAACAGTTGTGGGATCATCGCCGTTGCCTGCAGCAAACTTAGATGTACCTATATGTCTGAGGTTGGAAAGGGGTTAAAGAAATCTGTCAGGTTTTTGCTACCCCTTCTGAAAGCAGCCTGATATAGGAGCAGGTACCCTGTTTCCAGCAACGTGTCACTTACTGGGCTGCCTGCTGCAGTTTTGATAAAATCACTGTTTTATCTTCTGCAAATCTACTGTCTCTCTGAATGCTGATCTCTGTATGTGCATAGGCAGAAAGCTGCTAATCAGTGTTGGGGACAGGATTATGCAGAACTTATAAATATGGAGAATTATATGACAACAAGTCATCTAGTGATAAATTCTTGTTGATAAAACAGTGATTTTATTGAAACTACGGCACGCAGCCCACTAAGTGAGTCATCGCTGCAATCAAGGTCTCTGTCACTATATCATGTTGCTCTGAAATTAGGTGGCAAAAACTTGCTGACAGATTCCCATTAACTTATCTTTTAACATTTTTTTTCAACAAGTAACAGGTCCTCTTTAATAATTTTTTTTTTTTTTATAATTGCTTTTATTTGTATATACTCATACTAAAAAAACCACCAGAAATCAAAATAGCACTTTATATTGTTAATCCCACAGATTAATCTATATAATAGAATACCATGAAATAGAAGATATTTATCAGCAGAATCATCATTTGCCTTAGGACATGATTCATGAACTCAATATATGAAATTTATAAGATCTAGGTGTGACTCCTGGACTGCATCCAGCTTAGAGAAAGACAAATTGATGATAATACTGTATATCTACATGAGTAAGTGTACTAGGGGCAACATAGTAAGTTTAAATAAGGTTAAAATGGTTGGTTACAAGTTAAGACACCTTCTAATAGCGATGACTTATACTCCCCTAAGAAACTCCAGACTGCTCTGCTATGCTGAAAATGGTTGTAGTGACACAGGAAGACCAAACGGACAGGACCAAATGACTGTCTATTATGGCAGCATAGCAATGCTATCTGAAGTATGTGTGCTCTTAAAATATAAGAACTGGAGCTGTTACCTCATAGAGAAGCGCTGACAATCTTCTGACTCACATACTTAACGAAGAAGTCATCTTCACTAACTGGCATACCATTACTTGACCATGTTTGTCCCTTGCCATTCAATAAATGCCTATTGGATGGCAAGGTACAGATGGCAGATACAGTTGTGGCCAAAAGTATTGACACCCCTGCAATTCTGTCAGATAATACTCAGTTTCTTCCTGAAAATGATTGCAAACACAAATTCTTTGGTATTATTATCTTCATTTAATTTGTCTTAAATGAAAAAACACAAAAGAGAATGAAGCAAAAAGCAAAACATTGATCATTTCACACAAAACTCCAAAAATGGGCCAGACAAAAGAATTGGCACCCTCAGCCTAATACTTGGTTGCACAACCTTTAGCCAAAATAACTGCGACCAACCGCTTCCGGTAACCATCAATGAGTTTCTTACAATGCTCTGCTGGAATTTTAGACCATTCTTCTTTGGTAAACTGTTCCTGGTCCCTGATATTTGAAGGGTGCCTTCTCCAAACTGCCATTTTTAGATCTCTCCACAGGTGTTCTATGGGATTCAGGTCTGGTCTCATTGCTGGCCACCTTAGAAGCCTCCAGTGCTTTCTCTCAAACCATTTTCTAGTGCTTTTTGAAGTGTGTTTTGGGTCATTGTCCTGCTGGAAGACCCATGACCTCTGAGGGAGACCCAGCTTTCTCACACTGGGCCCTACATTATGCTGCAAAATTTGTTGGTAGTCTTCAGACTTCATAATGCCATGCACACGGTCAAGCAGTTCGGTGCCAGAGGCAGCAAAGCAACCCCAAAACATCAGGGAACCTCCGCCATGTTTGACTGTAGGGACCGTGTTCTTTTCTTTGAATGCCTCTTTTTTTTTTTTTTCTCCTGTAAACTCTATGTTGATGCCTTTGCCCAAAAAGCTCTACTTTTGTCTCATCTGACCTGAGAACATTCTTCCAAAACGCTTTAGGCTTTTTCAGGTAAGTTTGGCAAACTCCAGCCTGGCTTTTTTTATGTCTCGGGGTAAGAAGTGGGGTCTTCCTGGGTCTCCTACCATACAGTCCCTTTTCATTCAGAGGCCGACGGATAGTACGGGTTGACACTGTTGTACCCTCGGACTGCAGGGCAGCTTGAACATGTTTGGATGTTAATCGAGGTTCTTTATCCAACAGCCGCACAATCTTGCGTTGAAATCTTTTGTCAATTTTTCTTTTCCGTCCACATCTAGGGAGGTTAGCCACAGTGCCATGGGCTTTAAACTTCTTGATGACACTGCGCACGGTAGACACAGGAACAATTCAAGTCTTTGGAGATGGACTTGTAGCCTTGAGATTGCTCATGTTTCCTCACAATTTGGTTTCTCAAGTCCTCAGACAGTTCTTTGGTCTTCTTTCTTTTCTCCATGCTCAATGTGGTACACATAAGGACACATTGGTGAGTCAACTTTAATCCATGTCAACTGGCTGCAAGTGTGATTTACTTATTGCGAACACCTGTTAGGTGCCACAGGTAAGTTACAGGTGCTGTTAATTACACAAATTAGAGAAGCATCACATGATTTTTCGAACAGTGCCAATACTTTTGTCCACCCTCTTTTTTTATGTTTGGTGTGGAATTATATCCAATTTGGCTTTAGGACAATTCTTTTTGTATTTTTTCATTTAAGACAAATTAAATGAAGATAATAATACCAAAGAATTTGTGTTTGCAATCATTTTCAGGAAAAAACTGAGTATTATCTGACAGAATTGCAGGGGTGTCAATACTTTTGGCCACAACTGTATGTATAAAGCTATATTAGAGCACCCTGAACCCAGGTTCATTAAAATCTTTAGGCCAGAACACTGAAAAGTCACAGAATTTTTGTGAACACCAGTTATGGCCATCTAAGCCAAAATAGTCAAAACAAGGGAAGAAGGCAGCCTCCACTCATCTATCTTATGACAAACTGTGGTGTGCCTTATGACACATACCTTACTCAATTCTCTAAGTGAAAAAACAATTGTGGTAGGACACATGGAGACACACACTACACTTTTTAGGACATGCCTGATTTGTTAAGAGGTGTGCGACAGTTAATAATTGTCCCTTCATCTAGACCTGCATGAACAAAGCAGGTCTTGAGGAATTAGGGCCATAATCTTTTATGGGGCCCTACTATACCTTGATAACCTTTACTGGATTGGGCAAAAGCCATCAGATGTTGTATTATGCAGGCATTCTCACCGAGAAGCACCAGTTCTGAGGAGGAATATGGCCAAATACAGCCTCTGCCATTTTTATGAGACGTAGATGACTTTCCCCTCCAAAAAATAAAGATAAAACATTTGTAAAAAGATATTTTTTGTTTCAAATTAATACAAAGCTCTTCTAAGGCCAAGTTCAGAAGACTGTTTTTCATGGTCCATGTGTTAGGCGTCGGATTCCTGCAGCGACACAACATGAATCCAGAGCCTCCCAGGGAGGTAGAGGTCACAGTGGACTCTGGGGCAGAAGGAAACTTTGTCTTCAGCCTTTGCCCAAAAACACGCCATTCCACTGGTGCCACTTCCTCACCCCGTGACCGTTAGAGTGGTCAACGGATCTACCTTACCGTCTCAGGTTACCCACCAGACAGCACCCCTGGGGTTCTCAATCTCTCCGTCTCATCGTGAGACGGTGTCCCTGCTCATTATACCTAAGGGCATCGACCAGGTGCTTCTCGGACTCCCCTGGCTCTGTTGCCATTCCCCTTATATAGAGTGGTCCTCAGGGAGTATACTGGGCTGGAGCAAGGACTGTGTGGGAAGGTGCATGGGGGGCAGTGCACCTTCCCACACAGTGTCCAAGTAGCCTCTGCAGAGGTGCCCGCAGATCATTCCGCGCCCCTCACTGGGAATCTGGAGTCCATGGTTCCAGTCGTCCCTGAGCCAGTGCCGCTGAGCAAGACCTTTGTCCCGTCTCACCTGCGGTCCAAGGTTCTCGCGTGGGCACACGCGTCCAGGGTGGGTGGTCACTGTATTGTAAGGGTTCCAATGGATTGTAATGAATAAGAAAATGCTCACACAAGACTTGAATTTACTAAATTGATTTACTTAATAAGTGATAAGATCAAATAATAAACAGTATAAAACTATAAATACATATGCATTAATCAGAAACAAGCATTATTCATACGTTACATTATTCAGATAGACGTAGACCACTCATCCTCCAGGAGACGAAAGAGTACATGTGTCCTGGTTCTTTTAAATGTCCAGCTAAAAGGTGTGTCTAGCCCCACCATGTGGGGAATGATGTCACAAGTCTATTGTCCATTGGCTATAAACACATCCCCTCAATACCTGTTTTAACCAGTATTTAATACAGGAAGCTGGAGGAGGGGGCCTCATGTGTGCCACATGGCAGAAATACAGCAAGCTGGAGGAGGGGCTTCGGAGCACATTTTAACATCCATGGGGAAAGATAACATACCCAATCTAATTAGGGTAGTTGCCTTGAATATCAATGGTCCTTTATTGATGGATAAACAAATGACCAGTAATTTACATTCCTTTATCTTAAGTAAGTTTCAGTGAGCTTTTGCTTACCTCATCTCAGTGTATATTATATTAAACTGATTGAAACCATATAAAAATAACTCATAGTATACAGTCACTTTGGTTACAAGCGGACCACAAAACTCCTGGCTAGCTCTTATTGGTGGCTGCACAGGGCTCCGGACACTAAAAAATACATTCAGGCATGCCCCTCTTGTGCTCGGAGTAGCTCCTCTAAACAGAGGCCGGCTGGGTTACTGTATCCCTTGCCGGTGGCAGACCGAGCAATGGAGATCCGCGACAGTCGGGGTCGCACCCCGCATGTCACTCAAATCTCTAAAATGAGTATGAAGACGCTCGCCGACACACAACGGCGCCCCGCTCCAACTTCTGCTCCTGGCGACTTCGCCATCCCTGACGCCTTCCATGTGTCACTTCTCAAACCTGTTCACATGTCCCGGTTTTCCAAGTCATCTGCCGGGGCATCAGACTTGTCTTCGGACGAGCCTGAGGTCTATGCCATTGTGGGACACAAGGTGGTACGTGGCAAAAAACTTTATTTGCTGGATTGGAAGGCTCAGGAGGGAGGGGTCCCTAGGAGGGGGGGTAATGTTAGGCGTCGGATTCCTGCAGCGACACAACAGGAATCCAGAGCCTCACATGCTGCTCTGCAGCAAGCCATTCCTGAGGCTAAGTCCCTCTGCCGCTCTACTGAGCATGCTTACGAGACGATCTCCCATTGGAGGTCGGGAGTCACGTGCTCAGGTCCTTCTCCAGATCTGATTGGTCCATCTCAGAGATCTGGAAGGTCCCGGCAGCGCACTGCTATACTTTAAAAGGCCTGCATGGCCGCTCGGCCATGCGCTAGTATAGACTCTTCTTGCTAGATGTGTGAATGGTGATGGATGTATGATTCTGGTGACTGACTTATTAAGATTCCTGTTATGAATGGGAAACCGAGGAGGAAAAAAAAGACAACACGCTAAGTCTCCGAAAACCAGAGAAGTTGGTAACTATGCAGATTGCAGATCCCTGATCTTAACCGCACAACTAGCAGCAGTCGTGGAGCTTTCCTACGTTGGTCCTAGACGCCTCGTCACAACCGGAGAACTACATAAGCCTAAAGCAAGAAAAGAGGAAAACTAACTGCCCCAGAGCAGACCCCAAAGGAAAGACAGCCCCCCACATGTATTGACGGTGAAACAAGATGAAAATACAAACACAGGCAGGAAAATAGGCTGAGCAAACAATGGGGCCCGGCTAACTAAAAAGGACAGAAAAGGAAAGACACTGTCTGCAATCTGCCAAAAAACCTACAAAAATATTGTCCAACACTTCTGATAGCAAAATTAACCCTGAAGTCACTAGACTTCTAAACCTATATCAGCACTCTGAATTATTCTGAGACATAGCAAAAAAGAGGCCAATCTAATAAGGGACAAAAAGCAGATTGGCAAATACTGATTAATAGGAGTGGAATTTCAGCATAGCCCCAGCAGGGGCAGGCTGATTACACAAAAAACTGATTTGACCAACAAGCGCAAGTGTGAACAATAGCAAAAAACAAACTTAACTTGAGAAGACTTGAAGAGAGCTGAAGTCCAGGACCTGAGAAGCAGACTGAATCACCAGCACCCGGATAGGGCGTCGGCTGTCTTATATCCAGTCTGATACTCCAGAGATCCAATCGTTATCTTCCTCATCAGGTGGCAGATCACTACCACTTAAACCAACCGCACTACCTCCTGTCACCACCAGAGGGAGAACGGAAGGGGAACTCTCAACTGCTGGAGCAGAAAATGAGTTCATGACAGATTCCCCTCCCTCTGATATTACGCATGTGGATAGGGAACTATAGAAAGTCAGCGCCAGTCAGTGGCAAGCCATAGGCCACTGTGCACACCGCACCTCTACACTAGCGTTCGGTGGTGTCACGTCTCTCACGGCACTATCGCATAGCGGCTGTGCCTGCCTCTGCGCTGCCTTCAGCAGCACTTACCGGCATCTGCAGTAGCGACGTCGCACAGACAGTAGGTCTAGACGGACACCGTCCCCTGTCTTGGACCCGTGTCCTGTGACCAGATACCGTGTGTGCAATTTAGCTGAGACCTAGCAGCCTAACAGGCTTGGTGTTTGTTTTTGCTACAGCGCCTTTGTGAGTTAACATAGTCCACTCTGCGCACATCGGGTGATGTTGAACCCGTGCGCATTATACCGCCATATAGGTTGTCTGCCATTATTTAGCAGCAGTGTTAACACCTTCTGCACGGTGGACCCCGAGTGGTGAACGCACTTTATTATTTATTTATTTGGTGCGTTCCGCCGTTCCTAACACCATGTTTGAGCAGGTTGCGGGATGCAGTGACAGACAGAAAGCAGAGCAAGAGTTAATAACTTTACTTTAACAGTGGAATACTCCACGCTGGGAGGTAAATGGTTAACAAGGGGGGTAAACAGTT
The DNA here is from genome assembly GCF_039654945.1 of Dendrobates tinctorius. NCBI lineage: Eukaryota > Metazoa > Chordata > Amphibia > Anura > Dendrobatidae > Dendrobates > Dendrobates tinctorius. The sequence continues at coordinate 4,187,106 of NW_027361700.1, read as the reverse complement.
CAAAGTATAAATAGTATGCAGAGTTAAAGAACAGTAGAAAGGGTATTAACAGTTCTTGTTGGGTCAACTTATCCTGTCAGACATTTCTCAGGACGAGATGAATCACAGAGCAGGTGATGATGCCAGCAGCAGCTGGCACGGCACTTGTCTGATGGGGTACTGGAGGTAATGAGGATCAGTCTTCTGGCTCCAGCGGTTGGTCTCCGGTACCTTCAGCTGAGCCACTAGTCCATATAGTGCGGAGGCCACATCAGTATCTGAGCCCAACGTGGTCCAGCGTATATACACTGGGGAATCGGGGTGCAGATGGTGGTCCTGCACCCGGTCTCTCTTAGGCGGCACGCACACGGTACTCACAGGCCCGGGGCGTTTGGCATCTCACTTCATGGTGACCAACAGGCACAATGCACGTCTCTCCTCACAGTCTCTGCCAGCGGTGGAGGCGATGCTCGGGCGTGGGCCTGCGCTGTTCGGATGCTCGTGGGCTGGAGCACTCACTGGTACCTGTTTCCGCGCACACTGAGGCTGTAAACCCGTAACCACACCCCCTGCTTCTGAATGCAAGGATTGATCTGGTCCCTTAAGCTTTCCCCCGGACAACAGAGGAGACAGCCCCGACACTTCCAGAACCGGCACAGAACAGGTACCCGTGCACGGTCCTTCTTCTTACACATGCACAGACCGCAATGACAGGACCATCTGCATATCTGAGGCAAAAATATCACATAAAAAGCATATTTGAGGTAGTTACTTCAGTGTAGAGATACACAAGATACATTGTTGTCCGGACAGGGACTGTGAAATACAACTTTTTATCCCTACCTAATAGAGTGTGTCTATTTAGTTTAAAATATGTTGAATCATTATATCTTATGTAGATCTACATTTATTTTATTCATTTATATAGCGGCAACATGTCCTTCAGAGCTTTACTGAGATTTTCTTCACCCATATTGGTTCCTGTTAATATTGGGGCTCACAATCTAAAATTTCAAATTAACCAATCATTATGTATCTGGAGAAGACCATCACAAATACGAGGAGAACATACAAGCGTCATGCTGATTGTTCTGCCATCAGGCACGCTGACACGTTGTGCACTCTAGCATACAGCATAAACCACAGCTCTGTCTTCCAAAATAAGCAGACTGTTCGCTATAGTCTAACTTGTTTATTGGTGAAGAGTATAGAACATGCAGTAAAACTGTAAGAATACAAATGACATGCATAAGTATTGGGCAGATGATCACAGCTAACACAAATACAGAAGCATTCAGTGTGATGCAACCTACATAGAAAACACACAGGTGTCTAATTACATCTCTGATAAACTCTCTGCACACACTGCATGGCAAGAAAGATTAAGCTTACCAGATATGCTTTACCCGGATAATGAACTCAAGTTGGAGAGTTAAGATGGAGGACAGGTAAACACATGCATCCTATGATATACACAGAAGCAAAATGGCCCTTCTTTGTCCCAGAATACATTGCTTCCTCCCCATAGTGCACTCCTTCTGTTAAAGTCACAGACTGAAATGTTCTATCAAAGACATTGCTATAAATTCAGCCACCATTAGATGGTGCTATAACTAACCCAGCATATAATACAAACATTCTTTGCCCTATTCAGAGGGCAGAACACTGATGTTACCTTTCGTCGGATGTGGACACAATGACAATAGACAGCTGTCATTTGGACGATCGTTCAGCTGGCAGTTATCTCTCCTAGTTCCTCCATACACAGGGGTTCTGCTCCGGTGTTCTCTATGAAAGAGCCACTACTAATCTCAAAAAGATCGAGAGTCTGAACTCAGACATGCCATATCCTTCAGTACCTGGACATCATCTGTTGGGAGACAGTCTGAATATCCTCATACACATTAGTCTGTCAACTAAGCCAACCAATATCACCAGATTCTGCTGACGTTTAATGTGTATGAGGACCTTAAGTATATGCTTCACTTATTTACAGTCTTTGTTCCTAGCAAGGTAACTACTGTACTTGGATACTTGCTCCGAGTCTCCTAAAGATAAGGTGAATCTTGATAATGACCCATGTAGACTATATACTAAGCAGATATCTGTCAAATAATTGATAACATTGAGTAATTAAGTCAAGGAAAGAATAAGTAACTTAAATATCAAGTCCATTAAAAAGGAAATCACAACTAGCAACATAGGAAATGTATGAGAGCAAATACATGACATGGGATGGGCTTGGCTCAGCTCTAAAATACTGATTATCTCTCTTGGCAAGTTATTCATGAATCATTTCCACTCACTGTACATTACATGGTTAGAAATGTTCATAATTAAAGCTAATTTCCTGTGAATGAAGTTTTTGTACATACAGATCTACTTAAAATAAGGGATTGACCTGGTTTGAACCAGTTGGAGGAAATTATTTTGATAGCACAAAAGAGACTTTTGGCTTGTGGCATCAGTAATCAAGAACCAGGAGAAACAGGAAGACACCTGACCCAATAGTTCTCAACCTTGCACATTACAAGAAGTTGAGATTTGAGAATTATTTCCTCTACTTCCTGGTCTTTCAAGGTTACATACACATCAAATTATCATCATCAACATCAAATTACCTCTACACTGATTCCAACAGGCATTTAATTCTGCAACTTCTTTGTATAATATAAAGTTAATACTGGAAATATCATTGTAGTTGTATCACTGAGAACATGAATATGTTGTCCATGCAGTAGAACACATGGTACTATCCCAGGATTATAAAAAAAAATAAAATAAGATAAAAAAAACAAACAACAATCCAATAAGAAAGAATATTCTATTGGAACAAAGACCTCTAAATCTTTGGGGTTGTACAAATATGTTTTGTTAGTACCCTTCTATCTACCTGATAAAGTGGTTTGCATAACCAGAAATTTCCTCCATCTTTGGATTTTCTGCACTGTGGATTTTTTTTGCTTTACTTTTCGAAAGGCACTCATAGACATTACATTAAAGTTGGCCAAACCCATTGATTTCATCAGGACCTGACGATCTTATCATGTGTTTGGGGACTGCCTGACTCCACCAGACAAGTGATATCTGGGAGATAGGGCTCGGACACTTTGGAATCAAAAGACTGATTTTTTTTTTACCCTGTGTAAGGTGTCAGCTTACTTCACGGTCACACTGTGACTGTACATGATTAGGGAAAGGGGCTCTGCACTGTCCCTAGGGCTAGGGCCCTAACTATCCCTGCCCCCAAAGGTACCACTATTGGTGAGGAAGTGTCACGGGTTTACCGCAACAGAGAGAAGCCAGAAGACCACAGCGTCTGATTTCTCCTACTCTTGCATTGTTTAGAAGCACTTGCCTTCATATTAAACAGTGCAGGTTTCTTTTAGCAGTGCAGGGGTAATCTGCTCAGTTGAGAGCTCTTGGAAGCTTTTCTGCATTAAGGGTCTCAGCTGTTCACTGATAGTCACTCCCATCTCCTATATAATCTGGGCCCTGGCTAGAACTCATTGCCCTCTAGCTCATGCTGCTTGGTTAGGAGATGGTTGTTTGTGGTTGTTGTTTGAGAAGGCAATTGGTGGATTTATCTGAGGCTGTTGCAAGGTTTTGGGTGTGTGCTTATTCTCTTATCTCCTACTTTGGTTTTACCCCATCCTCCAAATCCCAGTGTTTAACTCTGTTGTTTGTGTGAGTATATTTGTATGATTGGTATGTTCCTTCATCCCTGTTGGTATTATTTTGTTAGTCTGGTTGGCGAATTACGGTACACTACTTCTACCCTCTTCCCTGGGTGGCGGAAGGGTACAGTGTGAGGGCGAATTCAGGAGCTAAGGCAAGGTACATGGCCCCAGCATCTTCACCATCAGAAGTAATCCAGGGAACAGCAGGAGCTAGGGTGACAGGATGTTTGGGCCACCAGCCTTACTGTTCTCCTGCTTTACCGTAATCTGTCCCCTCCCCTTTCCCCAGGAGCCCTAGTGTATAAACGTGTAAGACAAACAAGGATAACAAAAAGCAACTAACATGCAAAACACTCACCAAAGGTAGAGAGGTATATAGGGAAGGGTAGGAATGTACAAACCATATTGGGATAGGACAATGAGGAAAGCATACACCCCAAAACAGCATACAACAATCTCCAGCAAAAATTGTCTACATACCCGCTCAGCAACTCCAGGGAACTATTGAGCATTATCCTGTAGAACCTGTAACACCTGCCTGACATGTACTTGATGAGACTTGAGATCAGGCTAGTAGATTAAAATATTGTCAAGATATACTACTAGAAATTTAACCATGAGGTAACAGAAGATGTTATTAACAAAATGTTGGAACACGATGGGAGCATTAGTCAAATCAAAAGGCATGAAAAGATTTTCATAATGCCCTTCTGGGGTATTAAAAGCTGTCTTCCACTCATCCCCCTCCTTTATCCTAATAAGATTATAGGCTCCCCTGAGATCTAACTTGGAGAACCATTTTGCCCCAATAATCTGGTTGAACAAATCAAAAAAAATGAGTGGGAGGGGATATGGGTCCTTGAAAGTAATCCATTTTAACTCACAAAAGTCTACTCAGGGACACAGGCCACCCATCTTTCTTCTTAGTGAAGAAAAACCCTGCCTCTACAGGTGAAGATGAGGGTCTAGTATGTACCTTAGCAAGCCTCTCAGAGATATAGTCTTTCATGGAATCTCCCTCCGGACCTGACGGATTGTACATTCTGGCCTTGGGCAACTTTGCATCCAGAAGCAAGTTCACAAGACAATCATACATATGATGGGGACGCAGTTCTTGATACCCCATTTCAGAGAACATCTCCTCAAAATCAAACAGAAAAGATGGAATATTTTTAGTGGAGACACTAGAGATAATCACTTAATTATCTCTCTGGCCTATCAGTCTATGACTGGATTATGCATAGTCAACCAGGGAAGACGCAACACAACAGAAGCAGGGAGACCTTCCAGAAGGTAACAATAAAGGAGTTCCCTGTGAAGAGCCACTACAGAAAGGTTCACCTTATGCGTTATTTGCGTAAAGCTTCGCTGACCCAGAGGTGCAGAGTCTATCGCAAATATGGGACTGGACTTCGCCAGCTTACTACAGCAGAGACCGTGGATCTGGGCGAACCAATCATCCACCATATTGGCTCCTGCACCACTATCCAGTAGGACAGATATTGTCTGTTTATGTACCATCAGTATAACCACTTCTGCTGGTAGGATAAACTGAGACACACCTGTGGAGAAGATATATATGCCCAGATTGTAATCCTCCACACAACCTGGATCAGAAGTTTTACTACTATTTCTGGTGTTTTGGTATAGACAGATAAACCCCAATGAAATGACCTTTTTTGCCACAGTAAAAGCACCCCCCTGTTTTCTAGTGAACCATAAGAGATATATAACGGGGGTAGCCCCCCTACCTGCATAGGTTCTTCAGAGCATACAGGGAGAACTTCAGTTCTATGAAGTTCCACAGGGGGTGGTGTCACTATAGATCTAACCCTGAGGTGTCTATCAATACACTCCCTGACAGAAGTTATGTCACTTATCCATCTTATGTAAATAAAAGCTTATAACCTGACGTTAAATTCATCCATTGGTTGTATAAATTATTCTTTTGAAAGCTGAAACCCTCAGAAATGTGGTTTAGGTTAAGAAAATTAATTGGCATCAATGCAGAAATATTGATCATTTAATGGACACAGAATGCTCCGGTTTTCGCAAGACAAAAGTTTTGTCACCCACAGAAAGTAATGTGATATTCAAACAAATAATTAACTTAAAATACAAATATATGTTGCATAACATTGGTGAATGAAGCTGTGGTGCTATTAGTCATATTTAATATTTTGTGTGACTTCCATGAGCTTGAAGGACTGCATCCATGCTGTTCAACAATGATTTCTACAATTTATTAATGAAGTCATCAGGAATAGCAAAGAATGCAGTCTTACATGCCTCCCAGAGTTCATCTAGATTCTTTGGTTTTGTCTTCCAAGCTTCCTCTTTCATCCTACCTCAAACATGCTCAATGCTGTTCATGTCTGGTGACTGGGCTGGCCAGTCCTTGAGCACCTTGATCTTTTTTGCCTGGAGGAACTTTGTTGTAGAGATGGATGTATGAGATGGAGCACCATCCTGCTGCAGAATTTGACCCCTTTTATGATTTGGAATATAAGAGGTAGCTAATACTTCTTGATATTTTAGGCTATTGATATTGCCTTCCACCTTGCAAATGTTTTGCACACCCCCATACTGAATGTAACCCCAGACCATGATCTTTCCACCACCAAATTTAACTGTTTTCTTGGTGTATTTTGGATCCATACGGGCTCCAGTAGGTCTCCTGCAGTATTTGCCTTGGCTGTGGTAAAATTCTACTGAAGATTCATCAGAGAAATCCACCTTCTGCCACTTTTCCAGCGTCCATCTGTTTAGCAGGCTGTGGGACTTTGCCAATGCCACATGGTTTTTTATTTGCCTTTTGTTTAGTGCTGGCTTCTGGGCACTGATTCGACCATGGAGGCCATTTCAAGACAGAATCCTACAAACTGTTCTAGTTGACACAGGGACTTGAGGTGACCAGGCCTGTTGGAGCTCTGCTACAGTGGAAGACGGGCTTGCTTTGGATTTTCTAACCAACAAACATTCCTCATGAGCAGTTGTCTTGTGGGGTCTGCTGGACCTGGGCTTGTTAAACACATCTCCAGTCTCTTCGGATTTTTTTAATTCTTTATACTTGACGCTGAGACACATTAAAGGTGCCAGCCACCTCTGCAGTGGATCTGGTCTTCAGACTCTTGATAATCCAGGCTTTGGCCGCAGGGTGGATTTTTGGCATGTCAGAGCTCAAGTTGCTGCTCGAGTGAAGGTCTGGGGCACTGGGTTTCTTTTTATACACACCCACTAATTAGCCGATCATTTACTGAGCACAGGTGAGGATGTAAACTAGGATTGGGTGCATTATATGACCAGGCGACAAAACTTTTGTCTTGCCAAAATCTGACCATTCTGTGTCCATTAAATAATCAATATTTCTGCATTGATGCCAATTTATTTTGTTAACCTATACCACATTTTGGAGGGTTTCAGCTTTCAAAAAGAATTTAATGTCAGGCTATAAGCTTTTATTAACATAACATGGATAAGCGACATAACTTCTGTCAGGGAGTGAACATATGGCAAGAGTCATGGAGGCCCCCAATGACGTTGGAGTTTTGTACTGCGCCAATGCATCTTTTAACCATTCAGACAGGCCCTGACAAAACTGACTCTTAAGGGCAGGATTATTTCACTTGGTGTCAGTGGCCCATCTACGGAATTCGGAAGAAAAATTCCTCTGCCGGTTGATCTCCCTGCTGGATCTTACCTAGTTTAGGTTCTACAAGGGAGACCTGGTCCCGGTCATCATAAACAAGGCCAAGAGCCTTGAGAAATCCATCCACCGACTAGAGTGACAATGATTCGGATGGGAGTGAAAAGGCCCAGGATTGAGGGTCTCGTTGAAGGAGGGAGACAACAATCTCCATCCACTGTATTTCACCCCCAGATGCCCGCAGACAAAGCCTGAAATAGAGCTTACAGTCTTCCTGGAATGTGACAATTTCATCCCGACCCCAGAAAACCTATCTGGGAGTGTCACTGTCAGTATCTAGTCCTGGAATCTGTTTCTCTTGCCCTTAGACTTGCCCTTAGTTAACATGGATCTTGATGTTTCCACGTCGGCCATCTTGCTTCCTGCCAAAGCTGTATATAAAGCCAGCACCTGCTCTGATTCATTGCTTGTGTATTATGTAATGGACTTTGTGCCTCTGCAGTCCCAAGCCTGGACTTACTATCCCTGTTGGTCCTCTCTTAACGGCGGAATCCTCTGCCAACCTGCACATCTGGATCCCTGCCTGCTGACCGAGTGATTGCTGAACACTTGACTTCAGGAACCTCTGCCTGACTACACCTGCGGTGAAGTAAGAACTCCAGCCAGCTAGTGTGTTCCTCCGCTCTGCAAGAGTCTGTGTCTTGTGCCCGCATTGCTCAGTGACTTTGCATGCTGTGTCGCAGAGTATCAGCTCTGCTATTACCATTTATCATATTGACTGAACATTTATCTGGACTTATATGCTATATTGCATTCAGATCATTAATACAATATTGCTTGCGCAACCCACTGTGTCTGTAGTCTCTTTGACCTAGCCACTGGTGTCCAGTTGTATCCACTAGTAACGTGACAGGATACATAAGCCTTAAAAATGGATGCCGCTGGGTCAGAGACTTTAGAAGTGCGTGTTAAGAAGCTAAATAATATCACTGCCACTGTACACGCTGAAGTGCAGACATGGAAGAGCAGAATAGAAGGCCTAGAGGGGCAGACTAAATATGATATGCAAGTGCTCAGTCAGACCCTTCAGGAATTGCGTGGCCGAGTTGCAGCTCTGGAGGCACAATCTCAGGCTTCTGTTCCTACCATCCCCAAACTACCGCCATTTAGGTTTGGTGGCGACCGAGACAAGTACCGTGGGTTTCTGAACCAGTGTCGTTTATACTTTGCTGCACATGTCACACAGTTTCCTACAGACCGATCCAAAGTATTGACTATCATCATGTTGCTGACTAATAAGGCCCTTGCCTGGGCAAACCCTCTGATAGAATCACAGGATGCATGTCTGAATGACTTCAATATGTTTATCGCCGCCATGGGGCAGATGTTTGACGATCCGAACCGTGGCCTTACAGCTGAGACGGCCCTGCTGAATTTGCGTCAAGGTAAACGCCCAGTGACTGAGTATGCTATGGATTTTAGAAGGTGGGCTCAGGACACCACCTGGAATAGTGCAGCGAAGTACTCTATATTTAAGAAGGGGTTGTCCAGTTCTATCAAGGACGAGCTTGCACGTGCGGAGGCTCCCACTGCTCTAGGTGATTTCATCAATCACTGTATTCGCCTAGACGCTCGCATCTCCGAACGAAAACTAGAAAGGTGGTCTGAGATGAACCGCAGCAATAAATCGCTTCTTCCTTTCCTTCCTAAGGAGATTCCGGACCCAAGTCCTCAGGAGTCCACACCTGAGCCGATGCAGGTAAATTCCCTACGAAGTCGAGTAAGTGACGAACGGAAGGAATTTCGCTTCAAGGAGAATTTATGTTTTTACTGTGGGAAGTCTGGACATTTTATTATCAACTGCCCCAATCGTTCTCGCAGAACAACCGCAGCCGTGGTAGAACGCGACTTCTCTGAATCATACTCCATGACTTCCGAATCAGGGCCACCCGAAATTGCAGCAACCGCTCCTGATTATGACTTTTCAGATATGAACTCTGTTACATCCGAAACGATACTACCCATTAATGCTGTTATTCTATCTTCTGCAGTTTCATACCCTTGCAATAAGAAAAAAGATTCACATTGTTACCTTCCTATCAAGATCTGGATTGACTCCCGTTGGGTGAACAGTTCCGCCATGATAGACTCTGGGGCTAGCGGTAACTTCATGGACACTTCTTTTGCTAAGGAATATGGAATCCGATTGCAGAGAAGAGTGTCTTCAATTCTGATGGAAACTGTGGATGGGTCCCCTTTGACCTCGGGGCCCGTAGATCAGCAGACTGAACCACTGAAGGTCCTCATGGGAGATGATCACCAGGAGAAATTGCCCTTCCTTCTGATTTCCTCTCCACATTTCCCTATTATCTTGGGTTTACCCTGGTTGCAGGCTCAAAATCCCATCATTGACTGGGAGACTAAGAGATTGCGCTTCCCAGCTAAAGAGGTAACTTCTGAGAAATCGACTGATCCATCTCCGGCCAACCCATCATCGGACCTAGAGTTACCGGCAGTTTATAAAGAATTTTCGGACGTGTGCGATAAAAAGAATGCAGATAAATTACCACCACACCGCTCTTATGACTGCCCAATCGAGCTTCTGCCTGCTGCTACCATTCCTTTTGGTAATATTTATCCATTGTCCGGTCCTGAGCTCAAGACTCTCAAAGAATATATCGACGAGAACCTGTCTAAGGGGTTTATACGCCCCTCATCCTCTCCAGCCGGTGCACCCATCTTTTTCGTTAAAAAGAAGGATGGATTCCTCAGACCCTGTGTTGATTACCGGGAAATTAACAAGGTAACCATCAAGAACCGCTACCCCCTGCCATTAATTCCGGAGCTTCTCGAGAGAGTTCGTCAGGCCAAGGTCTTTTCAAAATTGGACCTACGCGGGGCATACAATCTAGTCCGTATAAGACCTGGAGACGAATGGAAAACAGCATTTAGGTCTCGATATGGACACTTTGAGTACTTGGTCATGCCATTTGGACTTTGCAATGCCCCAGCAACGTTCCAACATCTCGTAAATGATATTTTCAGAGACATTCTTGATATTTTTGTCGTAATCTATTTGGATGACATTCTGATTTTTTTCTAGCTCCATGGAGGAACATCAGCAACATGTCAAGACTGTCTTGCAGCGGTTGAGGGAACACCAGCTGTACATCAAGCTGGGGAAATGCGAATTTCACAAGTCGGAGATTCAATTCTTAGGTTATGTAATTTCTCCACAGGGTCTGAGTATGGATAACAGCAAGATCAAGGCAATTCAGGAGTGGCCAATCCCCAAGAACGTCAAGGAGGTCCAACGTTTCATCGGGTTTGCTAACTTCCACAGACGTTTCATCAAGAACTTCTCTGACATCGTCTCACCCATCACCCGGTTGACACAGAAGAAGACAGCATTTATTTGGTCCCTTCAAGCCCAAGAAGCATTCTCTCGGCTCAAGACAAAGTTCACGTCAGCACCAGTACTGATCCACCCTGACCCGGAACTCTCCTTCATTATTGAAGTGGATGCCTCAAACTGTGCCACCGGGGCTATACTGTCCCAAAGAACAGGTGAGAAGAATTTACTTCATCCTTGTGCTTTTCTTTCCAAGCGACTGTCTCCTGCCAAAAAGAACTACGATGTAGGAAATAAAGAATTACTGGCTATCATCGCCGCCTTCAAGGAGTGGAGACATCTTCTGCAAGGAGCCTCACAGCCGATCGTGGTCCTCACGGATCACCGCAACCTTGAGTTCATCAGGTCAGCAAGATGCCTGACACCACGGCAGGCCCGCTGGAGTCTTTTCCTTAATCAATTCAATTTTACAATCTCTTATAGACCAGGTTCTCGCAATGGAAAAGCAGATGCTCTATCCCGGATGTTCTCCACTGACGCTGTTCCAGATGCTCCACCTAAGACCATACTTTCTGATTGCAATTTTGTAGGAGTCATTCAGAATCAAGATTTGCTGCAGGTCATCAAAGAAGCTTACAACTCTGATCTTTTCCTGTCTCAGCCATCTGATGAGGTAAGCCTTCTTTTTAGGAATGGAGTTTGGACCCGGGAACGGCGCCTCTACATTCCTGAAGCCGTGAGGTTAAGAGTGTTGAGATTGGTTCATGATTCCAAGGTTGCAGGGCACAGAGGAATTCAGAAGACTCAAGAATTCTTATCTCGCTTCTTCTGGTGGCCAGGTTTTCGGAAGGATGTCCAGAAGTACGTTTCATCTTGTGAGGTATGTGCCAAATTCAAGGTTCCACGTGCCTCCCCTACTGGTCTGTTACAGCCTTTGCCGGTGCCGTCTCGCCAGTGGGGATCCATTTCTATGGACTTTATTGTAGAACTGCCCCTTTCTGAGGGAAAGAGTACGATTTTGGTGGTGGTCGATCGCCTGACCAAGGCGGCCCATTTCATCCCTTGTTCCGGTTTACCCTCTGCGAAGGACACTGCTGACCTAATTATCCAGAACATCTTTCGCCTGCACGGGGTTCCGGATGAAGTTGTTTCTGACCGTGGAGTTCAATTTACTTCAAAGTTTTGGCGAAGCTTTTGTTCAGCATTAGGCATAGAAGTTAACTTATCTTCTGCTTTCCACCCACAGTCCAACGGGCAGACAGAACGTACCAACCAAACACTAGAGCAATACCTTCGCTGCTATGTTTGCCATTTGCAAGATGATTGGGTAAGGCTACTCCCCTTGGCCGAATTCTCTTATAACAACTCCCAGAGTGCCTCCACCAAACAGTCTCCATTCTACGCTAACCTGGGATATCACCCTAGCATTCTTCCCAGATTACCGGTAGATACATCTTTACCAGCAGTTGCCGACAGGATCTCTTCACTTCAACAGAACCTTGAACTTCTGAAAGAGACTTTGGGTTCCGCACAAGAGAGGTACAAGAATGCAGCTGACAGATTTCGCAAACCAACACCAACATTTAAGGTAGGAGATTTAGTCTGGTTATCTACAAAGAATTTAAAGATGAAGATCCCTTCCCCTAAGTTGGGACAGAAGTACATTGGTCCTTATAGGATCAGTGGTCTGGTAGGTGCTGTTGCATGTCGCTTAAAACTCCCAAGGACACTGAAGATACATCCTGTCTTTCATACTTCCCTACTAAAGACTGTAGTACCAAATCCTTTTCCAGGACGTTCATCTCCTCCTCCCGTTCCCGTTCTTGTGGATGGTCAAGAGCAGTTCATCGTTGAGAGGATTCTGGATTCAAGAATCTACAGAAATCGACTGCAGTATTTGATTAAATGGCAAGGCTATTCCTCAGAGGAGAATTCCTGGGAACCCATGGATAATATTAACGCCTCCCGACTGATTGAGCAGTTCCATCAAAGGTACCCTGGCAAGCCTGGTTTAGGGTCGTCCGGAGGCCGTTCTTGAGGTGGGAGTAATGTCAGTATCTAGTCCTGGAATCTGTTTCTCTTGCCCTTAGACTTGCCCTTAGTTAACATGGATCTTGATGTTTCCACGTCGGCCATCTTGCTTCCTGCCAAAGCTGTATATAAAGCCAGCACCTGCTCTGATTCATTGCTGGTGTATTATGTATTGGACCTTGTGCCTCTGCAGTCCCAAGCCTGGACTTACTATCCCTGTTGGTCCTCTCTTAACGGCGGAGTCCTCTGCCAACCTGCACGTCTGGATCCCTGCCTGCTGACCGAGTGATTGCTGAACACTTGACTTCAGGAACCTCTGCCTGACTACACCTGCGGTGAAGTAAGAACTCCAGCCAGCTAGTGTGTTCCTCCACTCTGCAAGAGTCTGTGTCTTGTGCCCGCATTGCTCAGTGACTTTGCATGCTGTGTCGCAGAGTATCAGCTCTGCTATTACCATTTATCATATTGACTGAACATTTATCTGGACTTATATGCTATATTGCATTCAGATCATTAATACAATATTGCTTGCACAACCCACTGTGTCTGTAGTCTCTTTGACCTAGCCACTGTTGTCCAGTTGTATCCACTAGTAACGTGACAGTCACTTTAGGTTCCGGTTCAGTTGTCTGTTGCCAAGAAACCTAAGGAAGTAGGTCTGATAGCTCAAAAGACAGACCCTGCAGCTGTCTCACAAGGTTAGTGTTGGGATCCATGTCAAGATCAAAAATGTGGGGTCAGTGAAAATGTCATACTGTGACACTACAAGATTAGGGAAAGGGGCCCTGCACTGTTTCTAGGACTGGGGCCCTAACTATCCCTGTTTCCAATAGTACCTCTTACAACATACAACAGCATACAACAATCTCAAGCAGCAAAAACGATATCCAACTCTGCACAGCAACTCCAGAGAACCATGGAATAAACTTTCACTGGTGAGGAAGAGAAGATCTGGCCCAATTTTATAGAGAGTGGAAATGACCAGGTCAGGAGCAATTGTGAGATGGAGCTGCATGTTTTTAACCAGCATAGAAAGGGTCATTAACCTCTTCAGCACCAAAGGAAACAAAATTCATTTATTTTTGGGACATGAAATACACAGGCTAAATGGAAGACCTGTGATTTTCTATCCTGAGATCTCCCAGGAGGACTTGACACACTTGTGGCACTCTCCCCATTGACATAACTACCTCATACACAGGAATGCTCGGCCAAGCATTTACAGTCATATGTTAAAGTTTGGGCACCCCAATTAATGTTAACCTTTTTTCTTTATAACAATTTTGGTTTTTGCAACAGCTATTTCAGTTTCATATATCTAATAACTGATGGACTCAGCTATATTTCTGGATTCAAATGATGTTTATTGCACTAACAGAAAATGTGCAATCTGCATTTAAACAAAATTTGATCGGTGCAAAAGTATGGGCACCCTTATCATTTTCTTGATTTGAACACTCCTAACTACTTTTTACTGACTTCCTGAAGCACTAAATTGGTTTTGTAACCTCATTGAGCTTTGAACTTCATAGCCAGGTGTATCAAATCATGAGAAAAGGTATTTAAGGTGGCCACTTGCAAGTAGTTCTCGTATTTGATTCTCCTATGAAGAGTGGCATCATGGGCTCCTCAAAACAACTCTCAAATGATCTAAAAACAAAGATTATTCAACATAGCTTTTCAGGGGAAGGATACAAAAAGTTGTCTCAGAGATTTATCCTGTCAGTTTCCACTGTGAGGAACATAGTAAGGAAATGGAAGAACACAGGTACAGTTCTTGTTGAGCCTAGAAGTGGCAGGCCAAGAAAAATATCAGAAAGGCAGAGAACAAGAATGGTGAGAACAGTCAAGGACAATCCACAGACCACCTCCAAAGACCTGCAGCATCATCTTGCTGCAAATGGTGTCACTGTGCATCGGTCAACAATACAGCGCACTTTGCACAAGGAGAAGCTGTATGGGAGAGTGATGCGAAAGAAGCCGTTTCTGCAAGCACGCCACAAACAGAGTCGCCTGAGGTATGCAAAAGCACATTTGGACAAGCCAGTTACATTTTGGAAGAAGGTCCTGTGGACTGATGAAACAAAGATTGAGTTGTTTGGTCATACAAAAAGGCGTTATGCGTGGAGGCTAAAAAACACAGCATTCCAAGAAAAACACTTGCTACCCACAGTAAAATTCGGTGGAGGTTCCATCATGCTTTGGGGCTGTGTGGCCAATGCCGGCACCGGGAATCTTGTTGGGGTTGAGGGTCGCATGGATTCAACTCAGTATCAGCAGATTCTTGACAATAATGTGCAAGAATCAGTGACGAAGTTGAAGTTATGCAGGGGATGGATATTTCAGCAAGACAATGATCCAAAACACCGCTCCAAATCTATTCAGGCATTCATGCAGAGGAACAATTACAATGTTCTGCAATGGCCATCCCAGTCCCCAGACCTGAATATCATTGAACATCTGTGGGATGATTTGAAGCGGCCTGTCCATGCTCGGCGACCATCAAATTTAACTGAACTGGAATTGTTTTGTAAACAGGAATGGTCACAAATACCTTCATCCAGGATCCAGGAACTCATTAATAGCTACAGGAAGCGACTAGAGGCTGTTATTTTTGCAAAAGGAGGATCTACAAAATATTAATGTCACTTTTATGTTGAGGTGTCCATACTTTTGCACCGGTCAAATTTTGTTAAAATGCAGATTGCAAATTTTCTGTTAGTACAATAAACCTCATTCGAATCCAGAAATATAACTGAGTCCATCAGTTATTAGATATATGAAACTGAAATAGCTGTTGCAAAAACCAAAATTGTTATAAAGAAAAAAGGTTAACATTAATAGGGGTGCCCAAACTTTAACATATGACTATATGTGTACTAGGGAGGCTAAAGTGACAACTGATGAACCAGCATTCTGTGGGCGACAGCTATCTATCAGCATAAAGTGACACTGTCAGCACAGAATGACTGTGGAAACCAAATACTGGTGTTCGGTGCATCATGACGTGGCCAATCATTAAATATCACTTTGCCGCCTACTTGTTTTCCTTCTATGTCCACCTCCATACCTTTTCTTTGATTGACAGCTTAGGCTTTATAGAGCCAGAGAAGGAAGGAAATAGAGGGAAATCAAGTAGGTGGGAAGTTGAGCTTCAATGTTTGACAAAATGCCAAGACAGTGTAACACAGAGTCTATAGAAAACAAACGGTGCAAAATTGTTAATGACACCCAATTGTAAAAATAGTTTTAACCCCAGTTACATGTATTTAAGTGAAAAAAATGGCCCAAATCATTAACAATCCAATAACCTTTTAGATAGAAGATCAGATACCTCTGTCATCAGACTGATTCTGTATGTTCTCAATATGTTCTCAGCACTGAGGTAGTCTCTCAGGCGCTCACATGCCCTCAGGTCCTCCAGTTTGATGGAAATTTAGTTTTACTAATCCAGCAGATTTTTGTTAAGAGCACTTTGATGATAATCATATGTTACACAAACATGCAAAGATTCTTGTAAAATAAATTCAGCACAATGTCTTCTTCACCAAAATTTACTGCTCTTGTTCCAATCTATTCATCCAAGCATGTGGAACATGTTTGTAAAGCCAGTGTCTTACAGCTTAAGGGTTTCTCCTTTAGTATCATCATTAGAGTTGAGCGACTTTTGGTTTTTTAGGGTCGAGTTTCGTTTCGTGAAACCCGACTTTTCCAAAAGTCAGGTCGAGCAAGATCGGCCGATTATAGGGAAAAGTCGGGGTCGTCCCGAAACACGAAACCCAATGTAAGTCAATGGGGAATAAAAGTCGGCAGTGAGAGGAGGACAGGAAACACACCTACAGTGCCCATTTGAATGCCAAAAGCATCAATTCTTCTTACTTAAGCTTGTCAACCTTAATTAACTTCATAATACAAGTTACGCACTGAAAAATGGGGGTTATTTGGCTAAAGTTGTGGGGGGGTAGGGCTGGCTCCAGGTTTTCATGTGCCCTGGGCGAAAGAGCGCCCCTTTAACACATACCACAACTCATCATGCTCCGATACGGCAGAGAAATAGCGGTATAGTACAATGAAAAATACTTCACTTTTTACATCTCATGACGAGGCCCATCTATTTCTCCATACAGAATCATTGGTCCCATATAATGTTTGAAACAGTATATGATGAGCTCCACATAATGCTACAGTATATGTTGGTCCCCATGGATGAAGCTCCACTGTCTTATGGGCCCAAATAATGCTCCAAACATAATGGGCCCCATTTCTAATGCTCTAGTGTATAATGGGCCCTGTAAATTGTGCTCCAGTGTCTGATGTCCACCTTTGGAATGTTCCAGTGTATGGTGGGCCCCATCTATCATTCTCCAGAGTATAGTGCTCCCCAAAAATTGCTGTCCCAACATTGAAAACAATCAAATAAGACTCCTCGCTAGGGAATCCCTGTACTAGTCTGGACTCCTCGTCGTCCCCATCTTCCATCTCACTGCACAGTATTTCAACCTTGCAAGTGCTGTGATCCTGAGCAAGCAGGGGGGGCCCACTCGTTGGCGACGGCACTGGCACAGGGCCCCTGATAGTACGGTGGTGTGTCTGATGGCGGGTGGGCCGAACCTGCACTTTCATCTGCAGCTTCCTCTTGGTCACCGTGTAAGATGGAACTGTATATGGGAAGGGTAACCTGAGTTTCATCAGGGTCAGATTCAGGCCGTGTAGTGTGTGAAGGGAATGTAGTGGTCTGGGTCAATGTACCAGCAGATTCATCGAGCAGTGGCTGGGCATCAGTGCACTTGTGTCGCCCCCAGGAGTACGGTCGCCACAGTGGCATTACCTTCCTCCTAGGGAGTGTGATGTCATGCTTGGGAGCAACGAAGGATCTCTCTAGCAGGTTAACTGATTGGGCGGCGTTATTCCCACGAGTCATGACCCTCCAAACAGCGTTAATGAAGGCAAAGTGTTTGTTTTACGTGGGCAGTATGGTTGCAAAGCTGAACCTTAAAGGAATGTCCAGAAGGGCACCACCAGGAGTGGAGCCTACGGTTAAATTCGACTCCACCTGGGAAACCTCAACCATGCCAGCTACAGAAAAGATGCACACATTGCAAGCTTAATTCCGTTAACGAACGAGACTCTGTCATGCCCTGCGGTCCGAGTCCGGCTTACTAGAGGGACACGTGAGGCTCTGGCACATGAGATTGGCCAATAACTGGTGTGTCATGCCCTTACATGTCCGTGGCTGCATGTGCGCTACACTGAAAAGGCCAGCGTTTGTCGCTTACAGGTGCAGATAACCCTCTGAACAACGTTAGTGATGGGGATCACTGATTACAATTATTACCCGCGAACGATGATTTCCCAGTAAGTGCAGGTCAACCGCAGTTCCGGAATTAGGCCTAACCGTCATTCCTGAAAAAATGAAAACCTTACGTGTGCAAACCACAGGTGCTGTAGCTTGCTTAACAGCTTGCCAGCCGTTCTCACGCCCAGTATGGATTACACGTGATTGCACAAAGGTGAGAAAGGGTACCGTATCCCCGGATAACATGTATGGATAGCGTACACATTCAAAATATATGTCAATACATCAGGAGGCAGGCTCAGACGGTGTTAGGCCCAGTATGGCTTGCACGTGATTGCACAAAGGTGAGAAAGGGTACCGTATCCCCGGATAACATGTATGGATAGCGTACACATTCAAAATATATGTCTATACATCAGGAGGCAGGCTCAGACGGTGTTAGGCCCAGTATGGATTGCACGTGATTGCACAAAGGTGAGAAAGGGTACCGTATCCCCGGATAACATGTATGGATAGCGTACACATTCAAAATATATGTCTATACATCAGTATGCAGGCTCAGACGGTGTCAGGCACAGTATGGATTTGACGGCCCAGACTACACAGCGGAGGAGCAGGGAGAGGTAAAGATTGCAAATGCTGGGGCCCTGCCCAAGCAAGGGGGGCCCACTCGTGGGCGTCGGTACTGGCACTGGGCCCCTCATAGTACGGCGGTGTGTCTGACGGCGGGTGTGCACCACCACCGTCAGAGACACTTGATTGCACTATGAGGGACCCTGTGCCAGTGCCCGCGCCCAAGAGTCGGCCTACCAACCTGTCCAGGGCAACGGCACTCGCACGGTGTTGTGCGCTAGGTGGTGACCCCGGCCATGGGGGGGGGAGGCAGCACAGTTAGGGAGTTTTAGAAAGTGGCATATGTTGATGTTGGACATTCAGCTGATGCAAAAGGCAAAATAGATCAAGTCCCAGGAAGAGGTGGACCAAAGCAAGCCATTTTTCTGTCACCCTATGTGTCATCAGGGGAAGGTGGTTCAAAATTCTTGGAAACCCATGCATGGTTCATTTTAATGAAGGTTAGATCATCCACATTTTGGGTTGACAGACGGGTCCTTTTTTCTGTCAGGATTGATCCAGCTGCACTGAAGACTCTTTCCGATAGCACACTTGCAGCTGGGCAAGCGAGCTCCTGTAAGGCATATTGTGCCAATTCAGGCCAAGTGTCCAGTTTAGCGGCCCAATAGTCAAAGGGGAATGACCTGTGTGGGAGAACATCGATATGGGAGGAAAAGTAGTTTGTAACCATAGTTGACAACTGCTGTCTCATGTCACTTTCCATCGATGCAGTATTACCAGTTGTGTGAGCAGTACTTGAAAAATCAGTCCACAACATTGTCATGAAACCCCTGTCTCCAACGCCACTTCTGCTGTGTGCACCATGAACACCTCTGCCAAGCTGCCCCCGGCCCGTACGGCTCGTGTGAGAACCATCACCGCTGCTGTGTGCTGGGAATGCCTCAAGCAAACGATTACCAGAGTTGCTTGTTTATTAGCCAATATTAGGTCAAGGTTCTCCTGTGGCATGATGTTTTGTAATTTGCCTTTATAGCGTGGATCCAGGATGCTGGCCAACCAGTAGTCGTCATCGTTCATCATTTTGGCAATGCGGGGGTCCCTTTTTAGGATCTGCAAGGCATAATCTGACATGTGGGCCAATGTTCCCGGTGTCAATGATGCACTGCGAGTGCTGGTTGGAGGAGCACTTTCTGGCAAATCCACATCCCTCCAGTCACGCACAAACCCTGTACCAGACCTTGCCACGCCAACATTTTCACTTGCCCCACGAGATGCATCCTCCTCCCCTAAGTAATCATCCCCATCATCATCCTCCTCTTCTTTCTCCACATCGTCCAGGAGAGGTCCCTGAGCAGACAATGGCTGAATGTCATCAAGGATTCCCTCCTCCTGCTCCTTAAGGTGCGTCAAAGTTTGCATGAGCAGACGCATAAGTGGGAGGCTCATGCTTAGGATGGCGTCGTCTGCGCTTACCAGCCGTGTGCATTCCTCAAAACACTGAAGGACTTTACAGAGGTCTTTCAGCTTCTACCACTGCACACCTGTCAACTCCATGTCTGCTCTCAAAGTGCCTGGCCGTGTATCCTCCCACAAATGCATTATGGCCTGCCTCTGCTCGCACAGCCGCTCCACCATGTGCAGGGTGGAGTTCCACCTTGTTGCAATGTCGATAATGAGGCGGTGGTTGGGAAGGTGGAGCAATCGCTGCAGCTTCTGCATACGAACGGAGTGTACAGGCGACCGGCGGATGTGCGCGCACAGTCTTCGCACCTTCTGGAGCAGGGCTGTTAACTCTGGATAATTTTTGAGGAAGCACTGCACCACCAGGTTCAAGGTGTGAGCCAAGCAAGGTATGTGGCTGAGTTTTGAAAGGGCTATGGCTGCCACAAAATTACGGCCGTTATCACTAACTACCTTGCCTGCCTCAAGATGTACACTTCCCAGCCATGACTCAGTTTGTCGCTTCAAGTACTCGGCCAGCACCTCGTAGGTGTGTCTGTCGCCCAAACACATCATCTGCAACACAGCCTGCTGACGCTTTCCACTAGCTGCTCGATAGGGGGACACCTCGTGTGCAACAGTGGCAGCTGCAGATGGAGTGCTCGTACGACTGCGCTCTGTGGACGAGCTTTCGCTTCTGGAGGAGGAGGAGGAGGAGGAGGAGGGTCGAACGCCTACAACCAACTGTTTCCTATACCGTGGGCTAGGCAGCACTGTCCCACCACCGCTGTCCCCTGTGGACCCTGCATCCACCACATTAACCCAGTGCGCAGTGATGGACACGTAACGGCCCTGGCCATGCCGACTGGACCATGCATCAGTTGTGAGGTGCACCTTTCCACTCACTGACTGCTTGAGTGCATGGACAATGCGGTCTTTTACATGATGGTGGAGGGCTGGGATGGCTTTGCGAGAGAAGAAGTGGCGACTGGGTAGGTCATAGCGTGGTACTGCATAGGCCATGAGTTCGCGGAAAGCTGCGCTTTCCACCAACCGATAGGGCATCATCTCAAACGAGATTAGTTTGGCAATGTGGGTGTTCAAACCCAGTGTACGCGGATGAGAGACTGAGTACTTTCTTGACCTACTCATAGTGTCTGGGAGGGTGAGCTGGACTTGAGAGCTGCATATGGTGGAAGTAGCGGTGGACAGGGCGGACTGAGAGAGGGTTGATGATGGTGATGGAGTTGGTGTTCTTTCTGATGGCCTAGATTCAGTATTTCGTTGATATAACAGTGGGATTCCCTGACTGCTGTGGCCTTGCAACGACACCTCAACATTTGCTGCTGTGCTAACCGGTGGGCTTACAGTGGGGGAAACAATGTAGCATTGCTGACTACCTTTTTTGTGATCAGTTGCACATGTGGCACTTGAGGTTTGGTGTTGTGTCCACGCTTGCAAGTGCATGGTGGTTAAATGTCTAAGCATGCAACTGGTATTCAAATTTTTCAGATTTTTCCCTCGGCTAAAGGTCTTTGCGCACTTCTTACAGATAACCTTGGCCTGATCATGAGGATTTTGTTCAAAAAAGTGCCACACTGCACTCTTCCTACTTTGGCAGACATTTTGCGGCCTAGCACGCTGTGATGTTATGACCCTCTGGACAAGCTGTCCAGCAACTCTTTTGATTTTTGGAACCTGTCTTTGGAGTGCTCCGGGCCTGCCAGATAACAGCTGTTGCGATGTCGATGTCTGCTGTGGATGCTCCTCATCTGAGCTATTGGAAGCAGCACCCTCTTCCCCCAATGGATGCCAATCTGGGTCAACAACTGGGTCATCCATCACCTCCTCTTCAATGTCATGTGCACCTTCCTCTGTGTCACCGTGTATGGTGGTATAGTGTGCGGGAAGGGGCACCTGAGTCTCATCAGGGTCAGAATCTGGCTCTGTACACTGCGAGGACAATGTAGTGCTCTGAGTGAATGTACCAGCAGAATCATCCATCAGCGGCTGTGCATCAGTGCACTCCATGTCAGATTCATCTTGGCCTGGGTAATTCACCATTTCACTTGATAATCCAGGCATGGTATGTGAAAACAGCTCCATGGAGTAATCAGTAGTATGGCCTGCGTCATCCTTCAATCTTGGTTGGGGTGAAGGACACAAGGAAAGGTGTGGTTCATGAACATGAGCCTCCAATGACGACTCAGTGCTTTTACTTTTTACAACTTCAGAAGAGGAGGCAATAGAGCTGGAGGCTGAGTCAGCAATGTAAGACAAAACTTTTTCCTGATGCTCTGGCTTTAAAAGCGGTTTGCCAACTCCTAGAAAACTAAGCCTTCGAAGCCTTATGGAGCCAGACGATGACGCAGGCTCAACACCTCCTGCATTCGGTCCTATTTTGCTCTTGCCCCTACCATCAGATCCACCACCAACACCATCATTACCAGCTGCCAACCCCCGCCCAATTCCACGGCCTCTTCCACCAGCCTTCCTCATTTTTTGTAGAAATGTAGACAAAATCCAACAAACTATATAGTAATGTAAAACAAGGTACAAGGTGTCTATAGGACAGGGGAGATTTCGAATTTCTGCACACACTTGTGGACACTGGACACTTATGGATTGTGTGAGGCCCACTGAATATCAGAGCGCTATGTCACAGGCTCGATGGCACAGGTGTGAAAAAAGTGACTACAGGATAAGGGAGATTTTGAATTTCTGCACACACTAGTGGACACTGGACACTTTTGGATTGTGTGAGGCCCACTGAATATCAGAGCGCTATGTCACAGGCTCGATGGCACAGGTGTGAAAAAAGTGACTACAGGATCACAGAGATTTTGAATTTCTGCACACACTAGTGGACACTGGACACTTTTGGATTATGTGAGGCCCACTGAATATCAGAGCGCTATGTCACAGGCTCGATGGCACAGGTGTGAAAAAAGTGACTACAGGATAAGGGAGATTTTGAATTTCTGCACACACTAGTGGACACTGGACACTTTTGGATTGTGTGAGGCCCACTGAATATCAGAGCGCTATGTCACAGGCTCGATGACACAGGTGTGAAAAAAGTGACTACAGGATCACAGAGATTTTGAATTTCTGCACACACTTGTGGACACTGGACACTTATGGATTGTGTGAGGCCCACTGAATATCAGAGCGCTATGTCACAGGCTCGATGGCACAGGTGTGAAAAAAGTGACTACAGGATAAGGGAGATTTTGAATTTCTGCACACACTAGTGGACACTGGACACTTTTGGATTGTGTGAGGCCCACTGAATATCAGAGCGCTATGTCACAGGCTCGATGGCACAGGTGTGAAAAAAGTGACTACAGGATCACAGAGATTTTGAATTTCTGCACACACTTGTGGACACTGGACACTTATGGATTGTGTGAGGCCCACTGAATATCAGAGCGCTATGTCACAGGCTCGATGGCACAGGTGTGAAAAAAGTGACTACAGGATAAGGGAGATTTTGAATTTCTACACACACTAGTGGACACTGGACACTTTTGGATTGTGTGAGGCCCACTGAATATCAGAGTGCTATGTCACAGGCAGAAATTGGCTAGTGTATCACAAACTACAAGGTGTATGTAGAATTGGGCAGAATAGGAATCTCCCTAGAGTGTAGGTCTGTAAGAACGGAACAAGTCCTCCACTTATCCTTCCACAGTGACACACAGATAGCTTCACTGTGGCCATGATAACAGCCATTACACGGTACTGAGAGGAGCGTGCACGTACACGGCTGTCCGGTGTACGTAAAATTGTCAAGCTCCGTGTTTTTTAAGTATACGGACTGACACACGCTGTCTCTCCATAGTTTTGAATGTGATCAAACAGCAAATATATTTAACTGTTTGAAAGCTAGACAAAACTAGTAGGTGCAGGTCTGTAAGAACGGAACATGTCCTCGACTTATTCTCACAGAGTGACACACAGATAGCTTCACTGTGGCCGTGATAACAGCCGTTACACGGTACTTAGAGGAGCGTGCACGTACACGGCTGTCCGGTGTACGTAAAATTGTCAAGCTCCGTGTTTTTTAAGTATACGGACTGACACACGCTGTCTCTCTATAGTTTTGAATGTGATCAAATAGCAAATATATTTAACTGTTTGAAAGCTAGACAAAACTAGTAGGTGCAGGTCTGTAAGAACGGAACATGTCCTCGACTTATTCTTACAGAGTGACACACAGCTTCACTGTGGCTGTGATAACAGCCGTTACACGGTACTGTGTGAGGAGCGTACACCGCTGTATGGTGTGAAAAAATGCACGCTCAGTACCTCAGCAGGACAAAAAAAAATTGGGATTGCTTTTAAAAAAGCAGTTTGCAGAGCAGTGGGTAAACAGCAATGCAGCTGTCAGGAAGCCTTAGAAGGCAGCCTAACAACCAACACCGCTGATCCACCACAATATAGCCTCCCCTTGCACTGCACACACAGTGACTGGTGTGTTGTACAGGCAAAATCGCTAGCAGCAGAAGCAGTTTTTTTTTCTTCTTCCCTGCCTAACGCTCTCCCTACAGAATCAGCAGCAGCAACCTCTCCCTATGCTAAGATCGGCAGAAGTAAGATGGCGGTCGGCGTGCACGCCCTTTTATAACCCCTGTGACGCCCACCAAAGCAAGCCAATCACTTGCATACCCTTCTGAAAGATGGTGGTGACCCCTGCCTATGTCATCACGATGCCCACAGTATCCGTGGATCCTGATTGGCTGAAAAAGAGCGCAAAACAAACTTTTGAAACGCGACTTTGGCACGTAAGTCGCCGACCTCGTGGCCGACCTCATCCTAGGGTCGGGTTTCGTTTCATGAAACCCGACTTTGCCAAAAGTCGGCGACTTTTGAAATTTTTCGACCCGTTTCGCTCAACTCTAATCATCATGAACTCTTCCTCTTGTAATTTTCAGATTTATCAACAGAAATCTTTTCTTTCTTTTCATTTTGTTCCACTCTTCAGTTGCTTTATGATTCTTCGCAGTGAGCCTGTTTCTCAACAGACAGCTCGGACAATTGGACCATTCAGCAGGCCTTATGGTTTGCAGAAAGCCTAGACATAATTTGACAGCAGCAAACTATATGAAGGACACTGGATTAATTCATTTTCCATTTGGCCTTGTGCTATAAATACATTATCCCAGGGAAGTGTGAATGGGGAATTGTTATCAAGAGGAAATACGATGATAAACCACTTGGTTGAACAATTAACTCTTGTGAAAACAGAAGAGGGTGAAGTGCCCGACACAAGCACAGAATTTTCATTGGTGCGATGAATAAACTGGTGATTATAATATTAATAAAAGTAGGACATCGCCACAACAGTTACAAGGTGAACGATTCAGAGGATGAATAGTAAAGATATCCAGAAACATGGCCAAGGTCAGGATCAGAGTCCATCAAAAAGCAATATCAGGATAAAATAACACAAAATGGGAACCAGGAATAGATATCAATCTCAACCAGCATGCAAGGCGTTGAAGGCTGATTGCTCTTTGAATATGTTGAGAGGCCTGATGTCATGAGCAATTGCCAGTTGACTAGCAATGTGTTCGTAATTTAACTCTATACTTATGGATGGGATTTGAAACTCTGCTTGAGAAAAACTGCCCCAACCAGTATAAAAACATCACATTATTCAGTACAGAATTCTTGACTTCTCAAGTGCTGGTTTTAATTTTTTTTAACAATTGCAGCTTATTGTTTGTTTGAGATAGGAGCAAGTGTTCAATTTACAGAGACATTTGGTGAGAAACCGTCCAGTGCTGCTGCTTGAAAATGTTCAATTCTTGGTCATCTTTAAAGCTAAATCCCCCCATACACCTTAGATGACTGTCGGCTGAACGATGGTTCGACCGATCATTTGGTTGACATCTATCTTAACAGACTTAACTGACTCTTCCATACACGGGAGCAATCGCCCTGCCTGTGTTTTCTTTGATAGAGACGCTGCTAGGTATTTCTGGTGGTGGCTTATCTCTTAGGCCACATGCACATGCCACATGTTTCTTTTATACTTTTCCTCTGACTGTTCCACTCCTTGTTTTCGCTTACAAATACCAAGGTAAAAAACTCGCCAAATACTCAACATGTGCATGTGGTCTTACAGAACAAATGCATTAGTAATCCAAAATCTGACATGCCGAACCCTTAACTCCCCTGACAATCACCTGTCAGACACCCCCATTCACATTAAAAATGTTTTCCGAACCCATCAATATTCTCTTATGCATAGAACAGGGCAGCAGTGGTAATGCCCTGGTGTGAACAAATGACAGGTTCGTAGCATGACTAGAGTGACATGATTCACCTGAGCATTTGATCTCACAACTTGAGGACCTAAATCCCAGACAACTTGAGTGGTAATAGATCTCAGGAGGAATCTAAATGTTGCTTTGAATGGGCTTTAGTGTAAAACTTAAATATTTCAGTAATCAACAAATACTGAAAGCAAACAATGGACTAATTCTTTGGTCTTCTCAAAATACCCATTACTGCATTCACTATACTTCCATAAGCGCTGGTTCCTGCCAAGAATAAACCACCCATAAAAAGTCAATGTAATACGATTATACAAGAACACAGGTAAAAAATAAACCACATAGCCAGAGTTTTCTGCCAGAAGCTATCAGAGGATGATGGACTTGTTGAGCAGGTCTCATCTGCGGTCAGTGTCACATTATAATCTCCCTTCCATCTATAGTAGAGCCTGTAACGTTGTTGTTTCTGGTTAATATCTGATGATATGAGGGATGAAAGGACAGGCAGATGACTACAACCTAGCTGCAAACCTCAGGAATTATGAAATCCTTATTTTTAAACACTGCCACGGCTCAGACAGCAGGCTCCCCAAACCACAGAGGGATACAACTCATTCCTCTTTTGTTCCTGCGTTCCTTCTCTGCCCAGGCTGCATACTTTTCACAGAAGGATCAAATGACTGGAAGTGTTTTTTCCTGAGTAAGACAAGTATTTCTGGATCTGCGTTGTCTCTTCTCCATAATATAAGGACACGTGGTTCCCCAGCACTCAATTCAGACTGAAAAGGAAATAAAGTATGTTTGGGAAAGAAGACCCCACTTAAGTCCTTCGGGAGAAATTACTTTATGTAAGGGGAATTCTTTTAGCTCTTCTCCCTGAAATAATAACTTTAAAGAAAATAATGAAGTCGTAAATCTTACTTCGAGTTTTACGTAAGATCCAAATGAATGTAAGTTTGAAATGTGTTAATTAACAATGACATAACACAATGCTGACATATTTATTAGTAAAAGCACCCAACAAAGTATATGGACATATTCAGGAGAATTTTTTTTCACTTAAAAGGATGCTTCGATATACAAAGTATTTTTCATCTTAAGGCTATGTGCCCACGTAGCGTTTTAAAACGCACAGTGAAAACCGGACTCCTTCCCAGAAATTGCGTGGTTTTCTCCGCGCGATTTCACCGCGATTCTGTTCGCGATTTTGCCGCGATTTTCTCAAGCACTTTCCAAGCGATTTGAAGCATCGCTTGGAAAGTGATTGACAGGTTGGTCACACTCGTCAAACATAGTGTTTGACAAGTGTGAGCAGCTATTTACTATTGAGGCCGCCTATGCGGCATCAATAGTAAAAGAATGTTAAAAATGATAAAAAAATAAAAAATCGGGGTATATTTACCTTCCGACGTCCCGCGCTGCATTCCCGGGCCTTAGCGTTCCCAGCGATGCTTTGCGAGACCTGTGATGATGTTGGTCTCGCGTTACTATAGCGATCTCGCGAGACCGCTAGAGTCACGCGAGACTGCGTCATCACAGGACCTTGCCGCAAGGCATTACTGGGAACGCTGAGGCCGGGAATGCAGCTTGTGACGCCGGAAGGTAAATATACCCCGATTTTTTAAATTCTTTTTTTACAGGGGTATGGTACCCAGGGCCTGGAGGACAGTCTCCTCTTCTCCACACCGTGGGTACCAACCGCACATGAGACGCTTAACTTCCCGCATGGTGGACATAGCCACATGCGGGAAGTAAGCGATTCTCATGCATTCCTATGGGTGTGGAATCGCGGCAATTCTTTGCGATTCCGCACAAAAGAATGATCATGCTGCGATTTTTTCCGCAATGCGATTCCGCCGTGGAAAAAAGCGCAGCATTAGCCCAGCATGTGCGGAATGCCATAGGAATGATTGGGGGGCGTTCTGTACACGATTTGTAAACGTTTTCGCACCGAAAATAGCAGCAAAAGTGCTTAAAAATTGCATAGTGGGCACACAGCCTAAATCTCTCTCTAGTTAATGCCATAATCTAAAATAATTTTCCCCTGGTGGCGAAATGTGCGTCGGTGTGAGGGGACACCTGGGCACTGGTCTCGTGGCAGCATTTATCAAGTAGCTTTCATTCTTCCATTTGTTTCATGGATTTGATGTCTAGGTGTGACAAATAGGATTGTTTAGCGGTCATTGCCGCATTTACCTACACTATATACAGTTGTGCTCAAAAGTTTACATACTCCGGCAGAATTTCTGCTTTCTTGGCCTTTTTTCAGAGAATATGAATGATAACACCAAACCTTTTTCTCCACTCATGGTTAGTGGTTGGGTGAATACATTTATTGTCATACTATGTCTTCTCTTTTTAAATAATAATGACAACCCAAAACATCCAAATGACCCTGATCAAAAGTTTACATACCCTATTTCTTAATTCCGTATATTGCACCCTCTAACATCAATGACAGCTTGAAGTCTTTTGTGGTAGTTGTGGATGAGGTTATTTTGTCAGATGGTAAAACTGCCCACTCTTCTTACACAGATATATAAGTATCATTTTATTCATCTTTCTATGATATGAATGCCCATATAGACAGCCTACGAGGGTTGATCCTACTGACAAATTCTCTTTAAGTTCCCTTGGTGGTAGATATCCATGCATGGCATAAATATTTTTATTCTTACATTAAGATAAAATAAAAATGACCAATTCTGAAATGTTGCTATACACGTAATTAGAGTTGAGCAAAATGGGTCGGTCAAATTCAAAAGCCGCCGACTTTAGCTAAAGTCGGGTTTCGCTGATCGAAACCCGACCATAGCGTGAGGTCGGCCATGAGGTCGCCGAGCCGAGCGCCAAAGTCGCGTTTCAAATAATGCTTCCAGCGCCTTTTCTCAGCCAATGATGGAGGACACACACTGTGGGCAGCACGATGACATGGGCAGCGGCCACCACCATCTTAGAGAAGGGCATTGAAGTGATTGGCTGGCTTTGTGTGGCGTCACAGTGGCTATAAAGGCCGTGACCGCCGACCACCATCTTACTTCTGCCGATCTTAGAATAGGGAGAGGTGCTGCTGCTGATTCTGAATAAGGGAGAGCGATATGCAGGGAAGAAGAAAAAAAAATAGCTTCTGCTGATAGCGCTTTTCACTGTACAGTTAGTGTGCAGTAGGGTGACCGCAAAAAATCGATGTCGGAATTTTGTCCGTCTGGACCCCACAAAACGATTCCCCTTTCCAGATATTGAGATAGCCAAAATTTGAGCTCGATCAAACGACGCTAGGGTTGTAAATCCAAAAGTTGGGAAAGAAAAATTAAAAGAGGTAGGAAGTAACCGACTTTAACGACCTTCTGACAAAAGATGAAGAACAAAAGCAATATGTCCTGCAAGTTGTAAGCAAATGCCGAGCATTATATTCTGACGTTTCAAAAACTACTTTAACAAAAGCTCTAGAATAGATTAGATAACTATGTAAAATTATCAACTCATGTAGGTTAGCGTGCTCTGATGGTTCATCTGTGCTACTGAGCAATTTATTAGCCATTAACAACTTTTCATTGCCTGTAATGGTGGGATCAAAAAACGATAATCCCACCAACTCTGCATTCAAATACCACAAATGGTTCGAAAATTTGGTCAGGGCTATTTCTGCAATGTTGTTGTCACATTCTTTATAGTCTAACAGACTATGCAAAATATCTAAATCTTAAAATACCTCAATTTGGATTTTTTCAAACTTTGAGCGACGAGCGGCACGGGTTAACGTCGTTTGATCGAGCTCAAATTTTGGCTCTCTCAATATCTGGAAAGGGGAATCGTTTTGTGGGGTCCAGACGAACAAGATTCTGACATTTTTTCCCCCCCATATGAGATCCGGTCACCCTAGTGTGCAGTGACAGGGGAGGATTTTTGTTGTGTGCAGCAGCGCTGGTGGTGATTAGGCTGCCTTGTAAAGTATCAGGTATGATAGCTGCATTGCTGTGTGCACACTGCTGTTCAAACTGCTTTTTTCAAAGCACTCCAACTTTTATTAATTTGTTCTGGTGAGTTACCGAGCGTTCATTTTTTCACACACCATATAGTGGTGTACGCTCCTCACACACTATCGTGTACCGGCTGGTATCACGGACAAATACAAGCTATCTGTGTGTTACTCTGGAAAAACAAACCGAGGAGATTTTCCATTTTTCCAGACCTACACCTTCTAGAGCTGTCCGCTTTTCAAACAGTTTCGTATATCTGCTGTTTGATACCGGTCAAAACTATACAGAGACAGCGTGTCACTCCGTATAAAAATAGACGGAGATTGAAAATTTTCCATACTGACACCGTATAGCGGTGTACGCTCCTCACACTCTACCGTGTACCGACTGGTATCACGGACAAATACAAGCTATCTGTGTGTGACTCTGGAAAAACAAACCGAGGAGATTTTCCATTATTCTAGACCTACACCTTATAGAGCTGTCCGCTTTTCAAACAGTTTCGTATATCTGCTGTTTGATTATGGTCAAAACTATACAGAGACAGCATGTGTCACTCCGTATAAAAATAGACGGAGATTGACAATTTTCCATACAGACATTGTATAGAGCTGTCCGATTATCATACAATACTGTTTATCTGCCGTTCGCATTACAGTCACATCTATACAGAGTCAGCGTGTATGTGACACTCCGTAAATACATATACGGAGATTGTTAGTTATGCAAAAAACGTATACAGCTGTACACTTCTGATACAGTTCCGTATATCTGCTTGTTGGATTACGGTCAAATACATACTGGGAGAGCATCAGTGACTAACAAAATATACACGTAGATTTAATTTTTTTAATACACCTTACACAGCTGGACGCTCCTCATACAGTACCATCTCTCTGCTGGTATTTTTGGCACATTTTCCCAAACATGAGGAAGTATGGTGGAAGAGGCCGCGGACATGGGCAGGGGGCGCAGCTGGTACTGATGTTGGTGGTGCATCGGCTGGTTCTGGCAAAAGCACAATAGCAGCTAAGGCAGGAGGAGTTGAGCCTGCGTCATCGTCTGGCCCAAGAAGGCCTGTAAGGTTCCATTTTCTTGAAGTAGGAAAACCGCTTTTAAAGCCAGAGCATCAGGAACAGGTTTTGGCGTACATTGCCGAAACAGCCACCAGCTCTATTGCCTCCTCTTCTGAATGTTCGAAACAAGCAAGCACGGAGTCGTCAATGCAGGGTTCTGGTCAGGAAAAACACCTTTCCTTGTGTCCTTCACCCCCACCAAAAGTTAAGGATGCGGCAGCCCACACTTCAGATTACTCTGTGGAGCTCTTTTCACATACCATGCCTGGGTTATCCAGTCAAATCCTGAATTCCCCAGTACAAGATGAATCTGACATGGAGTGCACTGATGCACAGCCTCTGCTAGCTGATTCTGCTGGTACATTGACCCAGAGCACTACATTGCCCTCACAGTCTAATGAGCCAGAATATGACCCTGATGAAACTCAGGTGCCCCTTCCCGCATACTATACCACCTTACACGGTGACACAGAGGACGGTAAAGAGGAAGGTGCAGATGACTTTGAAGAGAAGATGATGGATAACCCAGTTCTTGACCCGGATTGGCATCCATTGGGGGAGGAGGGTGGCACTGGCAATAGTTCAGATAAGGAGAAGGATCCGCAGCACGCATTGACATCGCAGCAGCGGTTATCTGGCAGGCCCGTAGCTGTCCAAAAATGTGGACCAAAAACTAAAAGAGTTGCAGGACAGCTTGGCCAGACGGTCAACTTAGCACAGCGTGCAAGGCCAGAAAATGTATACCATAGTAGGAAGAGTGCAGTGTGGCACGTCTTTGTCCAAAATCCTACTGATGAGGCAAAGGTTACCTGTAAGAAGTGCGGAAGGACCTTTAGCCGAGATAAACAACTCAGAAATTTGAATACCAGTTGCATGCTTAGACATTTAATCAACATGCACTTGCAAGCGTGAAAGGACTACAAAACCTCAGGTAGCACATGTGCACCTGCTCTGACTGAAGGTAGCCAGCAACGCTCCATCGCTTCCCCCACTGTAAGACCACCGCCACCGTTAAGCACACCATCAGCACTAAATGTTGAGGTGTCGTCGCAAGGCCAAAGCACTCAGGGAATCACAATGGTTTTGCAACACAACACTGAATCTAGGCCATCACCACCAATACCATCACCAACCCCCTCTCACTTCGTCCGGTCCACCGCTACTTCCCCCATATGCAGCTCTCCAGTCCAGCTCACCCTCCTAGACACTTTGAGTAGGACAAGAAAGTACTCATCCTCTCATCTGCGTACACTGTGATTGAACGCCTACATTGCCAAACTAATCTCATTAGAGATGATGCCCTACCGTTTGGTTGAAAACGAAGCTTTCCGCGAGCTCATGGCCTACGCAGTCCCATGCTATGACCTACCCAGTCGGCACTTCTTTTCTCGAAAAGCCATCCCAGCCCTCCTCCTGCATGTGAAAGACTGCATTGTCCATGCACTCAAGCAATCAGTGACTGGAAAGGTGCACCTCACAACAGATGCATGGTCCAGTAGGCATGGCCAGGGCCGTTACGTGTCCTTCACTGCGCACTGGGTTAATGTGGTGGATGCAGGCTCCACAGGGGACAGCGGTGTTGGAACAGTGCTGCCTAGCCCACGGTATAGGAAACAGTTGGCTGTAGGCTTTCGACCCTCCTCCTCCATAAGCGAATGCTCGTCCACAGAGCGCAGTCGCACGAGCACTCCATCCGCAGCTGGCAGTGTTGCACACGAGGTGTCCCACTATCGAACAGCTAGTGGTAAGCGTCAGCAGGCTGTGTTAAAGATGATGTCTTTGGGCGACAACAGACACACCGCGGAGGTACTGGCCGACTACTTGCTGCGACAAACTGAGTCATGGCTGGGCAGTTTACATCTTGAGCCAGGCAAGGTAGTCAGTGATAACGGCCATAATTTTGTGGCAGCCATAGCCCATGCAAAACTCACACACATACCTTGCCTGGCTCACACTTTGAACCGGGTGGTGCAGTGCTTCCTTAATAATTATCCAGAGTTAACATCCCTGCTCCATAAGGTGCGAAGACTGTGCTCGCACATCTGTCGCTCAAACATCCACTCCACTCGTATGCAGAAGCTGCAGCGATTGCTCCACCTCCCCAAGCACCGCCTAATCATAGACGTTGCAACAAGGTGGAACTCCACCATGCACATGGTTGAGAGGCTGTGCGAACAGAGGCAGTCTGTAATGCATTTGTGGGAGGATACACGGGCAAGCAGTTTGAGGGAAGACATGGAATTTTCGGGTGTGCAGTGGTCAAAGCTGAAAGACATCTGTAAAGTCCTTCAGTGTTTTGAGGGATGCACACGGCTGGTAAGCGCAGACGATGTCATCATAAGCATGAGCATCCCACTTATGCGTCTGCTCACACAAAGTTTGATGCACATTTAGGATCTGGCGTCCGCAGCGGAGGAGGAACAGGAGGAGGAGGAGGAGGGAAGCCTTGCTGACAGTCAGCCATTGTCTCGTCAGGGAGCTGTCCTGGACGAGGTGGGGGAAGAAGAAGAGGAAGAGGAGGAGGAGGAGGATGAGGGGGATGATTATTTTGGGCAGGAGGATGCTTCTCAGGGGGCAAGAGAAAATGTTGGCGTTCCAAGGTCAGGTATAGTGTTTGTGCGTGACTGTAGGGATGTGGATTTGCCAGAAAGTGCTCCTCCACCCAGCAGTGGCATTACATTATTGACACCTGGAACATTGGCCCACATGTGCGATTATGCCTTGCGGATCCTAAAAAGGGACCCCCGCATTGCCAAAATGATGAAGGATGACGACTACTGGCTGGCCAGCATCATCGATCCACGCTACAAAGGCAAATTACACAATATCATGCCACAGAAGAACCTAGAGATAATATTGGCAAACAAGCAACTCTGGTAAACCGTTTGTTTGAGGCTTTCCCAGCACACAGCAGCGGTGCTGGTTCTCCCACGAGCCGTAGTGGGCACAATGGAAGAGGTGTTCATGGTGCACACAGCCGAAGTGGCGTTGGAGACAGGGGTTTAATGACCATGTTGTGGAATGATTTCTCAAGTACCGCTCACACGACTGCTAATACTGCATCGATTACAAGTGACAGGAGACAGCAGTTGTCAACTATGGTTACAAACTACTTCTCCTCCCATATCGATGTTCTCCCTCACAGGTCATTCCTCTTTGACTATTGGGCCTCTAAACTGGACACCTGGCCTGAATTGCCTATGCCTTACATGAGCTCGCTTTCCCTGCTGCTAGTGTGTTATCTGAAAGAGTCTTTAGTGCTGCTAGATCAGTCCTGACAGAAAAAAGGACCCGTCTGTCAACCCAAAATGTTGATGATCTAACCTTGATTAAAATGAACCATGCATGGGTTTCAAATGATTTTGTCCCACCTTCCCCTGATGACACATAGGTTGCCAGAAAACTGCCTCGCTTTTGTCCTCCTCTTCCTCTGACTTGCCCAAATCCCCCATTTGCAGCAGCTGAATGTCCAGCCTACACATCAACATATGTCATTTTTTAAACCTCCCTAACTGGGCTGCCCACCCCCCCACCTCAAGGGCTGGGGTCAACACCTGGCGCTCCCGGGCAAGTGCCGTTGCTCTGAACAGGTGGATGGGCCCACTGATGGCCGACGGCACTGGCAAAGGGCCCCTCATAGTACAATACAGTGTCTCTGACGGTGGGGGGGCCCACTCGCCATCAGACACACCAGCGTAATATGAGGGGCCCTGTGCCAGTACCGTCACCCATGAGTGTGCCCCCCTGCTTGGTCATGGCCACAGCACTTGCAAGTTGCAATACTTACCTCTCCCTGCTCCACCGCTGTGTAGTCTGGGCAGTTAAAACCTTCACAGGGACGGATACTAGAAATTTGGTGTATTAATCGATGATGGTTAAGATGTAGCTATGGCCTGTCCTGCTGGCCTCTACCTTCAGAAGATCAATGGCTACCATTTGTAATGGACGTCAACTTACAAATGGATGCAGTGGTGCTTTATGATCACCTTTCACAGTTGTGATAGTCACAGACGTGTGACATTCCTGCCACCATTTTTCAATGTCTCCTCTCATGCCAATCCAATAGAATCGCCTACGGTCTGTGGCTTCTGTCTTTTGCACTCCAAAATGACCAGACACATCATGATAGGCAGTGAGGACCATGTCTACATCTCTCCCTGTGATCATAATTTGATGGAGACGAGTAACGGTGATGTGATCCACGCTACTGCGATAAAGCAATCCTTTCTTCATAAAGAACAGTTTTCGCTGTGTCCACAGACACAGTAAGTGAGGGTCTGCATCGCCTCTGCAACATCTACCAGGAGGTTTTCCCGCGACGAGTAATTCCCAAATTTCTGCAAACACTCGACTTTCCGTCTGCACTCGTATCCATGTAGTTTACAGTAGTAGAGAGTCTGGACTGGCTTACTGAGATTGAAATATATACGAAGATTTAAAAGTACCACAACACTGTATACTGGTGTACGCTTCGAATACCTTTCCCTTTTTCTACTTTTTAAATTCTGGTGTAATACATATGCAAATTGCCTCTTCAGAGAGAAAGAGGACTTTTACTCTACAGAGCCACCTATTGGTAGTAGCGATCCTACAAGTCACAATCAACCCTTTAACGAGTCTTGTAATATGACTTATGATAAAAGCCAAATCAGGTGTAATACATACTGAGCTTGTGAGTGTCTGTGTCTGACTCCGGAAGTATAGACGGAAATTTACAATTACCCCTAGACTGGATACACCTGGTATGTGCTGATACAGTACCTTTGTTCAAAATGTTTTATTACGATATCATCCATAGTGAGTGAGCGTGTGTGGTTTACACCTTCTATATACGGTGAATTGGAGATACCCATTTTTACCCTATACTCGATACAGCTTGTATCTTGTTATACAGTACCTTTGTTCGACATTTAGTATTACGGTCAAATCCATAATGAGTAAGCGTCTGAGAGTGACTACGAGACTATGTATACGGAGATTTCAATTGTACCCTATAATATATATACTTGCTATCTTGTTATCCAGTACCTTTCTTACAACATTTTTTATTATGGTCAAACCAAGACTTAGTGAGTGAGCGTCTGAGGGTGACTCCGGAAATATATACCAAGATTTCAAATTTGGCCAACACTGTATATAGCTGTACGCTTCTGGTACAGTAACCTTTTTTGCTATTTAGATTCTGGTGCCATCCATAATGAGCCTGTAAACGTCTGTCT
The DNA here is from genome assembly GCF_039654945.1 of Dendrobates tinctorius. Classification (NCBI taxonomy): domain Eukaryota; kingdom Metazoa; phylum Chordata; class Amphibia; order Anura; family Dendrobatidae; genus Dendrobates; species Dendrobates tinctorius. The sequence goes on along the minus strand of NW_027361700.1, from coordinate 4,150,550 downwards.
GTTACTCCGGAAATATATGTGGCGCTTTAAGATTACCCCAACACTGTATACAGCTGTACGTTTGTGTTACATTACCCATTTACAGCTTTTCATATTCTTGTGTGATCCATACTGGGCCTGAGAGCGTTTGTCTGCCTCCTGAAGTATATACAGAAATTCAGAATGTTTACACTATACTATATATACCTTGTATCTGGTGATACTGTACCCTTTTTCAACTTTTTATTTTATTGTGTAATCCATACTGAGCCTGTGAGTGTCTGTGTATGACTCATGAAATATATACGGAGATTTACTGTTATCCCTAGACTGTATAGAGCTGTACGCTTCTGATACAGTACCATATATCTGCTGGTATTTTGGGTCCATTTTCCAAAACATGAGGAAGTATGGTGGAAGAGGATGTGGACGTGGGCATGGGGGGCCACCTGGTACTAATGGTGGTGGTGGTGCATCTGCTGGTAGTGCCACAAACACAATAGCAGCTAAGGCAGGAGGTGTTGAGCCTGCGTCATGGTGTAGCTCTGGAAGGCCTGTAAGGCTCCCTTTTCTGGGAGTAGGTAGACTGCTTTTAAAGCCGGAGCATCAGGAACTGTTTTTGGCTTACATTGCTGAAACAGCCTCCAGCTCTATCGCCTCCTCTTCTGAAGTTTAAAAAAATGCAAGCACTGAGTCGTCAGTGCAGGCTTCTGGTCAGGAGCAACCCCTTTCCTTGTGTCCTTCACCCACACCAAAAGTGAAGGATGTGGCAGCACACACTTCAGATTACTCCATGGAGCTCTTTTCACATACCATGCCTGGGTTAATTAAAAATGGGGCCCATGATATACTGGAGCATTCCAAATGGGGGACATCAGACACTGGAGCAGCATTTACGGGGCCCATTATACACTGGAGCATTAGAAATGGAGCCCATTATATATGGAGCATTATTTGGGCCCATCATACACTGGAGCATCGTCCATGGGGACCATCATATACTGTAACATTATGTGGCGCTCATCATATACTGCATGGAACATTATATGTGACCAATTATTCTGCATGGAGAAATATATGGGGCTCATTATTCTGTATGGCGCAGTGTGGTGGCCATAGTAATGTACGGAGTAATATACTGTCCTTTTTTTGAGCTATTGTACAATTTAAAATAGATCAGTCCTGTCATGTAAGCAGTGAAGTATTTGTCATTGTACTATACCTATATTTCTGTGCCGTATCGGAGCATCATGACTTGTGGTATGTGTTAAAGGGGCGCACTGACACTCTTTGGCCCAGGGCACACGAAAACCTGGAGCCAGCCCTACCCCCCACAACTTTAGCCAAATAACCCCCAGTTTTCAATGCGTAACAATTATTATTAAGTAAATTAAGGTTGACAAGCTTCAGTAATAAGAATTGATGTTTTGGGCATTGAAATGGGCATTGTAGGTGTGTTTACTGTCCTCCACTCCCTGTCGACTTTGCTTCCCCATTGACTTGCATTGGGCTTCGTGTTTCAGTCGGCCTCCGACTTTTCCCTGTAGTCGGCCGATTTCGTTCGACCTGACTTTTGCGAAAGTCGGGTTTCATGAAACCCGACTCGACCCTAAAAAAGGCAAAGTTGATCATCTCTACACGTAATCTACACAAAACCAGAGGATCGTAGGAGTACAAAAACACTTTATTGTCACCATACAAATGGATAAAAAGAGACAAACAGGATAAAAAGATGTGTTATAATCGACTCCACAAATTTGGCACACAGCAATCAAATATTTTTAATTATTTCCCATATATTATCCATTACAGGTGAGACAGCCATCACATATATAAATTCAAAGCATATTTCCAATCTATATCGTGTGGCTGCTTTTAAACAGTACTCCCATTATTGCCCCCCGTCATAGTCACTCGTCACACTCACTCGTCACAGTCACTCGTCATAAGTGACCATGACGAGTGACTATGACAAGTGACTATGACAAGTGACCAAGACGAGTGACTGTCATAGTCACTCGTCATGGTCACTCGTCATGGTCACTCGTCATGGTCACTCGTCAGTCACTCGTCATGGTCACTCGTCATGGTCACTTGTCATAGTCACTTGTCATGTTAACTCGTCATAGTCACTCGTCATGGTCACTCGTCAAAGTCACTTGTCAGTCACTCATCATGGTCACTTGTCATGGTCACTTGTCATGGTCACTCGTCATGGTCACTCGTCATGGTCACTCGTCATAGTCACTCGTCATGGTCACTTGTCAGGGTCACTCGTCATGGTCACTCGTCATGGTCACTCGTCATAGTCACTCGTCATAGTCACTCGTCATGGTCACTTGTCAGTCACTCGTCATGGTCACTTGTCATGGTCACTTGTCATAGTCACTTGTCATGGTCACTCGTCATAGTCGCTCGTCATGGTCACTCATCATAGTCACTCGTCATGGTCACCCATCATGGTCACTCGTCAAAGTCACTTGTCAGTCACTTGTCATGGTCACTCGTCATGGTCACTCGTCATGGTCACTTGTCATAGTCACTTGTCATAGTCACTCATCATGGTCACTCGTCATGGTCACTCGTCATGTATGGGTTGTGGGTGCAGTAGGTACTGCCCTTCTGTATGCAGCTAAATGAAGTTTGTCATAAGCACATACCCACAGACAATGGTATAAAAGGGGAAAGAAAGAAAGAAAGAACAGAGAGGGAGAGAGAAAGAAAGAGGGGAAAGAAAAGAGAGAAAGAAAGAAAGAGGGGAAAGAAAGACCAGAGAAAGAAAGGGGAAAGAAAGAACAGAGAAATAGAGAGAAAGAAAGAAAGAAACAGAGAGAGAAAGAAAGAACAGAGAGATAGAGAGAAAGAAAGAGAGAAAAAGAAAGAACAGAGAAAGAAATAGGGGAAAGAAAAAAAGAGCAGAGAGTGAGAGAAAGAAAGAAAGAAAGAAAGGGGAAAGAAAGAACAGAGATAGAAAGAAAGAAACAGAGAGAGAAAGAAAAAAAGAACAGAGCGAAAGAAAGGGGAAGGAAAGAGAACAGAGAGAGAAATAACAGAGAGAAAGAAAGGAAGAACAGAGAGAGGGAAAGAAAGAACAGCGAGAGAAGGAAAGATTAGAGAGAGAAAGAAAGATTAGAGAAAGAAAAAGTGGAAAGAAAAAAACAGTGAGAAAGAAAGAACAGAAAATGAGAGAATGAGGGGAAAGAAAGAACAGATAGAAAGAAAGAGGAAAGAAAGAAAAAGAACAGAGAGAAAGAAAGAGTGGACAGAAAAAAGAACAGAGAGAGAAAAAAAGAAATAGGGGAAAGAAAGAACAGAGAGGGAGAGAGAAAGAAAGAGGGGAAAGAAATAAACAACAGAGAGAGAAAGAAATAAATAAAGAGGGGAAAGAAAGAAAGAACAGAGAGAAAGAAAGAGCAGAGAGAGAGAGATGGTAAAGAAAGATGGCAAAGAAAGAGAGAACAGAGAGAGAAAGAAAGAACAGAGAGAAAGAGAGGAAAGAAAGAAAGAACAGAAAGAAAGAGGGGAAGAAAGAGAACAGAGTGAGATAGAAAGAACAGAGAGAGAAAGGAAGAGCAGAGAGAGAAAGAAAGAACAGAGAGAGAGAAAGAAAGAACAGAGAGAAAAAAAGATTAGAGAGAGAAAGAAAGAGGGGAAAGAAAGAACAGAGCGAAAGAAAGAACAGCGAGAGAGAAAGGAACAGGGAAAAGAAAGAAAGAACAGAGAGAAAGAAAGATTAGAGAGAGAAAGAACAGAGAGAGAGAAAGGAAGAGGGGAAAGAAAGAACAGAGAGAAAGAAAGAAAGAAGCGAGAAAGAGAAAAAGGAAAGAAAGAACAGAGAGAGAGAAAGAAAGAACAGAAAGAAAGAGAGTGGAAAGAAAGAGAACAGAGAGATAGAAAGAACAGAGAGAGGAAGGAAGAGCAGAGAGAGATAAAGAAAGAACAGAGAGAGAGAAAGAAAGAACAGAGAGAGAAAGAAAGATTAGAGAGAGAAAGAAAGAGGGGAAAGAAAGAACAGAGTGAAAGAAAGATTAAAGAGCAAAAGAAAGAGGGGAAAGAAAGAACGAAGAGAGAGAGAGAAGAAAGAAAGAACAGAGAGAGAGAGAAAGAAAAAAAGAAAGATTAGAGAGAGGAAGAAAGAAGCATAGAGAGAGAAAGATTCTATAAAGATACTATAGCAGCCCGGCTCCCATTGTAATGCCCACCTGAGCCTCCCAGTGCAGGACATATCATGATCCACTCACATGGACGACATCCCTGAGTCCAAGGCGATCCCGCTGTCCGCGTTATCGGAGGAGGACACAGTGATGTATCTGAAGCATTCCCTGAAGTGCCTCCATGGTTCCGTCACAATCTCCTCCCGAAATTACCTAATTTCCATTCAGCTTCTAGCATGTCACTTCCGTTGGAGCTCACATGCGAATTTTAAAGTGCTATTCGGGGTTCCGCTGTGTACTCCTGTGTCCACGGGAAAAGTAAGCTCCCGGCCGGGGCAGTGGGGCAGACTCTCAAAATCGGGACTGTCCCGCTGGATCGGGACGGTTGGGAGGTATGAATGCTCCCCACCATACACCTTGTACATGCATGGCTCCACAGATCTCATACACACACGGTTCTGCTTGGTATGCTTCGTACACACACGGATCCGCTCCGTACACCTCGCACACAAATGGCTCCACTCAGTACACACATGACTCCACTCTGTAAACCTCGTACACATGCGGATCTGCTCCATACACCTTGTACACACGCAGCCACGCTCTGTACACCTTGTTCACAGATGGCTCTGCTCCACTCAATAAACACACGGCTCAGCTCCGTACACTTTATACACACAGAGCTCCGTTCTGTACACCTTGTACAAACATGGCTCCGTTCCATACACCTCGTACACACGCAGCTCCGCTCCGTATACCTCATACACACGCGGCTCTGCACACCTCGTACACGTGCGGCTCCACTCCATACACCTCGTACACAGGTGGTTCCGCTCCATACACCCCGTACACACATGGCTCCGCTCCGTAAACACACGGCTCAGCTCCGTACACTTTGTACACACAGAGCTCTGTTCCATACACCTCGTACAAACACGGCTCCACTCTGTACATCTCATATACACACAGCTCTGCTCCATTCACCTCGTACACACATGGCTCCGCTCCGTACACCTCGTACACATGCGGCTCCGCTCTATACACCTCGTACACATGCAGCTCTGCTGCACACACCTCGTACACACGCGGCTCTGCTCCGTACACCTGCGGCTCCACTCCATACACCTCATACACGCGTGGCTCTGCTCTGTACACCTCATACAAATGCGGCTCTGCTCCGTACACCTCATACACACAGCTCTGCTATATCCACCCTGTAAACCTCTCCTGACCCCACACAACTTACCGTCATCCAGCACCACCAGAGTCCTGCAGACACCAAGGCTCCTGATCATGTGACCCCTGACTCCTCCCCTCCTGTCATCTCATCACAGGTCCTGTGCACACAGAACAGCCCAGCGATGTCATTGCTGGGATTCAACAATGAGGGGCTGCGGTGGATGGTGGGTCTGTCTGGGAGGGCGAGGATGGGGTCGGTGCATGGGGGGGTGGCAGCTCAGTGTAATGCGGGAAAAATAAGCTCCCACCCGGGACAGCGGGACAGGCAATCAAAAATGGGACTGTCCCGCCAGATTCGGATCGTTTGGGAGCAGGGGAAGCTGGTCACATTAAAGGGGTTTTCCCATGAACAAAAGTTCATTTTAAAAATTGTCTGTGTCTGACCGTACTGGGCATACCACATCTCCTGGGTAGGGGAGGAAGCAAAAGACAATACTGACATTACAGCAGGGGATCACAGAGGATTCATTTTGTGAGGTAAAATATTTCATTGACTGTTTTTAAACAATATTTTACCTCACAAAATGTATCCTTTGCGATCTCCTGCTGTAATATCAGTATTGTCTTTTGCTTCTTCCCCTGCCCAGGAGCTGTGGTATGTTCTGTACACAGTCAGACACAGAGAGGAAAGAGGACACACAGGTGGGAGACAGCTCAAATGAGAGAACACATGAAGGAAGAAGACAGCACAATGGTGGAGAGAGAGAGCAGACAAGGAGATAACACATGGGGTACACAGGTCAAAGAAGAGATGACATGAGAGGAGAAGACAGCAGATGGGGGAGAGAGAAAGCGCACAGGGGTGAGAAAGACAGAGCACTGACAGAGCACTGAGGGGAGACAGCTCAAACGGGACAGCACATGAGGGGAGAACACAGCACAGGAAGGAGAGAGACAGGTATACAGGGGGTAGACAGGTCATAGAAGAGAGCACAGATGGGAGAAGTCAGCACGTGGGGAAAGAGAGAGTTGATAGGTGGGTGAGCACATGGGGGTGAGAGATTCTCAATGCTGCAAAGCCTGCCCCCATCGTGACATTACTGCCCTCCCGATACGATAGCAACGGGCCTCCATCTTGTAAGGTATAAAATAAAGCATTTATAATGTCCTCGTTTGCTATGTTACTGAGGGCTTTGACTAGTTTATGGGGCGTTAGTTGCCCCAGTCTAGTCGACGCTCTTTCCATGTTATCACGCCAATGTGGGCGTGATAACATAATTTGCAACAGCGCCATCAAGCTTCTCATGGAAATCTAGTGCATTCTTGTTGCTCATTCCGGCAGTGAAATAGGGATCAGGGACCCTATTTCGCTCTCTTCTGATGTGCAAAACCGGGGTCGGTAAAAACCGAACCGAACCATATTCTTTGGGGTATGGGAGGCGTCATACACTTAAACCGGCGCTGTGGTTTAAGTACCCTTAACTGCTGCCGTGAAAAGGCGTATCGGTGGTTGTTAAGCGGTTAAAGCACGACACGTCAAAAAGAGATAAAAACCACAGAGTCAAAAATGTGATGAAAGCTCATGATAAAAAATGCACACAAAAAACGCAATGAAAATTGCAAGTAACCTAACTTAAATAATAAGGGCAGAAGTACTGCATTGTTGAAAAACCCACCAAAAGCTCATCGTGGGATCATAAACTTACTCTCCTTTTTCAGCCTTCCATGTCTTTTTTGTAGGTTTGCTTATTATTTTGGACCTTCATATAGTACACAGATTTTCTTTGCACCTGGCTCTTTACAAATTATGTTATATACTGTATTTTCCTATATGATGAGAGAAGTATTTTCGATCCCAACACCATGGTGTCTTGGTCGGTCTTACATTTAGTATGTGCTGTTATTCTCTTTTAAAATGTTTTTAATGTATTTTTGCTACATGGATTTTTGGCACAGATTCGCCTAATAAACTGTATTAAAAAAGCACTTCCATCAAAGTTTTTATCCTCTTACTAAATTGCACTGTGTACCTACAATTAGAGTTGAGCGACTTTGGTCGGATCGGGTTTCATGAAACAAAATTTGTTTCAGATGAAACTCGTCCTACTAGGGCAAAAAAAGTCGGAGTTTCGTCCGAAACCCGACCCCAATGCAAGTCAATGGGAAATAAAAGTCGGCATTGAGCGGATGAAAACGAGAAATGCCTTAACGTTGGCTTCCAGGTACACATAACTTGGCCATTTTATGCACTAAACGTTCTCAATTTTTCATATTTCTAATGCAGTAATGCAATCCATTTTTCATATTTGCATGTTATGGCGCTACAGTGTGCTTCCTTTTTTGCTTGCATGTATATGAGTCGGTGACTCTAGGTTAAGCACCTGTTCAAACAATGTTTATGCTTCAATTTTTGAAATTGTATTCATTTACTTTCTGACTGAGCACTCCACCTGTTAGCTGCAGGCGTTTTCAATCAAAGCAGGGCCACTTCCCCTCCACAGAGATATAGACTTCAGTCTAAACAGAGGATTTTTCATAGGTTCCCATTCAGATGGAGACTTCAGTCTTAGTGAGGATTGGCATAGGCAGGGACCTGGAAAACGACAAATGTCTTAACGTTGGCTTCCAGGTAAACATAACTTGGCCATTTTATGCGCTAAACTCAATTTTTCATATTTCTAATGCAGTAAAGCAATTCATTTTTCATACAGTATTTGCATGTTATGGCGCTACAGTGTGCTTCCTTTTTTGCTTGCACCCCCTATGTGCAGCACCATGTCATCCCCTCATGTCCTGCACCATGTCACCCCCATGTCCTGCACCATGTCACCCACATTTCCTGAACCATGTCACCCCCCATATAAAGCACCATGTCACCCCACATGTGCAGCACCATGTCAGCCCCTCATGTGCAGCACTACGTCACCCCCCATGTGCAGCACCATGTCGCCCCCTCATGTGCAGTACCATGTCACACCCCATGTGCAGCACCATGTCACCCCCTCATGATCACCCCCATGTGCAGCACCATGTAACCCCCATGTGCAGCACCATGTCACCCCCCATGTACAGCACCATGTCACCCCCCATGTGCAGCGCCATGTCACCCCCCATGTGAAGCGCCATGTCACCCCCCATGTGCAGCGCCATGTCACCCCCCATGTGCAGCGCCATGTCACCCCCCATGTGCAGCGCCTTGTCACCCCCCATGTGCAGCACCATGTCACCCCCCCAAGTGCAGCACCATGTCACCCCCCCAAGTGCAGCACCATGTCACCCCCCATGTGCAGCACCATGTCACCCCCCATTTCCTGCACCATGTCACCCCCATGTCCTGCACCATGTCCTGCACCATGTCACCCCCATGTCCTGCACCATGTCACCCCCATGTCCTGCACCATGTCACCCCCTCATGTGCAGCACCATGTCACCCCCTCATGTGCAGCACCATGTCACCCCCTCATGTGCAGCACCACGTCACCCCCTCATGATCAGCACCTAGTGCAGCACCATGTAACCCAAATGTGCAGCACCATATCACCCCCTCATGATCAGCACCAAGTGCAGCACCATGTCACCCCCATGTCCTGCACCATGTCACCCCCATGTCCTGCACCATGTCACCCCCATGTGCAGCACCATGTCACATCCCATGTGCAGCACCATGTCACCCCCTCATGATCAGCACCAAGTGCAGCACCATGTCACCCCCCATGTGCAGCACCATGTCACCCCCATGTCCTGCACCATGTCACCCCCATGTCCTGCACCATGTCACCCCCATGTCCTGCACCATGTCACCCACATTTCCTGAACCATGTCACCCCCCATATAAAGCACCATGTCACCCCACATGTGCAGCACCATGTCACCCCACATGTGCAGCACCATGTCAGCCCCTCATGTGCAGCACTACGTCACCCCCCATGTGCAGCACCATGTCGCCCCCTCATGTGCAGCACCATGTGCAGTACCATGTCACACCCCATGTGCAGCACCATGTCACCCCCTCATGATCACCCCCATGTGCAGCATCATGTCACCCCCCATGTGCAGCACCATGTCACCCCCCATGTGCAGCACTATGTCACCCCCCATGTGCAGCATCATGTCACCCCCCATGTGCAGCACCATGTCACCCCCCATGTGTAGCGCCATGTCACCCCCCATGTGCAGCGCCATGTCACCCCCCATGTGCAGCGCCATGTCACCCCCCATGTGCAGCGCCATGTCACCCCCCATGTGCAGCGCCATGTCACCCCCCCATGTGCAGCGCCATGTCACCCCCCCATGTGCAGCGCCATGTCACCCCCCATGTGCAGCGCCATGTCACCCCCCCATGTGCAGCGCCATGTCCCCCCCCCCATGTGCAGCACCATGTCCCCCCCATGTGCAGCACCATGTCACCCCCCCATGTGCAGCACCATGTCACCCCCCATGTGCAGCACCATGTCACCCCATGTCCTGCACATGTCACCCCCATGTCCTGCACCATGTCACCCCCATGTGCAGCACCATGTCACCCCCTCATGTGCAGCACCATGTCAGCCCCTCATGATCAGCACCTAGTGCAGCACCATGTAACCCCCATGTGCAGCACCATGTCACCCCCTCATGTGCAGCACCATGTCAGCCCCTCATGATCAGCACCTAGTGCAGCACCATGTAACCCCCATGTGCAGCACCATGTCACCACCTCATGATCAGCACCAAGTGCAGCACCATGTCACCCCCATGTCCTGCACCATGTCACACCCCATGTGCAGCACCATGTCACCCCCTCATGATCAGCACCATGTGCAGCACCATGTCACCCCCCATGTGCAGCACCATGTCACCCCCCATGTGCAGCACCATGTCACCCCCCATGTGCAGCACCATGTCACCCCCCATGTGCAGCACCATGTCACCCCCCATGTGCAGCGCCATGTCACCCCCCCATGTGCAGCACCATGTCACCCCCCATGTGCAGCGCCATGTCACCCCCATGTGCAGCGCCATGTCACCCCCATGTCCTGCGCCATGTCACCCCCATGTCCTGCGCCATGTCACCCCCATGTCCTGCGCCATGTCACCCCCTCATGTCCTGCACCATGTCACCCCCTCATGTCCTGCACCATGTCACCCCCTCATGTGCAGCACCATGTCACCCCCTCATGTGCAGCACCATGTCACCCCCTCATGTGCAGCACCATGTCACCCCCCCATATGCAGCACCATGTCACCCCCATGTCCTGCACGATGTCACCCACATTTCCTGAACCATGTCACCCCCATATAAAGCACCATGTCACCCCTCATGTGCAGCACCATGTCAGCCCCTCATGTGCAGCACTACGTCACCCCCCATGTGCAGCGTCATGTCACCCCCCCATGTGCAGCGCCATGTCACCCCCCATGTGCAGCGCCATGTCATCCCCATGTCCAGCACCATGTCACCCCCATGTCCAGCACCATGTCACCCCCATGTCCAGCACCATGTCACCCCCATGTCCAGCGCCATGTCACCCCCATGTCCTGCACCATGTCACCCCCATGTCCTGCACCATGTCACCCCCATGTCCTGCACCATGTCACCCCCATGTCCTGCACCATGTCACCCCCATGTCCTGAAGCATGTCACCCCCTCATGTGCAGCACCATGTCACCCCCTCATGTGCAGCACCATGTCACCCCCTCATGTGCAGTACCATGTCACCCCCTCATGTGCAGCGCCATGTCACCCCCTCATGTGCAGCGCCATGTCACCCCCCCATGTGCAGCGCCATGTCACCCCCTCATGTTCAGAACAATGTCCAGCACCATGTCATCCCCCATGTCCTGCACCATGTCACCCCTTCATGTGCAGCACAATGTCACCCCCTCATGTTCAGCACCATGTGCAGCACCATGTCATCCTCCATGTCCTACACGTCACCCCCTCATGTACAGCACTGTGTCACCCACCATGTGCAGCACCATGTCACCCACCATGTGCAGCACCATGTCACCCCCTCATGTGCAGCACCGTGTTACCCCCTCATGTGCAGCACCGTGCCACCCCCTCATGTGCAGCACCATACCACCCCTCATGTGCAGCACCATGCCACCCCCTCTTGTGCAGCACCATGTCTCTCCGCCATGTGCAGCGCCATGTCACCCCCTCATGTTCAGCACCATGTCACCCCTCCCATGTGCAGCACCATGTTGTCACCCCTTGTGTGCAGCACCATGTTGTCACTCAATGTGTGCAGCACATGTGTGTTGTCACCTGTGGCGGATTATAATGAGGTCAATTTGGGCAGTTGCCCCGAGCCCAGTGGGGTTAAGGGGCCCACAGCCCAGGCCAGTAAATTGCCCCATTATAATCCGCCACCGCGCAGGGCCGGATTATAGGCAGGGCAGGCGGGGCTTCAGCCCCGGGGCCCCCACCACAAGAGCTTCTAAGGGGGCCCCCACCACATTCCTGCTGGCTGCTGCAATGGCACTCCATCTTCTCCCCACCTAAAAGTGAGTGACCGTGGGGGCGGCATTATGTGCTCTGCTACCAGCAGCATCTACAAGTAGCCTGAACGCTGATGCTGCTGGTAGCGTGCAAAGGCTTGTGATGAGATCACAGGAGGGAAGGTGTCAGGGCCCCCGATCATGTGACCCCTGTCTCCTCCCCTCCTGTGACCTCATCACAGGTCCTGTGCACACAGCACAGAGCACTGAGAGCAGCCATGTATGTGGAGTGCGGCTCTGCGGGTGGAGGTCGGTGCTGGAGGCTCCATTATTCTCTATGTGGAGTGCGGCTCTGCGGGTGGAGGTCGGTGCTGGAGGCTCCATTATTCTCTATGTGGAGTGCGGCTCTGCGGGTGGAGGTCGGTGCTGGAGGCTCCATTATTCTCTATGTGGAGTGCGGCTCTGCGGGTGGAGGTCTGTGCTGGAGGCTCCATTATTCTCTATGTGGAGTGCGGCTCTGCGGGTGGAGGTCGGTGCTGGAGGCTCCATTATTCTCTATGTGGAGTGCGGCTCTGCGGGTGGAGGTCGGTGCTGGAGGCTCCATTATTCTCTATGTGGAGTGCGGCTCTGCGGGTGGAGGTCGGTGCTGGAGGCCCCATTATTCTCTATGTGGAGTGCGGCTCTGCGGGTGGAGGTCGGTGCTGGAGGCTCCATTATTCTCTATGTGGAGTGCGGCTCTGCGGGTGGAGGTCTGTGCTGGAGGCTCCATTATTCTCTATGTGGAGTGCGGCTCTGCGGGTGGAGGTCGGTGCTGGAGGCTCCATTATTCTCTATGTGGAGTGCGGCTCTGCGGGTGGAGGTCGGTGCCGGAGGCTCCATTATTCTCTATGTGGATTGCGGCTCTGCGGGTGGAGGTCGGTGCTGGAGGCCCCATTATTCTCTATGTGGAGTGCGGCTCTGCGGGTGGAGGTAGGTGCTGGAGGCTCCATTATTCTCTATGTGGAGTGCGGCTCTGCGGGTGGAGGTCGGTGCTGGAGGCTCCATTATTCTCTATGTGGAGTGCGGCTCTGCGGGTGGAGGTCGGTGCTGGAGGCCCCATTATTCTCTATGTGGAGTGCGGCTCTGCGGGTGGAGGTCAGTGCTGGAGGCTCCATTATTCTCTATGTGGAGTGTGGCTCTGCGGGTGGAGGTCGGTGCTGGAGGCTCCATTATTCTCTATGTGGAGTGCGGCTCTGCGGGTGGAGGTCGGTGCTGGAGGCCCCATTATTCTCTATGTGGAGTGCGGCTCTGCGGGTGGAGGTCGGTGCTGGAGGCTCCATTATTCTCTATGTGGAGTGCGGCTCTGCGGGTGGAGGTCGGTGCTGGAGGCCCCATTATTCTCTATGTGGAGTGCGGCTCTGCGGGTGGAGGTCGGTGCTGGAGGCTCCATTATTCTCTATGTGGAGTGCGGCTCTGCGGGTGGAGGTCGGTGCTGGAGGCCCCATTATTCTCTATGTGGAGTGCGGCTCTGCGGGTGGAGGTCGGTGCTGGAGGCTCCATTATTCTCTATGTGGAGTGCGGGTGGAGGTCGGTGCTGAAGGCTCCATTATTCTCTATGTGGAGTGTGGCTCTGCGGGTGGAGGTCGGTGCTGGAGGCCCCATTATTCTCTATGTGGAGTGCGGGTGGAGGTCGGTGCTGAAGGCTCGATTATTCTCTATGTGGAGTGTGGCTCTGCGGGTGGAGGTAGGTGCTGGAGGCTCCATTATTCTCTATGTGGAGTGCGGGTGGAGGTCGGTGCTGAAGGCTCCATTATTCTCTATGTGGAGTGTGGCTCTGCGGGTGGAGGTCGGTGCTGGAGGCCCCATTATTCTCTATGTGGAGTGCGGCTCTGCGGGTGGAGGTCGGTGCTGGAGGCCCCATTATTCTCTATGTGGAGTGCGGCTCTGCGGGTGGAGGTCGGTGCTGGAGGCTCCATTATTCTCTATGTGGAGTGGGGCTCTGCGGGTGGAGGTCGGTGCTGGAGGCTCCATTATTCTCTATGTGGAGTGTGGCTCTACGATTCGTGACCCCCGTCACGTGACGAGGGGGGCCCACAGAGTCTGAACTGCCCCGGGCCCTGGCTACCCTTAATCCACCCCTGGTTGTCACCCCCATAGCCTCCCATGCCCACCCAAATAGCCCATACACACAAGGGAAACGAAATGCCACATACTCACCTCGTCCTGTTCCCTGGCGCTGTGCTTCTCTGCCTGCCTCCAGTGCGCAGACTCTCTGGATTAAACAGCTGACGCGATGACGCCATTTCATCGCGTCACCTGTTTCACATGCTGATTGCTGGAGGAAGTAGCCTGAGGCCCGTGGAGCTCTGATTTCCAGCCCCACTGCTGTCTCGGGCCGCGGGCCAGACTGAGCCAGCCAGTACACGCTGTACACATGTGGCTCTGCTCCGTACACCTTGTACACACCTGGCTCCGCTCTGTACACCTTGTACACACCTGGCTCCGCTCTGTGCACTTGTACACATGCGACTCTGCTCCGTACACCTTGTACACACACACCTCTGCTCTGTACACCCCGTACACACACGGCTCTTCTCCATACACGCTGTACACACGTGGCTCTGCTCTGTACACCTTGTACACACCTGGCTCCGCTCTGTACACCTTGTACACACCTGGCTCCACTCCGTGCACTTGTACACATGCGGCTCTGCTCTGTACACCCAGTACACATGCGGCTCTGCTCCGTACATGCTGTACACACACGGCTCCACTCCGTACACCTTGTACACACCTGGCTCCGCTCTGTACACCTTTTACACACACAGCTCTGCTCCGCACACCCCGCACACACTTGGCTCCGCTCCATACACCTCGTACACATACGGCTCCACTCTGTACACCTTGCACACACAGCTCCGCTCCGTACACCCCGCACACACACTGCTCTGCTCTGTACACCCCATACACTCACGGCTCCTCTCCATACACAAACGGCTCCGCTCACCCCATACACACGCGGCTCCGCTCCTCTGTACACCTCATACATATCTCTGCTCCGTACACCTTCTACACACACTGCTCCGCTCTGTACACCTCATACACACAAAGCTCTGCTACATCCACCCTGTAAACCCCTCCTGACCCCACACAGAAGCTTACTTCACCTCATCCAGCACCATGACAACCAGCACAGCAGAGTGCTGCAGCCACTGAAGCGCCTGATGATGTGACCCCCTGACTCCGCCCCTCCTGTGACCTCATCACAGGTCCTGTGCGCACAGACAACATTGCTGGCTGTGAGGTGGGGGGCCCACTACTGACACCGGGGCCCCCCACCGCCTTCTCAGGGGCCCATAGCGGCTGGGCGGGAGAGTAGGGAGATCGATTCTTCCTGCTCTGCCGCAGAATGTAACTGTATGGGCGCGCTGTGCATGTCGATACAGTTACAGTAGTGTAGCTCCGCTGGGCCCCCTCAGAGCGCGGGGCCCGGGGCCACTGCCCCCCCCTGCCCACATGGTAGCTACGCTACTGGCAGGTCTGTATATACAGGATCTAAATGTGAGCTGTTTACTAAGAACAATAAAAGCACATATGCCAATCCTGCAGCTATTTGCAGCTACTTTACAGCTCATAAGGAACGCCCGCCAGGGCCATGGGGATACTCAGTACCCGGCCGGTTCTTAAGGGGATGTGTCACGGCAGCAGTGACCCAGTCTGTGGCCCTGGGCGTCCAATAAAAATGATAAGAGCAAATAAAGTTTATAAAATATAGTTTGTGATGCTACCTGTGGTGTTCGGCAAGGGTTAGTCGACGCTGCTTCAAGAGACTGCTGGGGCTGATGGTGATGCAGCAGAGTTGGTACTGCTCTCCACAGGTAGAGCTAAGCCCCAAACAGTAATAGTGTAAAATGATGGTGATGATGGTTGTAGTGCAGGGCTGAGGTGATGCAGCAAATAAACAGGAGGACACAGCGGGGTGCAGTCTTCACACTTTTACTCACGGTTTGTGGTGCAGACCAGGACACTGAGTACAGATGGTAATGGAGATCCGGGCAGCCTGGAAGCAATTTAGGATCCCCTAAGCCAGATGATGTTGGAGGCCTCCTTACTGCACTGTTCTCTGAGGTCCTTGCTGCCTGACGCTATGCTCAGTCCTCTGTTCCTTACTGTTCTTTAGTCCTTGCTTGTATGGCAGGCAGCTTAAGCCTTTTACAGATGTCACTCCTTCGTGGTGACTCCGGCTCTGGTATGCTGCTGTGTCTTCAGGTGTGTGATGGGGCCAGGAGGTCTGCAGTCTCCTGCCCTCCAGATTTGGCTGCTGGGACTGTTGTCTTCCCTGGGGTGAGTTTGGCTACAGCTCCAATCCCCAGGCTTTCCTAAACTTCCACTTTCCTATCTCTTCACGCTGCTGTTGGGATGAGTTCCTCACAGCTCCTGTCCCTTGTACAGACTCTCCCAGACTGACTAACCCCACCTCCAGGCCAGAACAAATACGGAAGCATTCCTGAAACCAGGATTTGAGCTCCCCTTCTGGTCGGGAGTTAGGAAAGGTGTTGTATGCTGGTGTTATCTGGTTAGGGAAACCCTTCTTGCTTCCAGGCATGACTTCACCCCCTGTGAGGGAGGCAATGCCACTGTGGCAACCGGACTCCTGGGGTGCCACACATACACCCAAGTAGTAACATTTAATCTGTACACCCCCTCCAATTAAATCCTTAATAAAGTGTATTGTAAAAACTGATCCCACTTTGAATGAGTTTGTGCAGTACGTGTGTCATGTGTCCATGTTCATGCCATGCACAGGCATTTTAAAGTGATATTTGCAGATTGGAAAAATGCTTTATTTGGAGTGAAAAAGAGCGAGCAGATGAGACTTCATGAAAGTCCCTTTTTCCTTATTTTTGCCTGTGTGAAAAGGTCTCTGCCAAGTGTGTGGCCTCCTATGTAAGCTGCCAATCCCACTCTATCCAATTATTTTTCCATTGAGAGCACCATCAGATTCTGTGAATGATGCACGGGCAAGGAGGTGGAGGCAGAGGGGCTGCCAGAGCTTGTGTTCTATCAGCTGGGAATGTTCGCCTCTCCATTCAGCAATGAATGGGGCTCAGCCTTTTGTCCTGTTTAAATGTCAACAGATGATCGAGGAGTTGAGGCTATGATTTTACACTTGAACTGTAATGTCCCAGAAACATTAATGCTATCATGCCAACAGTATAGAAGAGAGCATGTTAGAATACCATCCACTACTGCAATAACATTCGCCACTATACAGAGACTGCATACAATACGCTTGTGCAAAAATGTTTTCTTAAAAGTCTGGATTTGTTTGGCTCCCAAAATAGAATCTCTGTATACCTAATATCTGTTTTAGACACTATAGCTGTACAGGTATTAACCCAAAAAGAACTGCCAATTTTTCATTTTTGCCCTTTAATATTTTTCCTTGCCTTCTTCTAAGAACCAGCTTTTTATTTTTTTCTACACGCATAGCCAATATGAGAGCTTGTATATTTTCTTTCAAGAGAAAGTTAGAGTTTTGAATAACAAAATTTATTTTACCATACAATATAATAAAACCACCTGTAAGAAAATTCCAAGTAGGATGAAAAATGCAATTCCTCCAATGGCTATTGTTTTTGATTTAATGCTAAAATGACGAGAAAATAAGATTACAGTGATACCAAACTTGTAAACATTTTTATATTTAAGTTCTGAAAACATTCATAAGGTTGTAAAAAAATAATTTTTGCTTTGTGTTGCCTTTTTCTGAGACCTGTAACATTTTTATTTATCTGATGATTGAGCTGAGCGAGGACTTCTTTGCATGGAAAGTTGATGGTATTAATGGTACCAATGAGGGTTATACAGTGGCTTGTGAAAGCATCCGCCCCCTTGTATTTTTACCTATTTTGTTACATGTGTTTAAATATTTTTGTTATAGGATTTGTGTGTGATTCATCAGCATTAAATAGTCTAAGTTGGTGAAGTGAAGTGAGAAAAATATAGACATAAATTAAACTTATGGGATCAAATACGGTATAGCATAAAACACACTTTTCCCCCCAAATTTGGGGGGAAAATGAGGGTGTGTCTTATAAGTCAAAATGTAGCTGTGGTGCAGCATACCGGTTGCGGTGGAGCGGGGTACCAAGATTGCTGCTGCCGAAATATTCTGGCGGCGACGGAGGCAGGAGTCGGGAAATGGCTGTGGGCCCCAGGCTGGTATGACCACATGTTTGGCGGTGCTGGGGCTCCGCCAAAATTTTGTGAAAACCCTCAGCCCCGCACCTTCCATAGTTTTCTAGTCACTGGACTCTTGGAAAATGGCCTGTGTAAACTGAGGGTCCTGTTCCAATTTTTGTTTTGTCCATTATGCGAATTCAGCACGCCGATCTGGCATCAGTCGAACATCCCTTCAGCGCATATTAGCCACTCACAAACGGCACCCTTACAAAATCCAGCTGCTGCAGCATCTCAACGAGGATGGCCAAGATCGGCGTTCGAAAGTCGTCCGTCCCCAAAAAAAGGGGGAAAGAGGAGTATGTACCTATTAATGCACTAAGGCCCTATATCAACTCCTTAAATTTCCCAATAAAGAGTTAATAATAGTATTGCACTGGATCTGACCTCCACTGGATTAAGATATTAACCATCCGAGTCAAAGAAAGCCAGATCTATTGCACATTAGCCCACTAATAAGTCAGACACCATGTCATTACTGATCAGATTTCCTGTGGTGCACCATGTACCGCCATATAGTGCTGACCTAATAACAGTGTCACTAGAAAAAACACTTAATAAACGGGCTCTATATTAGGAATGATGCAAGGTTTTAATCTAATCCCCTTCAAATCAAACGCAGCATTCGTTCTGTGCGTATATGTGGCGCCCCTGTGGGTCCAGACGCCACAGAGGTACTGCACCTCAACCAGAGGTGTGCTACCCCACGACCAGGTAGGGTAGATGCACCTAACCAGACTTCAACACCCCACATTTCACACTCAGTAGTGTAGCAGAGCACCCTTCATGGCTCCCTGCTTGGAACACGAAGTGTGCTGGGAGGTGGGCGGAGCGTAGCAAGGCAGGCGAATCTAGGCTGAGGTTGGGGAGATGCCCTGAGAGGGAGGGAAGGAGAAGGACGTAGTCTGCGCAGCTCCCAACTGCATGGGGAGTGCCAGACAGATTGGACAGAAACAGCAGATTCTCCGTAGGAAGAGTGGTTCTTCCAGGGACACGGTTGGAAAGCTATCCCGTGGGTCTTATTCCACGCTGACAGCTGTCAGGTGGAGGAAGGAACCAGACTGGTCGCAGAAGGGACTCGGCCCCTTAGCCTAGTGGAGTGGAGCTAAGGACTTAACTAGCAAAGCCGACAGCTGTGGTCCCTTTAGGGGCCACAGCCACTATCCACAGTTAGTCTAACCAGAAAGGTGACTATTAGAGTTGAGCGAAACGGGTCGAAAAAATTCAAAAGTCACCGACTTTTGGCAAAGTCGGGTTTCATGAAACGAAACCCGACCCTAGGATGAGGTCGGCCACGAGGTCGGCGACTTACGCGCCAAAGTCGCGTTTCAAAAGTTTGTTTTGCGCTCTTTTTCAGCCAATCAGGATCCACGGACACTGTGGGCAACGTGATGACATAGGCACGGGTCACCACCATCTTTCAGAAGGGCATGCAAGTGATTGGCTTGCTTTGGTGGGCGTCACAAGGGGTATAAAAGGGCGTGCACGCCGACCGCCATCTTACTTCTGCCGATCTTAGTATAGGGAGAGGTTGCTGCTGATTCTGTAGGGAGAGCGTTAGGCAGGGAAGAAGACAAAAACTGCTTCTGCTGCTAGCGATTTGGCCTGCACAACACACAAGTCACTGTGTGTGCAGTGCAAGGGGAGGCTATATTGTGGTGTATCAGTGGTGTTGGTTGTTGGGCTGCCTTTTAAGGCTTCCTGACACGCTGGCATTGCTGTTTACCCACTGCTCCGCAAACTGCTTTTTTAAAAGCAATCCAATCTCCCTTATCCTCTAGTCACTTTGGTCACAGCTGTGCCATCGAGCGTGTCACATAGCGCTCAGATATCAGTGGGCCGCACACAATCCACAAGTGTCCAGTGTCCAAAAGTGTACGTAGAGATTCAAAATCTCCATTATCCTCTCGTCACTTTGGTCACAGGCAGCTGTGCCATCGAGCGTGTCACATAGCGCTCAGATATCAGTGGGCCGCACACAATCCACAAGTGTCCAGTGTCCAAAAGTGTACGCAGAGATTCAAAATCTCCATTATCCTCTCGTCACTTTGGTCACAGGCAGCTGTGCCATCGAGCGTGTCACATAGCGCTCAGATATCAGTGGGCCGCACACAATCCACAAGTGTCCAGTGTCCAAAAGTGTACGCAGAGATTCAAAATCTCCATTATCCTCTCGTCACTTTGGTCACAGGCAGCTGTGCCATCGAGCGTGTCACATAGCGCTCAGATATCAGTGGGCCGCACACAATCCACAAGTGTCCAGTGTCCAAAAGTGTATGCAGAGATTCAAAATCTCCATTATCCTCTCGTCACTTTGGTCACAGGCAGCTGTGCCATCGAGCGTGTCACATAGCGCTCAGATATCAGTGGGCCGCACACAATCCACAAGTGTCCAGTGTCCAAAAGTGTACGCAGAGATTCAAAATCTCCATTATCCTCTCGTCACTTTGGTCACAGGCAGCTGTGCCATCGAGCGTGTCACATAGCGCTCAGATATCAGTGGGCCGCACACAATCCACAAGTGTCCAGTGTCCAAAAGTGTACGCAGAGATTCAAAATCTCCATTATCCTCTTGTCACTTTGGTCACAGGCAGCTGTGCCATCGAGCGTGTCACATAGCGCTCAGATATCAGTGGGCCGCACACAATCCACAAGTGTCCAGTGTCCAAAAGTGTACGCAGAGATTCAAAATCTCCATTATCCTCTCGTCACTTTGGTCACAGGCAGCTGTGCCATCGAGCGTGTCACATAGCGCTCAGATATCAGTGGGCCGCACACAATCCACAAGTGTCCAGTGTCCAAAAGTGTACGCAGAGATTCAAAATCTCCATTATCCTCTCGTCACTTTGGTCACAGGCAGCTGTGCCATCGAGCGTGTCACATAGCGCTCAGATATCAGTGGGCCGCACACAATCCACAAGTGTCCAGTGTCCAAAAGTGTACGCAGAGATTCAAAATCTCCATTATCCTCTCGTCACTTTGGTCACAGGCAGCTGTGCCATCGAGCGTGTCACATAGCGCTCAGATATCAGTGGGCCGCACACAATCCACAAGTGTCCAGTGTCCAAAAGTGTACGCAGAGATTCAAAATCTCCATTATCCTCTCGTCACTTTGGTCACAGGCAGCTGTGCCATCGAGTGTGTCACATAGCGCTCAGATATCAGTGGGCCGCACACAATCCACAAGTGTCCAGTGTCCAAAAGTGTACGCAGAGATTCAAAATCTCCATTATCCTCTCGTCACTTTGGTCACAGGCAGCTGTGCCATCGAGCGTGTCACATAGCGCTCAGATATCAGTGGGCCGCACACAATCCACAAGTGTCCAGTGTCCAAAAGTGTACGCAGAGATTCAAAATCTCCATTATCCTCTCGTCACTTTGGTCACAGGCAGCTGTACCATCGAGCGTGTCACATAGCGCTCAGATATCAGTGGGCCGCACACAATCCACAAGTGTCCAGTGTCCAAAAGTGTACGCAGAGATTCAAAATCTCCATTATCCTCTCGTCACTTTGGTCACAGGTAGCTGTGCCATCGAGAGTGTCACATAGCGCTCAGATATCAGTGGGCCGCACACAATCCACAAGTGTCCAGTGTCCAAAAGTGTACGCAGAGATTCAAAATCTCCATTATCCTCTCGTCACTTTGGTCACAGGCAGCTGTGCCATCGAGCGTGTCACATAGCGCTCAGATATCAGTGGGCCGCACACAATCCACAAGTGTCCACTGTCCACAAGTGTACGCAGAGATTCAAAATCTCCATTATCCTTTCGTCACTTTGGTCACAGGCAGCTGTGCCATCGAGAGTGTCACATAGCGCTCAGATATCAGTGGGCCGCACACAATCCACAAGTGTCCAGTGTCCAAAAGTGTACGCAGAGATTCAAAATCTCCATTATCCTCTCGTCACTTTGGTCACAGGCAGCTGTGCCATCGAGCGTGTCACATAGCGCTCAGATATCAGTGGGCCGCACACAATCCACAAGTGTCCAGTGTCCAAAAGTGTACGCAGAGATTCAAAATCTCCATTATCCTCTCGTCACTTTGGTCACAGGCAGCTGTGCCATCGAGCGTGTCACATAGCGCTCAGATATCAGTGGGCCGCACACAATCCACAAGTGTCCAGTGTCCAAAAGTGTACGCAGAGATTCAAAATCTCCATTATCCTCTCGTCACTTTGGTCACAGGCAGCTGTGCCATCGAGCGTGTCACATAGCGCTCAGATATCAGTGGGCCGCACACAATCCACAAGTGTCCAGTGTCCAAAAGTGTACGCAGAGATTCAAAATCTCCATTATCCTCTCGTCACTTTGGTCACAGGCAGCTGTGCCATCGAGCGTGTCACATAGCGCTCAGATATCAGTGGGCCGCACACAATCCACAAGTGTCCACTGTCCACAAGTGTGTGCAGAAATTCTAAAACTCCCCTGTCCTATAGACACCTTGTACCTTGTTTTACATTACTATATAGTTTGTTGGATTTTGTCTACATTTCTACCAAAAATGAGGAAGGCTGGTGGAAGAGGCCATGGAATTGGGCGGGGGTTGGCAGCTGGTAATGATGGTGTTGGTGGTGGATCTGATGGTAGTGGCAAGAGCAAAATAGGACCGAATGCAGGAGGTGCTGACCCTGCGTCATCGTCTGGCTACATAAGGACTCGAACGCTTAGTTTTCTAGGAGTTGGCAAACCGCTTTTAAAGGCAGAGCATCAGGAAAAAGTTTTGTCTTACATTGCTGACTCAGCCTCCAGCTCTATCGCCTCCTCTTCTTCAGTTGTAAAAAGTAAAAGCACTGAGTCGTCATTGGAGGCTCATGTTCATGAACCACACCTTTCCTTGTGTCCTTCACCCCAACCAAGATTGAAGGATGACGCAGGCCATACTACTGATTACTCCATGGAGCTTTTTTCACATACCATGCCTGGATTATCAAGTCAAATGGTGAATTACCCAGGCCAAGATGAATCTGACATGGAGTGCACTGATGCACAGCCGCTGATGGATGATTCTGCTGGTACATTCACTCAGAGCACTACATTGTCCTCGCAGTGTACAGAGCCAGATTTTGACCCTGATGAGACTCAGGTGCCCCTTCCCGCACACTATACCACCATACACGGTGACACAGAGAAAGGTGCACATGACATAGAAGAGGAGGTGATGGATGACCCAGTTGTTGACCCAGATTGGCATCCATTGGGGGAAGAGGGTGCTGCTTCCAATAGCTCAGATGAGGAGCATCCACAGCAGACATCGACATCGCAACAGCTGTTATCTGGCAGGCCCGGAGCACTCCAAAGACAGGTTCCAAACATCAAAAGAGTTGCTGGACAGCTTGTCCAGAGGGTCAAAAGATCACAGCGTGCTAGGCTGCAAAATGTCTGCCAAAGTAGGAAGAGTGCAGTGTGGCACTTTTTTGAACAAAATCCTCATGATCAGGCCAAGGTTATCTGTAAGAAGTGCGCAAAGACCTTTAGCCGAGGGAAAAATCTGAAAAATTTGAATACCAGTTGCATGCTTAGACATTTAACCAGCATGCACTTGCAAGCGTGGACACAACACCAAACCTCAAGTGCCACATGTGCAACTGATCACAACGAAGGTAGTCAGCAACGCTACATTGTTTCCCCCACTGTAAGCCCACCGGTTAGCACAGCAGCAAATGTTGAGGTGTCGTTGCAAGGCCACAGCAGTCAGGGAATCCCACTGTTATATCAACGAAAGACTGATTCTAGGCCATCAGAAAGAACACCAACTCCATCACCATCATCAACCCTCTCTCAGTCCGCCCTGTCCACCGCTACTTCCACCATATGCAGCTCTCAAGTCCAGCTCACCCTCCCAGACACTATGAGTAGGTCAAGAAAGTACTCAGTCTCTCATCCGCGTACACTGGGTTTGAACGCCCACATTGCCAAACTAATCTCGTTTGAGATGATGCCCTTTCGGTTGGTGGAAAGCACAGCTTTCCGCGAACTCATGGCCTATGCAGTACCACGCTATGACCTACCCAGTCGCCACTTCTTCTCTCGCAAAGCCATCCCAGCCCTCCACCATCATGTGAAAGACCGCATTGTGCATGCACTCAAGCAGTCAGTGAGCGGAAAGGTGCACCTCACAACTGATGCATGGTCCAGTCGGCATGGCCAGGGCCGTTACGTGTCCATCACTGCGCACTGGGTTAATGTGGTGGATGCAGGGTCCACAGGGGACAGCGGTGGTGGGACAGTGCTGCCTAGCCCACGGTATAGGAAACAGTTGGCTGTAGGCGTTCGACCCTCCTCATCCTCCTCCTCCTCCAGAAGCGACAGCTCGTCCACAGAGCGCAGTCGTACGAGCACTCCATCTGCAGCTGCCACTGTTGCACACGATGTGTCCCCCTATCGAGCAGCTAGTGGAAAGCGTCAGCAGGCTGTGTTGCAGATGATGTGTTTGGGCGACAGACACACCGCCGAGGTGCTGGCCGAGTACTTGAAGCGACAAACTGAGTCATGGCTGGGCAGTGTACATCTTGAGGCAGGCAAGGTAGTTAGTGATAACGGCCGTAATTTTGTGGCAGCCATAGCCCTTTCAAAACTCAGCCACATACCTTGCTTGGCTCACACCTTGAACCTGGTGGTGCAGTGCTTCCTCAAAAATTATCCGGAGTTAACAGCCCTGCTCCAGAAGGTGCGAAGACTGTGCGCGCACATCCGCCGGTCGCCTGTACACTCCGTTCGTATGCAGAAGCTGCAGCGATTGCTCCACCTTCCCAACCACCGCCTCATTATCGACATTGCAACAAGGTGGAACTCCACCCTGCACATGGTGGAGCGGCTGTGCGAGCAGAGGCAGGCCATAATGCATTTGTGGGAGGATACACGGCCAGGCACTTTGAGAGCAGACATGGAGTTGACAGGCGTGCAGTGGTCGAAGCTGAAAGACCTTTGTAAAGTCCTTCAGTGTTTTGAGGAATGCACACGGCTGGTAAGCGCAGACGACGCCATCCTAAGCATGAGCATCCCACTTATGCGTCTGCTCATGCAAACTTTGACGCACCTTAAGGAGCAGGCGTCTGCAGCCAATGTTGATGAGTAGGAAGAGGAGGAGGGAATCCTTGATGACATTCAGCCATTGTCTGCTCAGGGACCTCTCCTGGACGAGGTGGAGGAAGAAGAGGAGGAGGAGGAGGAGGATGATGGGGATGATTACTTAGGGGAGGAGGATGCATCTCGTGGGGCAAGTGAAAATGTTGGCGTGGCAAGGTCTGGTACAGGGTTTGTGCGTGACTGGAGGGATGTGGATTTGCCAGAAAGTGCTCCTCCACCCAGCACTCGCAGTGCATCATTGACACCGGGAACATTGGCCCACATGTCAGATTATGCCTTTCGGATCCTAAAAAGGGACCCCCGCATTGCCAAAATGATGAACGATGACGACTACTGGTTGGCCAGCATCCTGGATCCACGCTATAAAGGCAAATTACAAAACATCATGCCACAGGAGAACCTTGACCTAATATTGGCTAATAAACAAGCAACTCTGGTAAATCGGTTGCTTGAGGCATTCCCAGCACACAGCAGCGGTGATGGTTCTCACACGAGCCGTACGGGCCGGGGGCAGCTTGGCAGAGGTGTTCGTGGTGCACACAGCAGAAGTGGCGTTGGAGACAGGGGTTTCATGACAATGTTGTGGACTGATTTTTCAAATACCGCTCACACAACAGGTAATACTGCATCGATGGAAAGTGACAGGAGACAGCAGTTGTCAACTATGGTTACAAACTACTTTTCCTCCCATATCGATGTTCTCCCACACAGGTCATTCCCCTTTGACTATTGGGCCGCTAAACTGGACACCTGGCCTGAATTGGCCCAATATGCCTTACAGGAGCTCGCTTGCCCAGCTGCAAGTGTGCTATCGGAAAGAGTCTTCAGTGCAGCTGGATCAATCCTGACAGAAAAAAGGACCCGTCTGTCAACCCAAAATGTGGATGATCTAACCTTCATTAAAATGAACCACGCATGGGTTTCCAAGGATTTTGTCCCACCTTCCCCTGATGACACATAGGGTGACAGAAAAATGGCTTGCTTTGGTCCACCTCTTCCTGGTACTTCACCTATTTCGCCTTTTGCATCAGTTGAATGTCCAACATCAACATATGCCACTTTCTAAAACTCCCTAACTGTGCTGCCTCCCCCCCCATGGCCGGGGTCACCACCTAGCGCACGACACCGTGCGAGTGCCGTTGCCCTGGACAGGTGGGTAGGCCGACTCTTGGGCGCGGGCACTGGCACAGGGTCCCTCATAGTGCAATCAAGTGTCTCTGACGGTGGTGGTGCACACCCGCCGTCAGACACACCGCTGTACTATGAGGGGCCCAGTGCCAGTACCGACGCCCACGAGTGGGCCCCCCTTGCTTGGCCAGGGCCCCAGCATTTGCAATCTTTACCTCTCCCTGCTCCTCCGCTGTGTAATCTGGGCCGTCAAATCCATACTGTGCCTGACACCGTCTGAGCCTGCCTCCTGAGACATATATTTTGAATGTGTACGCTATCCATACATGTTATCCGTGGATACGGTACCCTTTCTAACCTTTGTGCAATGACGTGCAATCCATACTGGGCCTAACACCGTCTGAGCCTGCCTCATGCTGTATAGACATATATTTTGAATGTGTACGCTATCCATACATGTTATCCGGGGATACGGTACCCCTTCTAACCTTTGTGCAATGACGTGCAATCCATCCTGGGCCTAACACCGTCTGAGCCTGCCTCATGCTGTATAGACATATATTTTGAATGTGTACGCTATCCATACATGTTATCCGGGGATACGGTACCCCTTCTAACCTTTGTGCAATGACGTGCAATCCATCCTGGGCCTAACACCGTCTGAGCCTGCCTCATGCTGTATAGACATATATTTTGAATGTGTACGCTATCCATACATGTTATCCGGGGATACGGCACCCCTTCTAACCTTTGTGCATTGACGTGCAATCCATACTGGGCCTAACACCGTCTGAGCCTGCCTCATGCTGTATAGACATATATTTTGAATGTGTACGCTATCCATACATGTTATCCGGGGATACGGTACCCCTTCTAACCTTTGTGCAATGACGTGCAATACATCCTGGGCCTAACACCGTCTGAGCCTGCCTCATGCTGTATAGACATATATTTTGAATGTGTACGCTCTCCATACATGTTATCTGGGGATACGGTACCCTTTCTAACCTTTGTGCAATGACGTGCAATCCATCCTGGGCCTAACACCGTCTGAGCCTGCCTCATGCTGTATAGACATATATTTTGAATGTGTACGCTATCCATACATGTTATCCGGGGATACGGTACCCCTTCTAACCTTTGTGCAATGACGTGCAATCCATCCTGGGCCTAACACCATCTGAGCCTGCCTCATGCTGTATAGACATATATTTTGAATGTGTACGCTATCCATACATGTTATCCGGGGATACGGTACCCTTTCTAACCTTTGTGCAATGACGTGCAATCCATACTGGGCCTAACACCGTCTGAGCCTGCCTCATGCTGAATAGACATATATTTTGAATGTGTACGCTATCCATACATGTTATCCGGGGATACGGTACCCCTTCTAACCTTTGTGCAATGACGTGCAATCCATCCTGGGCCTAACACCGTCTGAGCCTGCCTCATGCTGTATAGACATATATTTTGAATGTGTACGCTATCCATACATGTTATCCGGGGATACGGTACCCCTTCTAACCTTTGTGCAATCACGTGCAATCCATACTGGGCCTAACACCGTCTGAGCCTGCCTCATGCTGTATAGACATATATTTTGAATGTGTACGCTATCCATACATGTTATCCGGGGATACGGTACCCCTTCTAACCTTTGTGCAATGACGTGCAATCCATACTGGGCCTAACACCGTCTGAGCCTGCCTCATGCTGTATAGACATATATTTTGAATGTGTACGGTATCCATACATGTTATCCGGGGATACGGTACCCCTTCTAACCTTTGTGCAATGACGTGCAATCCATACTGGGCCTAACACCGTCTGAGCCTGCCTCATGCTGTATAGACATATATTTTGAATGTGTACGGTCTCCATACATGTTATCTGGGGATACGGTACCCTTTCTAACCTTTGTGCAATGACGTGCAATCCATCCTGGGCCTAACACCGTCTGAGCCTGCCTCATGCTGTATAGACATGTATTTTGAATGTGTACGCTATCCATACATGTTATCCGGGGATACGGTACCCCTTCTAACCTTTGTGCAATGACGTGCAATCCATCCTGGGCCTAACACCGTCTGAGCCTGCCTCATGCTGTATAGACATATATTTTGAATGTGTACGCTATCCATACATGTTATCCGGGGATACGGTACCCCTTCTAACCTTTGTGCAATGACGTGCAATCCATACTGGGCCTAACACCGTCTGAGCCTGCCTCATGCTGTATAGACATATATTTTGAATGTGTACGCTATCCATACATGTTATCTGGGGATACGGTACCCTTTCTAACCTTTGTGCAATGACGTGCAATCCATACTGGGCCTAACACCGTCTGAGCCTGCCTCATGCTGTATAGACATATATTTTGAATGTGTACGCTATCCATACATGTTATCCGGGGATACGGTACCCCTTCTAACCTTTGTGCAATGACGTGCAATCCATCCTGGGCCTAACACCGTCTGAGCCTGCCTCATGCTGTATAGACATATATTTTGAATGTGTACGCTATCCATACATGTTATCCGGGGATACGGTACCCCTTCTAACCTTTGTGCAATGACGTGCAATCCATACTGGGCCTAACACCGTCTGAGCCTGCCTCATGCTGTATAGACATATATTTTGAATGTGTACGCTATCCATACATGTTATCCGGGGATACGGTACCCCTTCTAACCTTTGTGCAATGACGTGCAATACATCCTGGGCCTAACACCGTCTGAGCCTGCCTCATGCTGTATAGACATATATTTTGAATGTGTACGCTCTCCATACATGTTATCCGGGGATACGGTACCCCTTCTAACCTTTGTGCAATGACGTGCAATCCATCCTGGGCCTAACACCGTCTGAGCCTGCCTCATGCTGTATAGACATATATTTTGAATGTGTACGCTATCCGTACATGTTATCCAGGGATACGGTACCCTTTCTAACCTTTGTGCAATCATGTGCAATCCATACTGGGCGTGAGAACGGCTGGCGAGCTGTTAAGCAAGCTACAGCACCTGTCCAGACAAGTACAGGGATTCCCTAGCGAGGAGACTTATTTGATTGTTTTCTATGTTGGGACAGCAATTTTTGGGGAGCACTATACTCTGGAGAATGATAGATGGGGCCCACCATACACTGGAACATTCCAAAGGTGGACATCAGACACTGGAGCAGCATTTACAGGGCCCATTATACACTAGAGCAGTAGAAATGGGGCCCATTATGTTTGGAGCATTATTTGGGCCCATAAGACAGTGGAGCTTCATCCATGGGGACCAACATATACTGTAGCATTATGTGGAGCTCATCATATACTGTTTCAAACATTATATGGGACCAATGATTTTGTATGGAGAAATAGATGGGCCTCGTCATGAGATGTAAAAAGTGAGGTATTTTTCATTGTACTATACCGCTATTTCTCTGCCGTATCGGAGCATGATGAGTTGTGGTATGTGTTAAAGGGGCGCTCTTTCGCCCAGGGCACATGAAAACCTGCTGCCAGCCCTCCCCCCCCACAACTTTAGCCAAATAACCCCCATTTTTCAGTGCGTAACTTGTATTATGAAGTTAATTAAGGTTGACAAGCTTAAGTAAGAAGAATTGATGCTTTTGGCATTCAAATGGGCAGTGTAGGTGTGTTTCCTGTCCTCCTCTCACTGCCGACTTTTATTCCCCATTGACTTACATTGGGTTTCGTGTTTCGGGACGACCCCGACTTTTCCCTATAATCGGACGATCTTGCTCGACCCGACTTTTGGAAAAGTCGGGTTTCACGAAACGAAACGCTACCCTAAAAAAGCAAAAGTCGCTCAACTCTAGTGGCTATATAGAGTCACGGGAACAGTGAGTTGTTGCCCGAAAAGGATTCGCAGTTGCTGGCCCGGACTGCTAATTTTGAGGCGCTGCAGTGGAAGAAGGACTTTAAGCAGCGTATTGTTTGGAGACGGCCAGGAAAGGAACACACTGACAGGGAAGGCTGGGAAGGTGCATTCCGTCCTATCTGGAAGTTATCTGCACCCCTCACTTTGAGGACTCAGTACTGAAGCAAGCATCTGTGTGCACCAGACTGTGAGTAAAGCCTTTGGAACTACAAGCCCTTGTGTCCTCCACTTATTCCTGCGCCACTCATCCAGCACTGCTACATCCTCCACTCTACATTCCCCTCACCATCTACCAACTCTCTTCATCTGCCCTGGGACTACAGCTCTACCTGTGGAGAGCTTCAACATCATTGCTGCCCCACAACATCTGTCCCAGAGAAGCAACCCTGCAGCGCTGGTCAAACTGACCAGAAACCACAGGTGGCGTCACGAATCATCTTAATAACATTGTCCCCATCACTCTACTTCTTTTACATTGACTGCCTGAGGCCACGGACCGGGTCACTGCCACTGTGACATCTCCCATTGAAATCAACGGGCCCGGCACCGAGTACCACACGGCCTCCGGGGCGAGTAATATGCCGTCCTTATTGCTTGACCTAGAGGACAGCGTCTGCACAGCTAATCAGATTAGATCTGCTCCTATTTTTCACATCTAACTGGAAGGTATTTGAGTTTGGTATAGTTAATTCCAATTTCCCCCCACACACACATCCCTTCCACTGTATAACAACGCTGTCTCCAATAATGATGCTGGGACCATTGTCAATGTGAATCGTGCCAGACCATAATATGTAGTGTAGGCACTATTATAGCGTCGCCTCTAGCACGTTTCGTCCAGCATTCATATACTGGACACATCAGGAGGCTGTTGTTTATGCATCATTTGCTATTGTTACACATAACGGAGCATGTTTCAGCTGGCTGTGATATGAGCCATGCGTGGATGCACAAATGCCCGACATAAATAGATAACCCTCCGCCCCCCTATCCTGATGCGCACGTACATCGGTCAATCCCCAGCTCCCTACTGTGGAGCCAGTGGAGGAACACCACGTATCATGATGATGCCATTATGTCAGGAGAGGGAAGGCTGTCACCTGTAACCATGAAAACAAAGTCAAAGGTATGAATAGATTCCATACAACACATCCATATTAGGAAAATCGCAATATTTACATATAGTTCATCAAGAAAAGGGTTTTTTTTCATTATCACCCTGTAAAAAATATACAATCGTCTAAAACACCCCTATCACATCACCAAGGAGCATTGAAAATGATTTCCACAGAATTTAAAGGGCCAGTACCCTCAATTAATTTCTCCATTTGAAAAGATATAGATAACTCCATGAAATAAATTCAAAAGGAGAAGGGGTCAACATTTCTATGACAGGATGAACAAACATTAAATTATTCATTTTAAAGCTATGAGAAGACCACAGTATATATTCCCCAATTAGCCATAATCCCCAAATAACCTAACTCACAGTAACACTGCGATTAAGGGCCTCCCTAAATTAGACAACCTAAACCAGCATAGCCACTACACACTACCCCTCCACCCCCCCCCCAAAAAAACAAAACTTTTAGATGAATGCGTTGAATGAGATTAACTCATTCAAACCATGAAGAGTGGTCATTTTTAACCTAAAGATCCATTGTATCTCTTTTCTCAAAATTCTATTATCATGGTCATCTCTTCTCTTATGAACGTCCCATATGTGTCTAGATATAGGAGTATCTTCCTTTCTCCTAATATCTTCTATATGTTCCAAAATGCACTTCCTAAACTCATGCCTGGTTTTTCCCACATATGACTTGGGACATTTACATTTTGCCAAATAAACAATCCCCTCAGTATGGCAATTTATGAACTCCCTATTGTCAAAAACCCTACGAGTTGTGTCACTCTGAAATTTTGTATCCTTAGCTATGTATTCACATGCTTTGCATGATTCACATCTAAATGTGCACACAACTTTAGTTTTATTCAGCCATGTGGGGTCGGGACAGTCCCCTTGTAGATGACTATGAACTAGACAGTCCTTCAGATTTCTTCCCCTCTGATACGTGAATGATGGTTTAGGGGTAATCATCTCTTTCAAATCGAAGTCCAACTTCAATACATCCCAATACATTTTTAAGACGTCCATCACCTTGTTTGATTTATCATCATAATTCCCAATGAGACGTATCAGACCATCATTTTCGTCCTTCTTCTTGGTTACCAGCAAAGATGACCTCTTTGCTGCCCTAGCATGATGGTATGCTGTTTCCAGCACCTTTCTAGGGTAGCTTCTTTTGATGAATCTGTCACCAAGTTCTCCTGCTCTTCTTTCAAAGTCAACCATAGATGAACAATTGCGCCTCAGCCTTAAAAACTGGCCTTTAGGAATCCCTCTCCAAATTGGCAGAGGATGATGACTCTGCCTCTGAGGGAGACTATTCATAACCGCCGGCTTCCTGAACAAATCAGTCACAAGGAAACCTTCAGGGTCAATACAAATAGAGATGTCCAAAAAAGATATCTGTTTGTCATGGATGGTAGACGTAAGCCTCAGTCCGATATCATTCATTTTCAACATAGAGACAAAACACTCAAATTCATCCACTTTCCCGGTCCACAACAAGAGGACGCTATCTATGTATCTTAGCCAACAGGGTATTTTAGATGTCCAGATATTATTTTCTCATAAAAGACCAGGTTCTCCTCCCACCAGCCCAGTAATATATCTGCGTACATGGGGGCACAAGGGCTCCCTATAGCGGTACCCCTAAGCTGTTGGAAGTATTGCCCATCAAACAAAAAATAATTGTGCTCAAGGATGAACAACAAAAGATCCATGACAAACTCATTATGTCTCCCAAGGTGCCTCCCTCTCACCTGCAGGTAAAATTTCACCGCCTCACATCCTGCTTGGTGTGGTGTCCAGCTATAAAGAGCTTCCACATCAAGGCTGGCGAGAAAAACTCCCTCTTCAACCTGCATATCTTTCAATCTCCTGAAGACATCCATTGTGTCTCGGACAAAGGAAGGAAGGGCCAGCACAAATGGTCTTAGTATCTCATCTACATATGTGCTGATACCCTGCCTCAAATGTCCAATGGCCGGGACAATAGGACATCCCTTAAGAGGGGTACATCCTTGGTGCACATTAGGAAGCCCATAAAATGTTGCAATCTGTGGACATTTCAATTTCAAGAAGGAGATCTCATTTTTGTCAATAAGTTGGTCATCCAGGGCTTTAATCAACTAAACCTCAAGCTCTTGTCCATAGGTAGTGGAAGGATCGTGTCTGAGAATTTCATAGCAACTTCAATCAGACAATATATCAAGACACATTTTTCTTTTGTTCATAGATTTATCCTTTATAGTGATGCTGCCCCCCTTATCAGAGCGTTTCAACACAATACTAGAATCTTTTTCTAGGCTGAGGAGAGTCTGCATTTCAGTGTGTGTAAGGTTAGCATTCCTCACGACCCCAGTTTGTAAGGCCTCCAGGTCTCGTGTCACCAATTCCTCAAAATATCTGTGATTTGAATCAGAATTAGGGGGGTCTTAGTACTCTTTAGATGTAATTTTGTGAAAGGACCATCACCAATGTTACCCTGTCCCTCACGCCAAAGATCCTCCAACAGTCTCAAATCAGAGACCTCATTTTCTTGGATGCCAGCTTGCACACACTTATTGCGATCATTCTGTTTAAAAATGTTTGCCCATCTAAGCTTTCTAGTAAACAATGCAATGCAATATCTTTTGTCCCTTCAAAGTCATTAAATTTTGCCTTGGGTACAAACGTTAAACCCTTGGAAAGAAGAAAAATCTCCTCTCCCGTCAGAACTCTCTTTTAGAAATTAATTATCCTCAGGTCATCGTCACCTTGATTTATATTATTACCTGAGCCAATTATGTCCTCAACATTTGGGCGACTGCCCCTCGCTCAAGGTAATGTGTCTGAAATTACAGCACATTTTTTCTTTGGTATAGCCCCACTTAGCCATCACCCATTGTGATGTTACACCACCTTGCTTCATTAAATTGGGACAGACCTCATTACAAACATTCTCTGTTTCTGAGGTCCCCCTGGTATCGGAGGAAGACCCTGAGCTAAATAAGACCCAGCTGATGACAAACCAGAGGATGTATCCCCATGTTGCTGACTGGTTCCTGGACATGATTGATTGTCTCATGATCTTGTGTTATACTCGAGTCTACCTCTATCTCTAACTGTGTTTCTTCCTCTACCTCTATACCTACCCCTGAGCACCATGAAATCCATTATCAAATGGAAAGAACATGGTACCATAACAAACTTGCCAAGAGAGGGCCACCCACCAAAACTGTCAGCCTGAGCAAGGATGGCATTAATCAGGTAGCACAGAGGCTAAAGGTAACTCTGAAGGAGCTGCAGAGTTCATAAGCAGAGACTGGAGTATCTGTCCCTATGACCACAATAAGCCATACACTCCAAAGAGGTGGCCTTTATTGAAGAGTGGGTAGAAAAAAGCCTTTACTTACACACAAAAATTGTAAGGCACATTTTGAGATTGCCAAAACACATGTGGGAGACTTCCCAAATGTATAGAGGAAGGTGCTATGGTTAGATGAGACTAAAATTGAACTTTTTGGCCACCAAGGTAAATGCTATGTCTGGCACCAAACTAACACCGTTCATCACACCAAAAAATAGAACACCATCCCCACAGTGAAACATAGTGTTTGTAGCATCATACTGTGGGGATATGTTTCAGCAGTAAAGACAGGGAAAATGGTCATAGTTGAGGGGAAGATGAATGGTGCGAAATACAGGGGTATTCTTGAACAAAACCTGTTTCAGTTTGTTATTGATTTGAGACTGGGACAGAGGTTCATCTTCCGAGAAGACAATGAACTGAAGCATACTGATAAAGCAGCACTCGAGTGGTTTAAGGGTAATTGGGTAAATGTTTTGGAGTGGTCTAGTCAAAGCCTAGACTTTACTCCAATTGAGAATCTGTGGTCAGACTTGAAGATTGTTGTTCACCAGAGGAAACCTTTTGACTTGAAGGAGCTGGAGCAGTTTTGCCTTGAAGAATGGGCAAAAATCCCAGCGACCTAAGGTGGAAAGCTCATAGAGACTTATAAAATGCGAATTGCAGCTGTAATTGCCGCAATAAGAGTATCTATAAATTACTGACTTTAGGGGGATGAATAGTTATGCACACTGAAGTTTTCAAACCTTGATGGAGTAAAGACTACATTCATTACCCGAAGCTGGAACTCCCTCACCTTTTTCTACATTTACCAACACGAGTGGTCGGCTCGTGGTTCCGTGCACACTGGATCCTTGTTTTCCCCATTGGTGAGCTGGCATTACTTTCATTTTCTTGTCATGTTCTTTAGATAAACTCATACAAACAGTCAAGAAAATACCAAATCTGCTTATTTTTTATTTATCTATTTTTAAATGGGAAAAAGCTGGATGAATTGAAATTTTACATTGTTTTGTATTTTAAAAACTTTTTTTCATCCTGATTTTAGTCCCCTAGAGAGACTTGTACCTATGATCACATGATGTCTTGCACAATATACTGTATACTGATACACTACTGTGCTAACGTATGTAGTGTAAATGGAAGTCTCCTTGTGTTAAAGCATGTAGTGAAAATGGAATACCAAGATGACAACCAAGGCGGCCTTCAGCAGGCCCCCCGGCTTAAAAAGGCAACTCATCTATTCTGATGACCATTCCATTTAAATGCCGCTGTCAGAAATTGATGCCAGTTAGGAGAATCAGGGAATGGCACTGTCTTTGACATCTCGAGGAAGTAAGGTGCAGAAATTTCAGGTTGCTTGTAGGTAAAATTTTATTCAAACTGATAAAAAAACAAATAAAAATTGTATACACAATGAGTTTCAGCTGTTTGCAGCCTCCTTCAGGTGTATGGAGAAAATGAGTTTGATCCTTTTTATGTAGTCATTTCCCAGTGTCAGAGAGGGAGGGGAGACAAAAGAGTAAGAGAAGTGATTCATCGTACATTATTCTTTCTAATATATAAAAACATGAAATATAAAATGCATAAAAAATAATGATAATAATGAACCTGTTTCTCCAACTGATCGCTGGAGAAACAAAAACTATTTCCTATACATGTAAGGATTTATCCCAATTTGTTTTCCGTGCGAACTGCAACCACAGGCTGGACTTATTCCTGGTTTCCTTCAAAGCGGTAAGCTGGATATATAAATATACAGCTCTGGCAAAAATTAAGAGACCACTTTTAAATGTTCAGTTTGTCTGATTTTTCTCTTTATAGGTATATTTTTGAGTAAAATGTAAATTGCTCTTTTATTCTAAAAACTTCTGACAACATGTCTCCGAATTTCCAAGCAATAAATTTTGTATTTTTTTTTTCTGACAAAGAAAGATGGTCAAAATTAAAAAAAAAATAAAACAGTGCTTTCAGACCTCAAATAGTGATATGAAAACAAGTTCAAGTTCATAATCATTTAGAAACAACAATACTAATGTTTTAACTCAGGAAGAGTTCAGAAATCAATATTTTATGGAATAACCATGATTTTTAATCACAGCTTTCATGCGTTTTGGCATGCTTTCCACCAGTCTTTCACGCTGCTTCTGGCGCAAAAAATTTAGCAGTTCTTTGATGGCTGGTGACTATCCATCATCCTCTTGATTACATTCCAGAGGTTTTCAATGGGGTTCAGGTCTGGAGAATGGGCTACCCATGACAGGGTTTTGATGTGGTGGTCTCTTAATTTTCGCCAGAGCTGTATATATACATATACATTCATTGAAAAAATATAAAGACCCACTACCAAACTTTTTTGTAACGTTAATGATGAAACTTGTTCCAGTTTGTCGTTCAATATCCAAAATGATTCTTTAGCATTCAGGGTCTTTTTTCTATTTAGCAATTCTATATTGATTTGTTACAGTGGTGTGACTTTGACCAAATCAAAGTTTTTATTGTGCTTCATCACTGTATGCCTAGAAATACTTTGTTACAGTATGTCTGTGGCCATTCATGTGGGCTCTCAGGGTCTGCGTCCACATATTGTAGACCAGGGTTTCCCAACTCCAGTCCTCAAGGCACACCAACAGATCATGTTTTCAGGATTTCCTTTGTATTGCACAGGTGAAGCAATTATCACCTGAGCAATACTAAGGAATTCCTGAAAACATGATCTGTTGGTGGGCCTTGAGGACTGGAGTTGGGAAACCCTGTTGTAGACCACAGACACAGGTTACCACATAAATCATGTGATCGGAATTGCATGTTAAGTTTTGTGAGATCCTATGTTTTTCTCCTGTACTACTACAATTAATTTCTTTAGCTCCATGATTTATAATTCTGCAACAGCAGCATTTTTTAAAAAAAAATCATTTAGAAACTCCCTCCTAACCTTTATAAACCGGTGGATCAACACTGATTTTTTGGGAGCTTTTTTTTTCAACTTGCTTGCAGCTTTCATGTTTTTTACCATTGTACCCCTTCTAAAGGTGATTTGTGATTCTGTTGGTAAAATTGTTTTAAATATAGGGTCCTTTCTCAATAAGTACCAATATTTCTTTATGGTGCCACGGATATACTTAATTCCACAGTTGTGTGCCATAATAAAATTCTTTCTCCAAAGGTTTTTATCCTCCTTAATTTCTTCTCCTTTCTAAATTTGTTTATTGAGACAATCTGATTGCGTAAAATTAAATTTTTTGGGGAAGGCTGTCTCCACAATTCCAATGGGATATCTTTTTTCTTCAAACCTTTTGTCACAATTCCTGGAGTGGACCCACTGGATCACGGCACAAACTGTCCCTGGGTGAGCTGGCCAGGTGGATCCGACCCCCTATACAGGGAGCATTAGGGGCAGGCCCAGGGGGGAAGTATACCGCAATAGTCAGTACCAGAGAGCCGGCTCGTAGGAGACAGGGAGGACGAGGGAAGCAGACCAGACCAGGACCAGAGCAGGGCAGACGCACACAGGGAAGTGCACCAGTACAGAGCAGAGCGCACACGGGGAAATGCACCAGGACAGGGCAGAGCGCACAAGGGGAGGGGCACCAGGACAGGGCAGAGGGCACACGGGGAAGTGCACCAGGACAGGACAGAGCGTACACGAGAAAATGCACCAGGACAGGGCAGATCGCACAAGGGGAAGTGCACCAGGACAGGGCAGAGCGCACACGAGGAAGTGCACCAGGACAGGGCAGAGCGCACACGAGGAAATGCACCAGGACAGGGCAGAACGCACACAGGGAGGTGCACCAGGACAGGGCAGAGCGCACACGAGGAAGTGCACCAGGACAGGGCAGTGCGCATATGGGGAGGTGCACCAGGACAGGGCAGAGCACACACGGGGAAGTGCACCTGGACAGGGTAGAGCGCACACAGGGAAGTGTACCAGGACAGGGCAGAGCGCACACAGGGAAGTGCACCAGGACAGAGTAGAGGGCACACGAGGAGGTGCACCAGGACAGGGCAGAGCACGCACGGGGAAGTGCACCGGGACCTGAATACAAGGAATGTCCATAGCGATACCAACAAGCACCGAACAGACATGCAAATAATAATAATAATACATTTTATTTCTATAGCGCCTACATATTCCGCAGCACTTTACATTTCAGAGGGGATTTGTACAGACAATAGACATTACAGCATAACAATAATCACATAGATTATAACAAATACCAAGAGGAATGAGGGCCCTACTCGCAAGCTTACAGTTTATGAGGAAAGAGGTAGACACGAAAGGTGGGTGGTAACAGTTGCCCTGATTGTATGGACCAGCCATAATGTTAAGTGTGTAACAGTACAGACACAGAGGGCTAATGGATGCAAAAGCATGTGGGAACATGATGCAGGGAAACCTGGTTATGGTAAAACTTTTGGCTGTGCCACACAGGGATAGATTAGGTTAATGTGTTGAGGCGATAGGCCAGTCTGAATAAATGCGTTTTCAGGGCATGCTTAAAATTGTGGAGATTGGGGACTAATCGCATTGACCTGGGAAGTGCATTCCAAAGAATTGGCACAGCACGTGTAAAGCCTTGGAGACGGGAGTGGGAGGTTCTGATTATTGAGGATGTTAACCTCAGGTCATCAGCAGAGCGAAGGGCGCGGGTAGGGTGGTATACTGAAACAAGGGAGGAGATGTAGGGTGGTGCTGAGCCATGGAGGGCTTTATGGGTGAGGGTAATAAGTTTATACTGAATTCTGGAGTGGATGGGTAGCCAGTGTAATGACTGGCACAAGGTAGAGGCATCGGTGTAACGATTGGTGAGGAATATGATCCTGGCTGCAGCATTCAAGACAGATTGGAGAGGGGAGAATTTGGTAAGAGGGAGACCGATTAGAAGAGAGTTACACTAGTCGAGACGAGAAATGAATAAGAGAAACAGTAAGAGTTTTTGCAGAGTCAAAAGTAAGAAAAGGGCGAATTCTAGAGATGTTTTTGAGGTGCAGATGACAAGAGTGAGCCAGTGATCGAATGTGGGGGGTGAAGGAAAGCTCAGAGTCAAGTATGACCCCAAGACAGCGGGCATGTTGCTGCGGAGTAATAGTGGAACCACACACAGAAATGGCAATGTCGGGTATAGGTACATTTGTAGAGGGAGGAAACACAAGGAGTTCAGTCTTTGACAGGTTCAGTTTCAGATATAGTGAGGACATGATGTTGGACACAGCGTTTAGACAATTGCCGGTGTTTTCTAGAAAGGCTGGCGTGATGTCAGGAGAAGAAGCGTATAATTGGGTGTCATCAGCATAGAGATGGTACTGGAAACCAAATCTACTGATTGTTTGACCAATAGGGGCAGTGTACAAGGAGAAGAGGAGGGGCCTAGAACCGATCCTTGAGGAACCCCAACAGTAAGGGGAAGGTGAGAAGAGGAGGAGCCAGCAAAAGATACAGTAAAGGAGCGGTCAGAGAGACAGGAGGAGAACCAGGAGAGAACGGTGTCCTTGAGGCCAATGGAACGGAGCATAGTGAGGAGGAGCTGATGATCCACAGTGTCGAATGCTGCAGAAAGATCCAAGAGAATTAGCATGGAGTAATGACCATTTGATTTAGCTGTTAGTAGATCATTAGAGACTTTAGTGAGGGCAGTTTCAGTAGAGTGTAAAGAGCAGAAACCGGATTGGAGAGGGTCGAGAAGAGAGTTATCAAAGAGATAGCGGATAAGATGGGAGTGGACCAGGCGTTCCAGGAGTTTAAAGATGAAGGGAAGATTAGAGACAGGTCTATAGTTAGCGGCACCAGTTTTGGTCGAGGGATGGTTTTTAAGTAGTGGATGTATGATGGCATGCTTAAATGAGGAGGGAAAGATACCAGAAGGGAAAGAGAGGTTAAAAATTTTAGTTAGGTGAGGGGTGACAGCAGGGAAAGGGACTGGAGGAGATGTGACGGAAATGGGTCACTGGTGCAAGTGGTTGGGCAAGAAGATGCAAGGAGCCTGCTTACTTCTTCTTCTGTGACTGGTTCAAAATCAGAGAGTGAGCTAGATGCAGTGGGGGAGGGAGGACAGTGCATGGTATGAGGTGATTGGGAGATAATTTCCTGTCGAATCTGGTCAATTTTTTCTTTGAAGTAATTGGCCAGATCGTCAGCTCGGAGCTCCGTGGTTGGGGCCTGTACTCTTGGGTGGAGTAGAGAATGAAAAGTGTCAAAGAGACGTTTCGGGTTATTGGACAGTGAGGTGATGAGGGTGTTGGAATAGGTTTGTTTGGAGAGGTGAAGGGCAGTGTTGTATGTTCGAAGCATAAACTTATAATGGATGGAATCTTCGTGTAGATTGGATTTTCTCCACAGACGTTCGGCGCACCTGGAACATCGCTGCAGGAAACGTGTTTGCAGGGTGTGCCAGGGTTGTCGCCGTCTGTGTTGTGGTGTTCTATTTATAGGGGGTGCAAATTCATCCAGGGCACTTGGATTCATCCAGGGCAAATGATCATCAGGCACTCACCCCGAGCAGGAGGCAGCCTAAAATACTCGGTGGTGGCCGCCATCACAGTGCGGAACTTCCGGGTCACGACCCTCCGTAGTCTGACGCGTAGGGGAAGCATGTGGCTGGGACCCAATGCGTCTACACAGGCAGCGAACCCTCCGGGGACAAGGGAAGTGCCGAGGAGACGTGACGTGGGACCCGCACAGAGCCACGGCGAGGAGTAGCAACGCCCAGGTAAGTATCGGGGACCGGTTAGATCGGGTGGCCGTAACACCTTTTTTTTAAGAATTTTTGATTGATTTATGTAATCAGATGTTAAGATACAATTTCTCCTAATTTGGTGAAATTGACTTGATGGAATATTCTTTTAACATTTTGGGAAATGAGCCCTATTGAAGTCTAGATACCAAGTTCCATCAACTGTTTGGAAGTGTGTTTTGCTCATAATACTCTTATT
The DNA here is from genome assembly GCF_039654945.1 of Dendrobates tinctorius. NCBI lineage: Eukaryota > Metazoa > Chordata > Amphibia > Anura > Dendrobatidae > Dendrobates > Dendrobates tinctorius. The sequence goes on along the minus strand of NW_027361700.1, from coordinate 4,109,071 downwards.
TGTATGAAATAATTCCAAAACTAGATATATATTTTTATCGCTCACAAGATGAGCCGTGAATGTACGGCCCCATTCATTGTCATTGAGTTCTCGCACAAATTTTATAGCCTCCTGTTCCGTACCACTCCCTATGATGATCAGATCATCAATATATCTGCGATAGTATTTAATAAATGTTTTCTGACATAATTGACTATAGGGACTCGAATTGCCCTATAAACAAATTTGCGAAACTTGGGGCGACCCGAGTCCCCATTGCAGTCCCAAGCCGTTGCAGATATAGTTTTTCTTCAAACATAAAAAGGTTATGGTCTAATATAAAACGCAGAACTGCCAGCAAAAAAAGCTTTTGTTCGATTTTTAAGGTAGGATCTGTGTTCAGGTATAACTCTACACATTTTAGTCCCAATTTGTGTGCGATATTGGAATAAAGTGCTGTGGCATCCAGTGTTGTAAATAAATAATTCTCCTCCTATATAATTTCTTTTGTCTCTTTAACCAGTTGTGCCGAATCTCTCAAATATGAGGGAAGTTGGATGACAAACTCCTGTAGATAGAGTGTGATAGGGAGCTAGTTAGGGATTCTATGCCCGATATAATGGAGCATACTGGAGTAGTTAAATTCTTGTGAATTTTTGGAAGAGGATAAAATATTGCTCCAATAGGGGTAGAGTTTGTCAGAAACTATTTTTCTTTTTTGTTTAATACTTTTACTTTGTAAGCTTTGTTTACCAATTGTGAATATTCTAACTCAAATTGAGGTGATGAATCTGTTTCAACTAATGTGTAATATTTGACAGAATATTATATGCCTCCCTAACATAATCATCTGTATCTTGTAAAACATTCTCCCTCCTTTAGCTATCTGACTGACACTACATTATTTTTTCATTAGTTTGTAAACCTTTTAATGCTTCTTTCTCTTTTCTAGTGAGATGTTTTTATGCAGTACCACTTTTTTAAGATTCCTCTGCCACCAAGGAGTAGAACATATCCAAATAATGTCCCCTATGGTGAAGGGGGTAAATATTAGAGCTAACCCCTTAAGCCCCAAGGGTGGTTTGCACGTTCATGACCGGGCCAATTTTTACAATTCTGACCACCGTCCCTTTATGAGGTTATAACTCTGAAACGCTTCCATGGATCCCGGTGATTCTGACATTGTTTTCTCGTGACATATTGTACTTCATGATAGTGGTAAAATTTCATTCAAATAACTTGCGTTTATTTGTGAAAAAAAATGGAAATTTGGCGAAAATGTTGAAAATTTCGCAATTTTCCAAATTTGAATATTTATGCCCTTAAATCACAGCGATACGGCACACAAAAAACTTAATAAATAACATTTCCCACATGTTTACTTTACATCAGCACAATTTTAGAACCAAAATTTTTTTTTGTTAGGAAGTTATAAGGGTTAAAAATTGACCAGCGATTTCTCATTTTTGCAACACCATTTTATTTTTACGGACCACATCACATTTGAAGCCACTTTGAGGGGTCTATATGATAGAAAATACCCAAAAGTGACACCATTATAAATACTGCATCTCTTAAGGTGCTCAAAACCACATTCAAGAAGTTTATTAACCCTTTAGGTGTGTCACAGGAAATTTTTGAATATTTAAAAAAAATGAACATTTAACTTTTTTTCACAAAAAAAATATTTCAGGTTCAATTTTTTTATTTTACCAAGGGTAACAGGAGAAATTGGACTGCAAAAGTTATTGTGCAATTTGTCCTGAGCACACTGATACTTGATATGTGGGGGGGGAACCACTGTTCCGGCGCATGGCAGAGCTCAGAAGGGAAGGAGCGCCGTTTGACTTTTTCAATGCAAAATTGGCTGGAATTCAGATCGGACGCCATGTCGCGTTTGGAGGGCCCCTGATGTACCTAAACAGTGGAAACCCCCAACAAGTGACCCCATTTTGGAAACTAGACCCCCCAAGGAACTTATCTAGATATGTGGTGAGAACTTTGAACCCACAAGGGCTTCACAGAAGTTTATAACGTACAGCGGTACAATTAAAAAATCATATTTTTTCCACAAAAATGATCCTTTCACCCCCAATTTTTATTTTTCCAAGGGTAACAGGACCCTAAAAGTTATTGTGCAATTTGTCCTGAGTATGGTGATACCCCACATGTGGGTGTAAATGACTATTTGGGTGCATGGCAGAGCTCGGAAGTGAAGCAGCGCCATTTGACGTTTTTGGCTGGAATTGAGATCGGACACCATGTCGTGTTTGGAAAGCCCCTGATGTACCAAAACAGTAGAAACCCCCCACAAATGACACCATTTTGAAAACTAGACCCCCCCCAAGGAACTTATCTAGATGTGTGGTGAGCACTTTGAACCCCCCCAGTGCTTCACAGAAGTTTATAACGCCCGGGCGTGAAAATAAAAAAAATCGCATTTTTTACACAAACATGATCTTTTAGTCACCAATTTTTTCATTTTCCCAAGGGTACAAGGAGAAATTGGACCCCAAAAGTTGTTGTCCAATTTGCCCTGAGTACGCCGATACCCCATATGTGGGAGAAAACTACTGTATGGGCACACGTCGGGGCTCGGAAGGGAAGTAGTGACGTTTTGGAATGCAGACTTTGATGGAATGGTCTGCAGGTGTCATGTTGCCTTTGGAGAGCCCCTAATGTACCTAAACAGTGGAAACCCCCCACAAATGACCCCATTTTGGAAACTAGACCCCCTAAGGAACTTATCTAGATGTGTGGTGAGCACTTTGAACCCCCAAGGGCTTCACAGAAGTTTATAACGCCTGGGCGTGAAAATAAAAAAATCATTTTTTTCCACAAAAATATTTTTGCCCCCAATTTTTTATTTTCCTAAGGGTAACAGGAGAAATTGGACCCCAAAAGTTGTTTTGCAATTTGTCCTGAGTATGCTGATACCCTATATGTGGGGGTAAAACACTGTTTGGGCGCATGGCAGAGCTTGGAAGGGAAGGAGAACCATTTGACTTTTTCAAAGCAGAATTGGCTGGAATTGAGATCAGACGCCATGTTGCATTTGGAGAGCACCTGATGTGCCCAAACAGTGGAAACCCCCCAATTATAACTCCAACCCTAACCCCAACACACCCCTAACCCTAATCTCAGCCCTAACCCTAACCCTAGCCCTAACCCTAACCCTAGCCCTAACCCTAATGGGAAAATGGAAATAAATACATTTTCTTTTATTTTTATTTTTTTTCCCTAACTAAGGGGGTGATAACGGGAGGTTTGATTTACTATTTATGGCGGTTTTTATGTTTGGCAGCTGTCACACGCTAATAGGCGCTTTTTATTGTAATAATAGTTTTTGCATCACCACATATTGAGAGCTATAATTTTTCCGTATTTTGACCCACTGAGTCATGTGAGGTCTTATTTTTTGCGGGACGAGTTGACGTTTTTATTGGTATCATTTTCGGGCACGTGACATTTTTTGATCGCTTTTTATTCCGAATTTTGGGACGCAGAATGAACAAAATCCAGCTTTTCATGAATTTCTTTTGGGGGGGTGCGTTTACACCGTTCCGCGTGCGGTAAAATTGATAAAGTGGTTTTATTCTTCGGGTCAGTACGGTTACAGTGATACCTCATTTAGGTCTTTTTTTATGTTTTGTTGGTTTTATGCATTGAAAACTATTTTATATAAAATAATTATTTTTGCATCGCTTTATTCTGCGAGCTGTAACTTTTTTATTTTTTGCGGATGACGCTGTGTGGTGGCTCGTTTTTTGCGGGACAAGCTGACGTTTTCAGCGGTACCATGGATATTTATATGCGACTTTTTGATCGTGCGTTATTGCACTTTTTGTTCGGTGGTATGATAATAAATCATTATTTTTTGCTTAGTTTTTTACCTTTATTTTTTAAGGGGTCATTAAAGGGGTTAACTAATGGGACAGTTTTATAGGGCGAGTCGTTACGGACGCGGCGATACCAAATATGTGTACTTTTATTGTTTTTTTTTATTTTCAAAAAATGAATTTATGGGGGAATATTTTTTTTTTACTAATCTATTTAGCGATTTTTTTTAAAATTACTTTTACACTTTTTTTTTTTTTTAAACTTTATTACATTGTCCCAGGAGGGACATCACTGTCCTGTGACAGATCGCTGATCTGTCACATCACAGATCACTGTGACAGATCAGCGATCTGTCACAGGCACTGTGTAGACTTCCTCATGCCTGCGCTTTGCAGGCAGTGAGGAAGTCAGCTCCCTACAGGCCCCCGAAGGTCCCCGTCGCCATATTGGATCCGGGGGCCTGTAGGGAAAGAGCCCCCCGAAGCATTGCTGCACATTGCGCTGCCATGGGGGGCTCAGGGAAGCACGGAGGGAGCCCCCTCCCTGCCGATGCTTCCCTTTAACCCCCGGTACACCGCGATGGTGTTTGATCGCGGTGTACAAGGGGTTAACGTGTCGGGGGCGGTCCGTGACCGCCCCTGACACATTGTGCCAGGTGTCAGCTGTGATAATCAGCTGACACCCGGCCGCGATCACCGGCGCTCACCACGTGGGTGCCGCTGATCGCTATGACGTACTATCCCGTCCCTGGGAATTAAGTCCCAGGGCACATGGACGGGATAGTACGTCTGATGGCAGAAAGGGGTTAAGTCTCACATCCTGCTGTCTGTAAGGATCTTCAACTGACATATTGGTTTCAGTATGTGAGCTTTTCACGCAGGACAAAAGTTTAGACCTTTGCTTAATACAGAGCTTTTCCCTTCAGTAAGAGTATGACTAGAGAGTGAAAATCTTAACTGTTTGTGATTTATTTGATTTTTTTATACTCACTCCCCATTTCTATAAAAGAAGTATTTGTTTTCATTGTATTTCTATGTTTTCTTCCTCCTTATTTCCACCTGGTTTTTCTTTTCTTTTGCAGGAGACCAGAGGGGCAAAATAATATTTTATTGTATTTCTCTCCAAACAAGGTGGTGTTGTTGCAGTCTGAGGTGATGGGGCTGATGGGGTTGTGGACGATTGTGGAGTTGGTAGACATGTAGGTCCTATTTCTAAAAAAGAGATACAGTATGTGAAGCAGTACTAACTAATGAGGGAGATGTAGATGGTGGAGCGGCTGCTGTAGCATAGTGTTCTGTGTGGAGAAGTGATAAGACAAATCATGTAAAGTGAGTTGACTGAGATCCAAATGGTTAAAGAAATTTCAGTACATTTTTTTCCCTAAACCCTTTTAATTGTATATGTAATGTAGTACAAATGTATTAAAATACTTACCATCTTTCCCAATTGCCAGCGTCACTCAGATCCTCTAGCTTCTCTAGTTCATTCTAGCCCCATGTGACAGGTCTTCAGCTTCGTTGACTCACACTTTTTGGAGCGTCACTTCTTGTCCAATGACAACTGACTTTAACATCTACAGTGAGGCTCCATAGACTTAATCTGAGAAAGCAACACATAAACCACTGTGTGATCCTGTTTTCAGGTCATGTTGTCCAGAAGAGGATCGATGCGGTGCTGAAAACCAGGAAAGACAGAGATTGGTAAATATTTTAATATATTTGCACTTCATTACATAGATAGTGAGCAATGTTCAGGGAAAAAAATTCCTTACTGAGATGTCTTCTTTACGAGCAGTGACTGGAGCTAGCTCTAGTCACTGCTGTTAGAGACAGATTTTGGCTATGTGACATGGCCAGCACCTGCCACGTGTGGTGTGGGATTAACTCCTTCGCACTCCTCCACACATGCTGATCCCAGCACAGACTTACATTTATGTCTTTTGCTTGAAGGGGTTAAAGTCTTATTACAAATCTTATTCAAGGAAGACAGGATAGCTTCTCTTATTTGTTGCCAATTAGATGGAGGTACTGATAGGCTACTGATATTCTCATTTACCTCATCCCAGATGAAGGTCTGAGGGCTGCACAGACCATGGAAGCAAAGAAAACCCACAGTCTTGTTTCTGGAACCAATCTTTGACATGAAGGGTTGAAATTGGTCATCCATAATGCTTAGGTGGATACCGCATACCCACGCTGCCCTGGCATGGTGCACAGTACCCGGCTCCTCTAAGACTTGCCAGCTCAGACTCGGGTATTATTCCATTAAATGCAGGCAGTAATCTGACATATGGTCTGGTCTATCAAACCTGATTTTGGCCACACTTTCTATAATAAAAGTGACAGTGTCCTAAATATCCTGAATTATATCTAGACATTAAGTGATCTCATGGGTCCACCCGCAACCCTGTGTACACTATAACCGTGACTGATGAAGGTCCATAATGTGGACCGAAATGTTTCTGTTACTACTTTGTGGATACCATTAAAAAACTTGCTTGATCACGTTGAGTGCCAAGTTTTTGCTATATATACACTGGAGAAGACGACCCTTCAATCAAGGCTTCATCAGACTGATAAGTTGCAAGAATACCCGTTTAACCATTTTTGTTCTGCTTAACTGTTTGATAACTCTGCTTAGCTTTAGTATATAGTTAAATCACATTCACGCTGTCAGTTTAACCCCCAATGCTTCTCCCTGCAAGGAGATACTGTCCCTTGTAAATAAACCCTTTAACTTTTAGTCTGTCTCTGATCCGTGGTGACATCATCAGCACCTGCATGTTATTAGATTTGACGTAGTCGACAGGCTGTCACACAACAGCGCGGAGGGGGCAGACCAAGCAGTTGGGGGACTCCCCAGGTCTAGCATTTCCCTTGGGGCCATGTTAAATAATTTGCCAAAGTTTTCTGGGAGCAATGTGATGTAGTGGATGTGCCGGAGTTTGGAGAAACTGCCAGGACGGTGGCGGCTACACGGGATACAGATCAGGAGAAGACTCGTGCGAGTTTACTGGAGCAACCCCGCGACAAGTGGGTCCGAATGCAGCAGGAGGATCAGGAGATAGCCCAGTTGAGACGGTGGGTCCCATCTAAACAGTTGCCCAGCCATCACGAGAGGAGGACTGCATCACCTGTAATGCTGGGATGCTGCGTCAATGGGAAAGGCTTCGGTTGCGAGATGGCATCCTGTATCGGAAGACGTTTCTACAGTCAGAACTCAGTCTTGTCTGGCAGACGGTGATTCCCTCTTCCTTGGTGGACCAGGCGGCTACGGAAGCTCATGAAAAAGGAGCTCATTTTGGTCCGGAAAAAAACTTCCAGTGGTTGCAGCGCCTGTTTTACCATCCCAATCTGAGGAATGTCATGGAAAGAGTCTGCCAGCAGTGCTGGAGTTGTGAACTAGTCAAACCAACCGAACAGCGGGCTCCCACACAGACGTTGAAGGCATCTGGACCTTTGGATCTGCTGGCCATAGACTACCTGACTACTGGGCCAGCGCATCAAGGCTATGAGCACTGATTAGTAATAGTAGACCACTTTACTGAAATGCCGTTGTGATGCCCACACGGGATCAAAATGCCGAGTCTGCTGCTCACGCCATCTGAAAGCATTTCATTCAGGTGTATGGGTGTCCCAAGCATATCCACTCCGATCAGGGGACCTGTCTTTTTGGAAAGGTGATGGAGGAGCTGCACCAGTTGTATAAGATAATAATAATAATAATCTTTATATAGCGCCAACATATTCCGCAGCGCTTACAGTTTAACAGTTTCAAAACACAAGTCATAAGTAACAACGTTAACAATACAATAATTAAAGCAAAATAAGATGAAATAAGACGACCCTGCTCGTGAGAGCTTACAATCTACAATGAGGATGAGGTGAGAGAGATATAAAGTACAGGTGTGTATTTACAATTGTGTATTTACAATGAAGGTCCAGCCATCTTGAGGGAGTGAAGGATGGATGGAGATAGTGAATGGGCTACACACGCACACTTACACATAGAATGACTTTGATTAGTGAACGTCATAGGCCACTCTGAACAAATGTGTTTTGAGGGAGCGCCTAAAACTATGCAAATTGTGGTTAGTCCTAATTTCTTGGGGTAGAGCATTCCAGAGGATAGGAGCAGCACGGGAGAAGTCTTGGAGTCGGGAGTGGGAGGTACGGATTAGTGCAGAGGTTAGTCAAAAGTCGCTTGCAGAGCGCAGCGATCGACTAGCCCGATAGACAGAAATGAGGGAGGAGATGTAGGGGGGTGCCACAATGTGGAGAGCTTTGTGGGTGAGAACAAGTACTTTGAATTGGATCCTATAATGAATGGGCAACCAGTGTAATGACTGACGAAGAGCGGACATGTCCGAGTACCGATTAGCCAGATGGCCGACCCTGGCCGTTGCATTAAGTATGGACTGGAGAGGGGATAGTCGAGTGATGGGGAGGCCAATTAATAGAGCGTTGCAGTAATTCAGGCGGGAGTGGATCAATGCTACAGTGAGGGTGTTTCCATGGTGAGAAAAGGGCAGATTCTAGAGATGTTCTTTAGGTGTAAGCGGCAAGAGATTGTATATGGGATGTGACGGAGAGATTGGTGTCAAACATAACAGCCAGACAGCGCGCATGCTGCCGAGGTGTTATTGTGGTACCACGCACGGAGAGGGAAATGTCAGATTTAGGGAGGTTAGTAAACGGCGGGAGCAGAAGAAGTTATGTTTTGGAGAGGTTGAGTTTCAGATAGAGAGTGGACATGATATTGGAGACTGTGGACAGACAGTCACTGGCGTTCTGTAGTACAGCGGGGGTAAGGTCGGAGGAAGGCGTATATAGTTGTGTGTCATCAGCGTAAAGATGGTACTGATAGCCAAATCTGCAGATGGTCTGTCCAATTGGGGCCGTGTAGAGAGAGAAAAGAAGGGGGCCAAGGACTGAGCCCTGAGGTACCCCGACAGCAAGAGGAAGAGGAGATGACGTGGAGCCAGAGAACAAAACACTGAAGGAGCGGTCAGAGAGATAGGAAGAGAACCAGGAGAGAGCAGTGTCCTTAATGCCTAGTGACTGGAGCCTAGAGAGTAGGAGATGGTGGTCAACAGTATCAAAAGCTGCAGATAGGTCAAGAAGAATGAGCAGAGAGTGTTCACCGTTACATTTTGCTCTCAGAAGGTCATTGGTCACTTTGATGAGTGCAGGTTCAGTTGAATGTAGGGGGCGGAAGCTGGACTGTGAAGGGTCTAGAAGGGAGTGAGTGGAGAGGTAACGGGTAAGGCGGGAGTAAACTAGGAGTTCCAAAAGTTTAGAGGTGAAGGGGAGATTGGAGACTGGTCTGTAGTTGTTTGTGCAGGATGGGTCGAGAGCGGGTTTCTTTAGTAATGGAGTAACAATGGCATGTTTGAAGGAGGATGGGAAAATGCCCGAGGAGAGGGAGAGATTAAAGATTGTAGTTAGGTGGGTTGTGACGACTGGAGAGAGAGCTGGAGGAGATGTGAGGGAATGGGGTCGGTAGTGCATGTAGTCGGACGAGAAGAAGAGAGGAATACAACAAAAGACAGCCGACAGCACAGCAGAAGTCTAGTGGATGCAAGCTCCAAGTTCATGAACCAAAGTGAACACAAATGTCCAATAAAAAGAAAGAGAGCAGCATCCCATCCAAGTGAAAAATTGTGTGTACACGATTTTTCACCTGGATGGGATGCTGCTCTCTTTCTTTTTATTGAGAAGAAGAGAGGAGTCTGGAGACTTCTTCTGTGATGGCATCAAATGTAGAAGATCAATAAATCCCGGACAACACCTTATCACCCACGGGAACGGCGCATGCGAGAGATTTAATCGCACCCTGATCCAAATGCTGCAAACCCTGGAAGAGGACCAGAAGGCACGATGTACTGAATTCTGTCATGATCCAGTGTTGGATCTGGCGGTATTAAAAGCACAAAGTGAACTTTTTTTACTTTGGTTAAGTTCAAAGGTGTTTTGACTGTCCCCGGTGGTGGTTGTGGTATTGCACTTTGGGTTTTTGTGCACTTAATTAGGTATCAGGTGTGACACCCTATAAAGGTGTGCTAGAGGTGTGCAATCACTGCCTGTGATATTGTGAGTTTGTGTTTCACTCTGAGTTGGAGAGCCTGGAGGAAGGATGGAGCTGGTGAGGAGTCCTGCGCAGCTTAGCCAGGGGGGACGTGTTGCAGCTATGGTGTCTGGACGAAGGGCTGGCATGGCGTGGTGGGGTCGCAGTAATGGTGTCAGCGGGAAGTGTCTGCATGGGCTGGTGGAGTGGCGACTATGGAGAGTGGCACTCACCATGTGGGACTTGGTTGCTGAGCTGGACTCAAGCATGCTCGACTTCGTGGCAGAAGCTGAACACTTCCTTGGGACTCTGGTACTAAGCAGCTGCAACTGGTGGTGGACTCTGCTCCAAGGCTGCACTAAGGTGAAGGATCCTGTTATGGTGATGGATCCAGGTGGAGGAGAAGATGCACTCAGGTGGAGGGCTCTGTTGCTGGGAGCGCACGCAACAGAGCAAAGCTAAGTGGTGTTTCCCCTGTATTGTCTCTTTCCTCATGTGTGTTATTAGTGCAGTGGTGGGATCAGTCTCCGCACCGACCCATTCCCTAGTGAGGGTTTAGGGTCAGGGTGAGCAAGGGCGTTAAGGTACGCGTGCGGCGACAGGTTCGGAGCCTGTATAGGGAATGTCAGGAGTGCAGGGACACTGGCTCAGGGGAGCTTAGGAGGTCTCCATGTCCCCCATTCCCTATCGCAGGGCCCACCATTGTTAAAGTTTCTCAGGTTCCCCCTTTATTATTTAAATTCGCCTTACTGGAGGCGGGGTTTCCAGAATTATTGTATAACGTGTAATACCTAAATTCGCCAGGTGGAGGCGGCGTATCCACCGGCACGTTTTATTATTTAAATGCGCCCCACTGGAGGCGGTGTATCCAGGGTCACGTGTGTTATGGGTTCGCCTTGCGGAAACATCTGCGTCCTGATACACGTGATCATGACATTATCACAGGCCCTACAGTTTTTTTTCTGGTGAGCTTTGGCCATGTGGAGACCGCTGAGTAATTGCTGCCGGGCCTCACTGATGTGAGTGGGGAGCGGCAAGGTGTTTAGAGCCGCTGCAGCAGCAGTTATCACGGTCTGGGGCCTCTGCTCAGATAACCAGAGAAAAAAAAAAATGGCGGCTGCGGTCTGGCAAAAGCCCCTAGAGTCGCTGCTGGGGAGTGGGACTTGCTCTCGCACGGGGAGGTACCCAGGCAGGTGGGAGGAATGGTGCCCCACGGAGCTGCCTGGTATTCCCCGAGGTGAAGGGGTACATCCCTGTGGTGAGCAGACTAGGTGTGTAGTCGCTGCTGGGGAGCGGGACTTGCTCTTACAGGGGACGCACCCAGGCAGGTGGGAGGAATGGTGCCCCACGGAGCTGCCTGGTATTCCCCGAGGTGAAGGGGTACGTCCCTATAGTGAGCAGATTGGTGAATAGTCCGCGGGGCTCATGCCAAATCTTCGATGCCGCCCCTCCTGGTTGTGTGGAGGCGACCAGCGAGTATATATATTTTCCTCCATATTCCTGCGGCTATGGTACTAAAACCCCCTAGAGTCGCTGCTGGGGAGCGGGACTGGTTCATGCATGCGGGCGCACCCAGGCAGGTGGGAGGAATGGTGCCCCACGGAGCTGCCTGGTATTCCCCGAGGTGAAGGGGTACGCCCCTGTGGTGAGCTGACTGGTGTGATAGTCCGCGGGGTTTACGCCATATCTTCTATGCCATCGAAGCAGCCGCCCTCCTGGTCGTGTGGAGGCGACCAGCGAGAGTATATTTCCTCCATTTCCCGGTCCCCTTCTCCTCCTGGTGTGTGCAGCAGGTGTGCTGCGGGGGAGTAGGGACAAATCTCTACCCTCGCCATTAACCAACCCTAGGAGGCGCAGTCCTCATGGTGAAAGGGTTGGAGGGTGTGTCCCTTGGTGAATAGTGGGGGTGTGAGTGTGGTGACACAGGGGGACGCCTCTGTTGTCAAGTCCAGAGTGAGTTCACCAAGTTTTGACAAATGTATGTGTGCAATAAACGTGCAGGTCCGGACCTGTGTGTGAACGAGCATGTATGGGTGCCACCAAAAAACATCTTGGAAATGTGTTGTGGAGTCTGATCAGCTCTTAGCATACATACACATACATAATCTCGTTCCCCAGGTCGGCGCTGTGGAGATGAGTGGTGCCTCCAAAATGAACATATATTGCCAATACCAGTGGTGTTTGTCATGAACCTGAAGTGTCAGGTAATGGTGGGGTGAACTCAGGATCTGGGCGTCCCCGCTGTAGGTGTTTCCCTAATGAGGGGTGGTCTTGAGGGTCCAGAGGCCCCTCATTAAGGAGGGGGTACTGTCATGATCCAGTGTTGGATCTGGCGGTATTAAAAGCACAAAGTGAACTTTTTTTACTTTGGTTAAGTTCAAAGGTGTTTTGACTGTCCCCGGTGGTGGTTGTGGTATTGCACTTTGGGTTTTAGTGCACTTAATTAGGTATCAGGTGTGACACCCTATAAAGGTGTGCTAGAGGTGTGCAATCACTGCCTGTGATATTGTGAGTTTGTGTTTCACTCTGAGTTGGAGAGCCTGGAGGAAGGATGGAGCTGGTGAGGAGTCCTGCGCAGCTTAGCCAGGGGGGACGTGTTGCAGCTATGGTGTCTGGACGAAGGGCTGGCATGGCGTGGTGGGGTCGCAGTAATGGTGTCAGCGGGAAGTGTCTGCATGGGCTGGTGAAGTGGCGACTATGGAGAGTGGCACTCACCATGTGGGACTTGGTTGCTGAGCTGGACTCAAGCATGCTTGACTTCGTGGCAGAAGCTGAACACTTCCTTGGGACTCTGGTACTAAGCAGCTGCAACTGGTGGTGGACTCTGCTCCAAGGCTGCACTAAGGTGAAGGATCCTGTTATGGTGATGGATCCAGGTGGAGAAGATGCACTCAGGTGGAGGGCTCTGTTGCTGGGAGCGCACGCAACAGAGCAAAGCTAAGTGGTGTTTCCCCTGTATTGTCTCTTTCCTCATGTGTGTTATTAGTGCAGTGGTGGGATCAGTCTCCGCACCGACCCATTCCCTAGTGAGGGTTTAGGGTCAGGGTGAGCAAGGGCGTTAAGGTACGCGTGCGGCGACAGGTTCGGAGCCTGTATAGGGAATGTCAGGAGTGCAGGGACACTGGCTCAGGGGAGCTTAGGAGGTCTCCATGTCCCCATTCCCTATCGCAGGGCCCACCATTGTTAAAGTTTCCCAGGTTCCCCCTTTATTATTTAAATTCACCTTACTGGAGGCGGGGTTTCCAGAATTATTGTATAACATGTAATACCTAAATTCGCCAGGTGGAGGCGGCGTATCCACCGGCACGTTTTATTATTTAAATGCGCCCCACTGGAGGCGGTGTATCCAGGGTCACGTGTGTTATGGGTTTGCCTTGCGGAAACATCTGCGTCCTGACACACGTGATCATGACAAATTCATCCCTGAGCTGGTATGGGTGTATAACAATCGGAAATACAGCATCACCGGCTTCTCACCCTCCTCTCTGTTCTTCGTATGGCCTGGAAAAGAGTTGACAGAGTTGGAGTTAGAGCCTGAGGAGGACTACCCACAGGACGGGGATGTACTCCTGGGTTCAAGAACACTGTCGTCGGCTATTGACTCTCCATCGGCTAGTGAAGAACAGACTACAGGAGTTGGAGCATCCTCAAGTCACTCCTCAAAAGGCGACGGTTCTACGGCCTGGAGATCGAGTCTTGGTGAGGGAAAAAGCCAACATAACAAACTGGAGTACCGGTGGGAGAAAGGCCTGTACAGGGTAAAGCGTCGACTTAGCGCTAAAGGTCCCATATATGAAGTTCAGCTAGAAATGGAGGAAGGGGCCCCCACTTGCACGCTGCATAGAAATATGTTGTGGCCATATTTGTCTTGAAATCCTGAACCAGTACAAGTAGTACCTGTGCCCCCACAGGCGGTTCCAGTGATAGATGTTGATTTTGAAGACGAGGAAGACTCCCAACTTCCCCAGGGGGGTACGGAAACAGGGCTGGTGCCTGAAACTACCAACACAGCGGGAGTAACCCCAACTCCCGTTCCTCCCGCAACAGCTGACACCACTGCTCCTCCTGATTTGCGATGCTCCGAACGTTCAATGGCTGGGGTACCCCCCGCCCGCTATAACCAAGACCAATTCGTCTGGCAGCAAATTGCGCAGGGATTGGAACACTGCCAACGAGAACTACAGATACTCTCGCCCGTGGAATGGCGAGCAAAAAGTGAGGGGGGATGTAAGGGGGTGAAGAGCAAGAGGAGACAGAAGGGGGTTACCTCACTGCTTCGTGTCCGGAACCACATAGCTGGGCAGCAGTGTTGCCGGAGGGAAGACTTACTGACTTGGACTGACTGCACTATGTGACCATCAGGAGCAGTGGGGGAAGAGAAGGTGCCGTGGACCGGAAGCAACGCAGGCTGAGGGCGCCAAAGCAGAGCACACCAGAGCCAGAGCAGCACGCGCCATAGAGAGAGCACGCTGCAGCACCGCATACCAAAAGAGAGAGGACTCAAGGTCAGAGTACTGAGACAGAAGGACGTGATATAGATAGCGTTGCCTGTGAGTATGTGAATGCGGAAGCCCCGTTGACCAGAGAAGGCTTTCCTCCTGACCGTGCAGAGACTGTGACCCGTTCGCACATCCCCGGTGCCCGCTGTGACAGGCCAGAGCCCCTGAGCATGGCTGAGAGACTTATCATTGGGCGCAACATCGCTTCTGCAGAGAGACTGTCAGCTCAATATACAGAGACTTAGAGCAGGAGAGACTCCGTTCAGCAGTGTCTCCCTGCTTCCTGTTTTCAGCATCACCCTGAGAGGGGACTGCAGAGACTTAACCCCGGAGTCCCCGGTTTTCAGGAGAGGAGAGACTACAGAGACTACAAGTGCCGCTGTTGACGGTGCCTACGTTGGAGAAGACGGAGAAGCCTTTCAATCAAGGCTTCATCAGACTGATGTTGCAAGAATGCCCGTTTAACCATTTTTGTTCTGCTTAACTGTTTGATAACTCTGCTTAGCTTTAGTATATCGTTAAATCACGTCAGTTTAACCCCACTGCTTCTCCCTGCAAGGAGATACCGTCCCTTGTAAATAAACCCTTTAACTTTTGGTTTGTCTCTGATCCATGGTGACTTCATCAGCACTTGCACGTTATTACAATGTCTCTTTTGATTTTATGGCTAACATAGTGGTCAAATGTCTAATTTGAACGTGTGGGATAAGTGTCTGCACTCCTTCTGAAAATCTGCTGTAAATCATGTCTTTAAATGTGATGCATTATTTGTCTTAAAATTTTTTTGACTTGTTTAGTTCTTTGCAGCAGTTTGTTAGCCTAGAAGGGTTAGAAAGTTTAACAGTTAGTGTCAGCCCAGGTGGGGAGCACATACATGGGAATTTACAGGAAGCTTGTTCCTGGATTCTTAGTAATGGATAGATCTTGAATTTGACCATGTTCAATATTTGGTCAGTATTTTACATCAGTATTTATAAGCCAAAATCAGGAGTTAAAAAAATCAGAGGAAAAGTATAATAGAACACCAATTATGCATTTACTGATACTGATGTGAAATACTGAACAAATACTGAACGTGTGAACGTGGCCTTAGCTGGGAACTGCTGTTAGTCAATTGCCCACAAATGGGATTTGTGCAGCAACAAGGAATCATAGATTACAGTTCAGAACAGTACTGTAGAATACTACCATTCAACAGCAGAAGTGCAGAAACAAGAAGAGAAGTCACAGCGACATACTTTGACTCGTGAAACTATTGTACTCAGACTGGTTTCACAAGTCCTAATATTTCTGGTACCGGAAAAAACAGTACTGGAGATATCAGTGTCCGTGTGTATAATACTTGTGGCACACATGTGGCAACCATGTGCCGCCCGTGTGCCGCATCAGTATCACATGTACCCGCGCCTGTGAAGTAGCACTACAGTACTGTTCCCTAGCGTTGAAGATGGCTCTCATCATTCTTCCCTGCTCTGCCAGCGATCAGCACTAGCAAGGGAGAATGTTGAGAGTTACAGGACAGGACCCCCACAAAATTCATCATTTGCTCTCCAGTCTCAATTCATAATCATTTGCTGTCCCCATCCTCAAGTCTCAATTCATAATCATGAGAGACACAGAAAATGTCTTGTTCTCATGCATTTCTATGAACCAAATACCATACAGTGGAAGTGTGGAATTTAGTATGTTAGTTCACAAATCATGGGTGACTAACACAGGAAATATCATGATACAGTTAATAATAGAGTGATGTGCCGCCTGACTGACACATCAGAGGGTGTGAGGAAAACACAGGTCATTGTATGATAGCTGCCATTATAAAACAAGCAGTATGATTGACTGCTGGGGCATGTACTGCATTCAAATGTATCGCAATGTCTCATGATGTTCTCTGCTCATTGTGATATCACCTACGAAATTATGTAATGCTGACAACATCAATAAAACCAAATAAATACTGTTTTTTTTACAATGATGATGATTATATAGTGCATATGTGACACTAGTCACCACTCACGGACTTACCGTTAGGCAGGATTGTCAAGAGGTCTAGGGTCAGCACCAAGAGGGCACATAATAGACAAAGGAAAAAAACAAAAGCATAGTTAGGTTACAGTCTGAAGTCAGAAAAATATTCAGGATTGAGAGTCCTCAGTAGTTGATACCTTTTAATGGCTAACTGAAAAGATGGTAACACATTGCAAGCTTTCGAGACCACTACTACTACTAGTCTGAAGTCAGTGTGTAAGGGGTGTGCCAGGTTCACGTGGTGCTCCCCTCTCTTTTTCTCATGTTGGGATTGTATGGTTTTTCTATGCTACTGTGTGTGTGTGTGTGTGTGTGTATATATATATCTAATATATAAAGCTCAAAGTGTGTATGTACAGTTGTGGCCAAAAGTATTGACACCCCTGCAATTCTGTCAGATAATGCTCAGTTTCTTCCTGAAAATGATTGCAAACACAAAATCTTTGGTATTATTATCTTCATTTAATTTGTCTTAAATGAAAAAACACAAAAAGAATTGTCCTAAAGCCAAATTGGATATAATTCCACACCAAACATAAAAAAGAGGGTGGACAAAAGTATTGGCACTGTTTGAAAAATCATGTGATGCTTCTCTAATTTGTGTAATTAACAGCACCTGTAACTTACCTGTGGCACCTAACAGGTGTTGGCAATAGCTAAATCACACTTGCAGCCAGTTGACATGGATTAAAGTTGACTCAACCTCTGTCCTGTGTCCTTGTGTGTACCACATTGAGCATGGAGAAAAGAAAGAAGACCAAAGAACTATCTGAGGTCTTGAGAAACCAAATTGTGAGGAAGCATGAGCAATCTCAAGGCTACAAGTCCATCTCCAAAGACCTGAATGTTCCTGTGTCTACCATGCGCAGTGTCATCAAGAAGTTTAAAGCCCATGGCACTGTGGATAACCTCCCCAGATGTAGACGGAAAAGAAAAATTGACAAGAGATTTCAACGCAAGATTTTGCGGATGTTGGATAAAGAACCTTGACTAACATCCAAACAAGTTCAAGCTGACCTGAAGTCCGATGGTACAACAGTGTCAACCCGTACTATCCGTCGGCGTCTGAATGAAAAGGGACTGTATGGTAGGAGACCCTGTAAAATAATGCTTATCCTGTAAAATACTCAGGACTAGTTACCAGATAAAAATATCGTGGTTTATTTGGATTCTTCCATCAAAGAAAGGTTATTACAGAAAAACAGGTGAATAAAAATAAGTGAAAGAGAGATTGTCCATTGTTCATAGCAAAAGCTTTCCATCTTCATTCTCTGAGATCCCACATGGCAAATGGCCTCTGTCTCTCTTAGTCTTCTTCGTAATAAAGTAACATACCAGCTGTTGAGTTATGTCATCTTGCGTCTGTGTCTCATGATGGTGAGGGAAGAAGACAGCCACCTCTACAGTTAGCCATGAATTATATACGTCTCTTGAAACACGTGATCTCGGTATATATGGAGTTTGACATTTACCTCAAGGCTAAACTTAAATATGTAGTGAGCTGACATTTCTACCATGAGCCAAGCTTAAAAATAGCCTATGTCATATAAGCTAAAGCAATCTACAGAACTGGGTGTAATATTTAACGAATTATTAATATTTAACAATTCCCCCTTTTGAGGGAGACAGACATTAATTGGAACCCTCAAATATAACAAGATCTTTTTTCTTCTTTTCTTCTTCTTTGACAAAATAATTTAATATCAATAACAATAATAATATCAGATTACCGTTATAAGTACTCAATGACATAATTGATGTGAATTCATGTTATGGTAAGTCGTGAACAATATTCATATAAAATATGTATAATTATACTTCCCTAAGTCTAAATTGAAGCATCTCAGGTCCAGTCATCATCATCTGATGTCATCTGGTCTTCATTTTGATGTCTTCTGTCTTCTTGGTTCTTTTAAAACCACAGTTTTTCTCTAGCATATAGATGTTGTAGAAATTGTGTTGTGTATCAAATCAAAGTTCATAAATTCAAATGTTGATAAGAAACAAAGTCTATAGATGAAATGCAGCTTTAATATCTGTGCAGTGTCATCTTTAAAAACCTGGGCTTACATTGTCTCGCCTTGGATATTCTGGAATCCTCCATCGGCACTGGTCTTTGAACAGGTGTGCCGTCTTTGGTCAGCAAAGCAAGGGTTAAAATGACTCTTCCTTGCTAAACATAGCACCATAACCAGTCCTTGTCCTAATGCACAGGACATATGTCAGGGTTAATTACCTTCATTGTTCACCAGCTTTACATTGAAGCTTTACAGGTGATTGAAAACCTCTGGAACTTGATAAGAACGTGATAACACAGTTCATCTCAGCATCATAGGATCATCGTCCTCTGGTTGTCAGGTTAGACACTTTAATCGTGACCGTCAGTGGTGGATACTGCACTTGTGACTGTCAGTGGTGGATACTGCACTTGTGGCTGTCAGTGGTGGATACTGCACTTGTAAGTAACACAGTCTATTACTCAGTAATCATAGCTTTGTTACCTTCTGGGACTTCTGGATAGCGACATTCTTCTTCTTGCAACTGATAAGAATCAATGAAGTTTAGAAATGTGAAAAGTCTTTATTAACATAATTTCAGTATCTTGCTTGTAGTCTTCATTCCCTAGTCTATACCAAATCTGGTAATTTTCCTATCCTATAATATCACAGCGTACCATAGCAATCAGTAATATCCATATAATTATTATCAGAATTTGTACCATATATGGATTTCAATATTTGAAATAATAAACCAATAATAAGTGATAATACATTATTATCCATTTTTTTTCATGTGATAGAACATTTTTATGTCATAGGTGTAATTACCTTTTTCAACCCATAGGTGTCACTGTGTTTTATGTAACCAGTGTTTTCATCTTTATTAATAAGGAATATATTTATTATACTAATAATATGTAGGAATGTAAAGCCATGAACCAAAATAAGAATATATGAGTGAGCGAATGAATGAATAAAAGAATTGTTGCATATAACTCAGAAGTGAAACATTTTCCTTTGTAATAGAACCATATAATTGCTATATTTAATGAAGCAATATTCTCAGTAGATATTACTTTACTAAATATTGGTGAAAGAATTAAAAATAATGAAAAATAAGAATAAAAATAAAAACAAGGCCTTTATGTTGATGCAGAGTAGTTATGTCTTCAGTAACATATACCCTTAATATTTCCATGATCTGGATTATTTCATAATTGTCATAAACTTGTGTTACCAAAATATTCAAATTATGCAACTTTGCATGTAATTCCTCTTAGTGTAAAGAAATGACTCTTTATAATACTTGTTATTATATCCAATACTTATACCATTGTACCTTATTAATATTTTTTCCTATTAAAATGTGTGAAGAAGAGTTATTAATCAAATGTGATGATGTAGTCAGGATCAAAAACATATTTTCCCCCTTAATACCAAAAAATATTGTTTCATGAAATAATTCATTTATCAAAACCAAAATTAAAAATAATTCATGTATAAATTATGTGAATTTATACTTGCTTATACCATTATTTGTCTGAAGATGTGTGACCATTAAAATTAATTTGAATATCATAAAATTATCCTTTGGAAAAATTAATTTGCATAAACCATTTTGATGTGCGATTGCACTTTGCACTTATCCACAATTAACTAAATCAAGAAATAATTACTATAGAAATACAGAAATATATGTTGTATAGATAATATTTCATTATATATCCTAATATTCTAATAATTTAACTGATCTGCATATTTCTCCTAAAGATAAAAGCTTTTGGGGTTTTTTTTTTTTTTTTTTCCTTCTCTCATGCATTCAGGATCCTGAGGCCTCTTACAAACGTATCACATCACCGCTCAGCAGCTGCTCATACACTCAGTCACTGTCATTCAGACTGTGTCACATATTTAAGTTTAAACCAAATACCTCACATACGAAGGTGTGATGAATGCACGTATTTTAACCCAAATTATCCTAATTATCAATGCATTGTAAACTATTTCAATTTAGTCTTAATATTTCTTTGAATATTCCCCACATGACATAAATATATGTATATGTATAGCTATACTTGACATTTAGGCCTAAAAAAAATTCCATTGCTTTGCAAAAGTTGAGACCCCCTTAAAAATTCTTTTCCTAAAGAACAGGGACCTAGTATACTGGTATACTTGTATTATTAGAACAAGGTTCAAAATTTCACCTGCTGTGGTTGTCATTCAAGCCATGCAGCAGAAAAGCACACACACAGAACATATTTTAAAATGCAATTAGTTATTTCCTTTTAAGTGTTAAATATATGAAATCATGCAATTATTGCAACTTCCTGTGTAAATAAAGGCATAAATGCTTGTAAGAGAATTTTTCCCGATTAAGTCCTGCTTTGAAATGAAAATTCTAAGGAAACATAAAAGATAAGGTTAATATCATATTCATAATTTTAAATATTATTACTGATGTAGATTTTAATTTTCATTAAAAAATACAGTTCTACTATTTCTACTTCTACAAACACTCTATATATACTGTATGAATATGTATATATCCACAAACCATAAAACTACAGGATTATACTCTATAAAATAATTACATATAACTCACTAATTGTATAACACTGTTACACAAAATATATATATAATTACTTTTTCTAGCCAATTCCTACACCCATACTTATTTCTCTGCAAAAAATATCCTGAAAGGTTCTTGCCATTTTAAAGCTGATAGATTCTTGGAGCAGAGTATTCAGTTTACAGGCCATGATGTCACTCACCACCTGTTTCTGTCTGTCAAATTCGGCCATCTTGGTTACAGAAAGAAGATCAAAACTCATCATTTTTCTTAATTCAATTTGTGTCTTTTCGGTGTTCCTTTGCATCATTCCATATGGCTTATAACAAACATGTGATCTCCTTTGTTCTTCATATATTTGATTTTGGGGAAAACTCATTTTAGAAGGTTTTGCTAATACAAGCTTCTGATAAGATTTTACTCTGCCTGTCTTTACAAAATTAGCACAATTTACTTTCCTTTCACGATTCTCGTGTTTTCTGGCAAAATCAAGGGATTGCGCACATTCAAATAAAGAATCTTTTTGTGACGCAATAACACGAGATGCAGGATTTAGAAACCAAAATTTGCTTACAAAACTCCTTATGAGGGACGGTGTTTTGACATTCTCACTCAGCATTCTATACAAACGTTCATATATGGACATGAACGTAAAAATACATTCCTTCCGACCAATCCTTAATTTTTGAAGAATATCAATATCTGGATGATTTTCATTTGATGAACAAAAAATGAGAATTTTTAATCTGTCTTTATCAGTTAAATTCTCATGTGTTTCACCAGATAACTTTAAAGATAACCTCCTGGAAAAGGTTAAAGGGATCCACATTTTGAACAACTGATTCTTCTCCTCGTTAGATAAATCAAATTTATCAACACAACTTTCAAAAACCTCAGAGTTTCTACAAACATGCATTTTGTTGTCATATGCAGGTATTATTTTGCATATCTGTAGCAAACTTTTCCTTCGGATTTGGGCCTGTGAGTCGTCTATTTTTAGTGGTACGTCTTTCCCTTGTACGTCCTCTACGTCAGTTCTGAAGTCTCCTCCTACTTCTCCATCTTGTTCCACGTCTGCAAGGTCACCTTCAATAGCTGCTACTACTTGTAACTGTTTCTCCACATTACAGTGAATCTCGGGAATATCACTATCCTCTACACAATCATTTTTAGATTTCTCTGACACAGATCTATGAAATATATCTACCATCTGTAGAATATTTTTTAATCTCTCTCTTTCTCTATTGAAAAACTTAGAATCTAACCTTTGATTCTCGAGTTCACACTCGGCATATAAACTCAACCATAAAACTTCTGAATTAGAATTGTCTACAGACTTAAATTTCAATTTACTCTGCTTAGCAAGACAATTAATGACATCCATTTTATCTTACCTTGAAATGTCTCAGCTTGTTCCTTTGATGGACAACGCTGGGTTCCTGTCTTCACACGTCTGGCTTACGTCTGGTACTTTTGGCACTTGTAGTACTTCTCAATCTATCTGGCACTTCTTAGTCCTCACGTCTAGGTTCCGTCTGATTCTTGTGAATAGTGGAGTTCCTGACAACTTGCACATATGAGCAAAGTTCAATCCCCCTTGTGGGCAAGTTGAGGGAAATCCGCAAAAAAGTACAAAAATTCAGATCTGGCTGGCTCTCCAATGTAAAATAATGCTTATCCTGTAAAATACTCAGGACTAGTTACCAGATAAAAATATCGTGGTTTATTTGGATTCTTCCATCAAAGAAAGGTTATTACAGAAAAACAGGTGAATAAAAATAAGTGAAAGAGAGATTGTCCATTGTTCATAGCAAAAGCTTTCCATCTTCATTCTCTGAGATCCCACATGGCAAATGGCCTCTGTCTCTCTTAGTCTTCTTCGTAATAAAGTAACATACCAGCTGTTGAGTTATGTCATCTTGCGTCTGTGTCTCATGATGGTGAGGGAAGAAGACAGCCACCTCTACAGTTAGCCATGAATTATATGCGTCTCTTGAAACACGTGATCTCGGTATATATGGAGTTTGACATTTACCTCAAGGCTAAACTTAAATATGTAGTGAGCTGACATTTCTACCATGAGCCAAGCTTAAAAATAGCCTATGTCATATAAGCTAAAGCAATCTACAGAACTGGGTGTAATATTTAACGAATTATTAATATTTAACAGACCCAGGAAGATCCCACTTCTTACCCCGAGACATAAAAAAGCCAGGCTGGAGTTTGCCAAAACTTACCTGGAAAAGCCTAAAACGTTTTGGAAGAATGTTCTCTGGTCAGATGAGACAAAAGTAGAGCTTTTTGGGCAAAGGCATCAACATAGAGTTTACAGGAGAAAAAAAAGAGGCATTCAAAGAAAAGAATACGGTCCCTACAGTCAAACATGGCGGAGGTTCCCTGATGTTTTAGGGCTGCTTTGCTGCCTCTGGCACTGGACTGCTTGACTGTGTGCATGGCATTATGAAGTCTGAAGACTACCAACAAATTTTGCAGCATAATATAGTGCCCAGTGTGAGAAAGCTGGGTCTCCCTCAGAGGTCATGGGTCTTCCAGCAGGACAATGACCCAAAACACACTTCAAAAAGCACTAGAAAATGGTTTGAGAGAAAGCACTGGAGACTTCTAAGGTGGCCAGCAATGAGTCCAGACCTGAATCCCATAGAACACCTGTGGAGAGATCTAAAAATGGCAGTTTGGAGAAGGCACCCTTCAAATATCAGGGACCTGGAGCAGTTTGCCAAAGAAGAATGGTCTAAAATTCCAGCAGAGCATTGTAAAAAACTCATTGATGGTTACCGGAAGCGGTTGGTCGCAGTTATTTTGGCTAAAGGTTGTGCAACCAAGTATTAGGCTGGGGGTGCCAATACTTTTGTCTGGCCCATTTTTGGAGTTTTGTGTGAAATGATCAATGTTTTGCTTTTTGCTTCATTCTCTTTTGTGTTTTTTCATTTAAGACAAATTAAATGAAGATAATAATACCAAAGAATTTGTGTTTGCAATCATTTTCAGGAAGAAACTGAGTATTATCTGACAGAATTGCAGGGGTGTCAATACTTTTGGCCACAACTGTATATTGCACATAAAAACTGTGATACTGACTGCTGAGCCATGTATCTAATCCTATTCTGTGTGATACTGTCTGCTGAGCCGTGTATCTAATACTATTCTGTGTGATACTGTGTGCTGAGCTGCGTATCTAATCCTATCCTGTGTGATACTGTGCTCCCCCTGCAGTCTGTGTCAGAGGGTGGTCTGTGTTGGCACGGTAATAAATTGTGTTATTTCCAGCTTTACAGAAGGACAATAACACCATGGAAATGATAAGAATAATAGGCCTCAGTTACCACAACTGTCTACAAAGAAAACTTTTGCTGATGGCAACCAATCACAGCTCATTTTTCATCTTTTAAACAGCTCTGGGACAATGTGGCAAGTTTTGAGTGGCGACTTTTGTGTTTCGCCTGTTATGTGGCGAGGTTGGTGTATGTGTGGTGAAATGTGTGTGGAAGCACGTGGTAGTGTGTGGCGCATTTTGTGTGTGTGTTCATATCCCCGTGTGTGGTGAGTATCCCATGTCAGGGCCCCACCTTAGCAACTGTATGGTATATACTCTTTGGCGCCATCGCTCTCATTCTTTCAGTCCCCCTTGTTCACATCTGGCAGCTGTCAATTTGCCTCCAACACTTTTCCTTTCACTTTTTCCCCATTATGTAGATAGGGGCAAAATGGTTTGGTGAATTGGGATGCGCGGGTTTAAAATTTCGCCTCACAACATAGCCTATGACGCTCTCAGGGTCCAGACGTGTGACTGTGCAAAATTTTGTGGCTGTAGCTACGACGGTGCAGATGCCAATACATACACTTTTCCCCCATTATGTAGATAAGGGCAAAATTGTTTGGTGAATTGGAATGCGCAGGGTTAAAATTTTGCCTCACAACATAGCCTATGATGCTCTCGGGGTCCAGACATGTGACTGTGCCAAATTTTGTGGCTGTAGCTGCGACCGTGCGGATGTCAATCCCGGACATACATACATACATACACACCCACATTGAGCTTTAAATATTAGGTATATATATGTGTGGATATTGTGTAAAAAGGGAAAGTGTAGTTATAGGGTTAGCCGCTAGAGGGGGTATAGTAGGAATAGGAAACTAGTGTAACAAATAGTTAACTTAGGAGAGGCCTACTGTGAATAAGCCAGGAGTATTTCCTGATTGTAGTCAATAGGGCCAGGGAGCCTAGACAGTCCTGTAGGGCTTTATAGCCCGGGACAGCACAGTGACCCAGCAACGTTTGCAAGATAGGAGCCCAGTCGTCCAGGGCTTGGGTACTGAAGGATTCAGCAACAGTGGAATGCAGGGCAGCACCAAGATGTGACAGCTTACTTCGTAGGCAGATGCCTTTATGTCTGGGGCTAAACGGACAGGGGAATTCCTGAAGGTAGTGAAGGTGGACAGTTGAAGGAATGCTGCGGTACCGGACGAAACGGTACAACCCAGGAGCACTCTAGAAGAAATAGGGAAAAGCGCAGGAATAGACAACGATGTGTACTGTGATATTCCCTGTGAAGTTGCTGTAACTGAACTGGACGTACTGCGAAAGAATGCAAGTAAAGTTGTCCTTTACAAGTTGAAACTGGACTCTGTGTCTCTTTGTGTGAAACCAAAAGGAGTGAACCCAGAGAAGACCAGATGGCATTACAAAAGGTATGCTGCAAAAGTACATTACATGTATGTGGCGGATGTAGTGTCCTCAGTCAATGTGGCCTGGATGGAGGTTAAGGCACAAGGATTGGCTCTGTCTTTTGCGCCCCATGACAAGTTTTTTAACCTGTGCCCTTGAGGATGGTCATGCTCAGGGAGTGTCACTGCATGTCACTGCAGTATCAAGGTTATATGTCTTCTTTTATATGGAGTGTATTGGTAGCTCTCCATGGGTAAGGATGTAGAGTCCCATGTTAAGGCATATGAAATTTGTGCCATAAACAAAGTTCCTCACACTGCCATGGCAGGGAAGCTCTTACCCCTGCCTATCCCTGTATATTTTTGGTCTTGTAAGAGAAAAGACTGGACTATGGGTACTGACAGGGCACCAGGTCCGAAACTGCTGGGGCCGTGCCTATGGTTGCAGGGAGGAAGGAAATTGAGGATGGAGGGGACCCATGAACTGCAGAGAGGGGGTGTGGTAAGCCAGAGAGGCATAAGGAGTTTTGCGAGGGAAGCGAGAGAGAGTTCCTGCCAGAGAGAAGCGAGAATGTAGACTTGCTTTGTGGCGCAAGGAGCATTAGTATGCAGGGTAGCAAAAGGGGAGGAGTGCAGGAAGGATCGGGGAGTGTCGACGGGTGTGCATGGCAGAGCACGCTGAGCGGGAGATTGGTGTGCGAGATTCCTGACTGCAGAGCACGCCAAGCGAGAGATTGTTGTGAAAGGTGGCTGGTTGCATAGAGCAGTGTGATGGACTAGGGCCTCAACGGGTCAAACCGGTGACCGCCCGTTGCCACCAGAAGAGGATAGACTGATCTGTTAGGCGGGGAAGCCTGAAGACCTCAGCACCGGCCTCAGCCGGCTTCCAACTTTAATCCTGGAGGAAGTGACAAGCATCGGACTCACGCTAAGTGCGAGGAGTACCTCCCAGTAATAATTAAATAAGACCACTGTTACCCCTGTTAACCCTTGCTCTGTGCCTCTGTATCACTGCATCCAATTACCTGTGTTACATTTGGCATAGACGGCAGGATACAGTCTTTGGACACAGATGCAGCAGACCAATCCACCATGAGTCCCCCAAGGTCCAGCTTGTCATTGGGGCCATGCATGGCAATCTCCCAGAATTGACGGGGAGTAATATGATGTTGTGGGACTGCACTGAGAGGGTTAAGAGCATGGTACAGATGCAAGCTGAGATTGCTGTAATGGCCCTGGATGGTGAGGCTCGGTATTTCTGTCATGTTCCACCCCCCCATGAGTGGGATATACTGGATAAAGTGATGCAGATCCTGGAAGAAATGCATGGTGACCCCACCAACGTTGGGTAGCTGCGGATGAAACTGTTTCACCGAGTCCAGAGGGAAGTAGAGTCTGTGACCCAGTATATTAATGTGTTACAGGAGGTGAATGTGCATATCATTAAGCGGGATGATGTGGGGGCTATAGGAGTGGGACCCCCTGATGTAATACTGAGAGTTCAGTTTCGGGTCTCATGGACGCGCCACTTAAACATGCTTTGCGAGAATAATCCAATCATATATTTGACCTCGTATCATAGAAATATATAACATGGATCCCTTCAAAAATCAAACTATGATACCAAAAGAGAACACAAAGGGACAAAAATCCCAAAATTTATTTCAATAGTACAAAATCACACCATAATAAAATATGTATATATACAAAGCACATATCAAGAGGTAAATACCTCACCTGAATATATAGAAAAGCTATGTGATAGACAAGTTGAATTGTATATGGTCACAATCATAGGCTGAACCAGCATGTATTCATACAAATCCTTATATTATATCTCATGGAAACGTAGGGATAACATAATTTTCACTGGTGAACAGAATAATATCGTTAACCCAATGTTAAAGACCTCCCAGTAAATCATCAGGGAAGAACTCATCACTCCCATAGGATATAAGATGAACAGATAATAAGGCAAAGACTAAATAGTCCATATACCTGTAGTCATGCTGCTGCCTGGTTGTAGACCCATAACGCACCCCGACGCGCGTTTCACCGCCTCTGCAGTTTCTTCAGGAGGTATGTAAGCGTTGGGTCAGACCCTTTAAATAGCCCCCTCCTGTGTCTCTGAACACCCACAGCTGTGTGCGGCGCATCAGCGCCATGTTGTGACGCGGCGAGGAGGGCGGCGCTCAGGACGCCGCCCGTCACCTCGTCACATGGTCCGGTCACGTGACCGGGCATGTAACCAGGCAACGTGCTATCCACGAGAACGCCAGCCGCCTCACCACACCACAGAGCATGCGCTGTGTGCGCTCAAGCCTGCGATCACAGAGAGACTCACAAATACATCTCCAATAGATATAATACTAAATTGCTGGATATGATAAATGGGTAATATAACTGTTCAACAGTTGTGAGTCAATCTAATTAATAAAAGGGACCATACAAAATCCGCTGTTACGTATATATCAGGGGAGCAACAACTATAAGAATAAGAAATTACAAGAGTGCATATATAAATAGATTCATACAGTAAACGCATCATAAGGGAATCGTAATATGTAAATATGGATACCCACACATCATAATTTTATACAAAATACATCAAATATGTGATCCACTAATAACATAGATAGATAAATATTCCATTGAACTGCCATGAAAATTCATAATTAAAATCAATATATAGATATTAATATTATCATCATGAATCATCTCATATATCATAATGGTAATTCAAACTTAAATCTTCCCATTACGAAACTTCCGGGATGATCAACATTTTCATTCTCCTCAAGTGGCATCCCCCATTGATAGAATATATATATTGGTCACTAGAGAGACAAACAAATGCAAATGAGTACACATACAGGAGCATAAGGGCCAGAACCCAAATGTGCCAAATACATAAATAAAAAACAAATTATGTACAATAAAATTTGCGCTTACTTAAAGAAAGTACTTGAAGCTCAATGTTTCGTTAAGGCCCTTCGGGGCACACATATGCAATACAACCATCCATTTAGTTTCTCTTTTTAACAACTCCTTCTTATAATCACCTCCCCGGATACCCAGCTGAACTCTATCTATACCCTTAACGCTAAGATATTTAGGACTGCTATTGTGACACATCCGAAAGTGTCTCGGTATCGTCTTGAGAATTGATAGATCTTCCACCATTGCCGCATTTTTGATGTCTCTCACATGTTCTAAAATCCTAGTTTTTAACTGCCTAGTTGTCATTCCAATGTAAATAAATTTACAGGGACAGTAGGCATAATACACTACCATATCCGTAGTACATGTGATGTGATGCGTGATTGTATATATTTTTGTAGCTTCACTATTATCAAATGTGAACGATCTTTCTACAAAATTACATGCTGTACAGCTGCCACATTGAAAACATCCCCATTTGGGGCCTAATCTTTCCAAGAAAAATGATTTCTGTGGAGCCACATAGTGACTCCGTGTCAGGAGATCCTTAAGATTTTTTGAACGTCTCCACGTAACACTGGGATAAGTTGGCACTACATACGCTGGGCCTTTTCCTGGGAGAGAGATAACTTATCCACCACTTGGTCCCAGATCTGGTGCATTCTCTCCACCACAGTGTCAACACCTGGGCAGGCAGAAGGCTCCACCTGCCCTGAAGAAAATCGAGGATGAAACCCAAAGTTACAAAAAAAAGGTGACATCAAAGTGGCAGAACTAGCTCTATTATTTAAAGCAAATTCGGCCAAGGGCAAAAATGAAACCCAATCATCCTGATCAGCGGAAATAAAACATCTCAAATACGACTCCAAGGTCTGGTTTGTTCTCTCCGTCTGCCCATTGGTCTGAGGGTGAAAAGCAGAGGAGAAGGACAACTGAATTTCCAGCTTGGAACAGAAAGTCCTCCAAAATCTAGACACAAACTGAACTCTGTCAGATACAATGTTCTCAGGAATCCCGTGCAAGCGAACCACCTATTGCAAAAACAGGGGCACCAACTCAGAGGAAGATGGCAACTTAGGGAGTGGTACAAGATGAACCATCTTAGAGAACCTATCACAAATCGCCCAAATAACAGTCATTCTCTGAGAGACGGCATATCAGAGATGAAATCCATTGAAATATGGGTCCATGGCCTCCTGGGGACCGGCAAAGGCATCAACAACCCACTAGAGCGAGAAAAAGGTTTAGACCGGGAGCAAGTCCCACAGGACTGCACAAAATTCCTGACATCACGAGACAAGGCGGGCCACCAAAAAGACTGACTCACCAGATCTCTAGTACCAAAAATACCTGGATGACCAGCCAATGCAGGGCAATGAACTTCAGACATCACTCTCTTCTTCCACTGGTCAGGAACATACAACTTCCCACTGGGACAACGTTCAGGTTTGTCCTCCTGGAACTCTTCCAGAGCACGTCTCAAATCGGGCGAGATGGCAGAAAGAACTACCCCTTCGCCTAAGATGGTAGCAGGCTTGGTCACCACAGGAGAATCAGCAAAGAAGCTCCTAGAGAGAGCGTCAGCCTTGACATTCTTAGTGTCAGGAAGAAAAGAGACCACAAAATCAAAACGTGTAAAAAACAAGGCCCACCTAGCCTGTCTAGGGTTCAAGCGTTTGGCCGACTCCAGGTAAATCAAATTCTTGTGGTCAGTGAGGACCACGACTTGATGTTTAGCTCCCTCCAACCAATGTCTCCACTCCTCAAATGCCCATTTCATGGCTAACAGTTCCCGATTCCCCACATCATAGTTACGTTCAGATGGAGAGAACTTTCGGGAAAAGAAAGCACAGGGATTAATTTTAGATGTTACAGGATCCTTTTGGGACAAAACAGCTCCTGCACCAATCTCAGAAGCGTCCACCTCTACCTGGAACGGGAGTGAGACATCAGGTTGCCGCAAAACCGGGGCAGAAGTGAATCTTTGCTTCAGCTCCTGAAAGGAAGAAACAGCCTCCGGAGACCAATTCAACACATCAGCACCCTTCTTAGTCAGATCAGTCAATGGCTTGGCAATACTAGAAAATTTTGCTATAAATTTCCGATAAAAATTAGCAAAACCCAAAAACTTCTGGAGGGCCTTCAAAGAAGTGGGCTGAACCCAATCATAAATGGCCTGTACCTTGGCCGGGTCCATTTCAATAGTTGACGGAGACAAAATAAATCCCAAAAAAGAAATCTTCTGTACCCCAAAAAGGCATTTCGATCCTTTGACATACAGGGAATTCTCCCTCAAGATCCGGAACACAGTCCGAACATGTTCCACATGAGAATCCCAATCCTTGGAGAAGATCAAAATATCATCCAGATAGATAATCAAAAATGTATCCACAAAGTCTCGGAAAATATCGTTCATGAAGCACTGGAAGACAGAAGGAGCATTAGTGAGCCCAAAAGGCATCACCAGGTACTCAAAATGTCCCTCCGGAGTATTAAACGCCATCTTCCATTCATCCCCATGCTTAATGCGGATAAGATTATACGCCCCCTGAGGTCAAGCTTGGTAAACCAGCAAGCACCTTTAACTCTGGAGAATAGATCCGAAATCAGGGGTAACGGATACTGATATTTAATAGTAATTTTGTTGAAGGCATGATAATCAATACAAGGCCTTAATGAACCATCCTTTTTGGCCACGAAAAAAAAACCAGCACCTAAGGGTGAAGAGGATGGTCTAATATGACCCTTCTCCAACGCCTCCTTAATATAGGATCGCATAGCCTCGTGCTCGGGTACAGATAAATTGAAGAGCCGACCCTTCGGAAATTTACACCCCAGGCTCAGTTCATTTGCACAGTCATAACTCCTATGAGGAGGTAAAGACGCAGACTCATTCTCACTAAATACATCATAAAAGTCCGCCAAATAGTCAGGAACATCATGCGACTGAGGAGAGGTGGAAAAAAACGGAGCCTCACTAAGGGCACACCGACAACCCCTACTCACCACAGACACAGATTTCCAATCCAAAACTGGATTATGAATTTGCAACCAGGGAAACCCCAGGACAATGGTATCATGGAAATTATGCAACACCAAAAATCTGCAATTTTCATGATGGTCTGGGGCGACCCGCATTACCACCTGGGTCCAAAACTGAGGTTTATTTTTTGCCAAAGGAGTAGCATCAAACCCCTCAAAGGGATAGGCGTCCGCAGAGGTGTCATCGGAAATCCACAACGTTTAGCAAAATCCAAGTCCATTAGGTTCAGGGCTGCTCCCGAATCCACAAAAGCCTTGGCAGAAAATGTGGACAGGGAGCAGATCAGAGTAATTGCCAGAAGAAACTTAGGTTGAACACCACCCACAGAAAACGTGTGTGCAAAACGTTTCTCTTGTTTAGGACAGACAGAAATAATATGCAAGGCATATTAACAAAAAAAACACAGCTTATTACGCCTTCTGAACTCCTGACGTTGCTCCCTGGACAAAACTCTATCACATTGCATAGGTTCAGACACCTGTTCAACAGGTGGCAACACCTCTCGTGCAGTCCTGCGTTCACGTAAACGCCGATCAACCTGAATGGCTAATGACATAGAATCGTCAAGACCAGAGGGAACAGGAAATCCCACCATAGTATCTTTTACGGCTTCTGACAAACCCTTCCGAAAGAGAGCTGCCAAGGCATTATCATTCCAGGTAGTAAGGACCGCCCACTTTCGGAATTTTTGACAGTACAATTCTGCAGAATCTCGACCCTGGCTCAATGCCACCAGGGTCTTTTCAGCCTGATCAAAAGCATTAGGTTCGTCATACAACAACCCCAAGGCT
The DNA here is from genome assembly GCF_039654945.1 of Dendrobates tinctorius. NCBI lineage: Eukaryota > Metazoa > Chordata > Amphibia > Anura > Dendrobatidae > Dendrobates > Dendrobates tinctorius. The sequence continues at coordinate 4,076,627 of NW_027361700.1, read as the reverse complement.
TGAAAAAATGCGTTCACATTAGTCAGAATAGGATCATCTGGTTTCAAAGAAAACGCCCAATCCTGGGGATCGCCACGCAGCAAAAAGATGACAATTTTAACCTGCTGCGCGGAGCTCCCTGACGAGTTAGGCTTCAAGGCAAAAAATAATTTACAATTATTTTTGAAATTCAAAAATTTAGACCGATCCCCAAAAAACACATCAGGAGTAGGGATCTTTGGTTCAGCAGCATGTGAATGAGCAAGGTAGGCGGAAATTCCCCGCCTTTCTGCAGCGAGCTGCTCCACACGATCAGACAATTGCTTTATCTCCATTGAGAGAAAAAAAATTCCCCCTACGGCCTCAGAGATATAGAGGAAAAAATATACACACTTTTTTTTTACAATTCTTTCCTGCTATTGAGTACCCTAGGATCTGCGGTATGGCTGGTGATTCTGTTATGAATGAGTCACCGTAGGAGGCTAAAACAGAAATACTAGCTAAGTCCAGAAAACCAGAGAAGTCGGCAGCTACCCCCCTGGGCTATGAGGAGTCCAGGGGGTACCTGATCCACCAATGTCGGCTATATCTGCACCTCCACCCCCTCGAGGGGCGTACAAGCTCATACCGGCAACGTGAGCACCGTCTGACTGGGCAGTGGAGTAAGTGTAGCAGCTGCAGGAACCATCACCTTCCCCAGGACTTTCCCTTCACTTGACGTTTCCTGAGCCTGGGTAGCTCGAATTAATTGCTGGAACACCTTTCGTTGGGGGAATCGCGGGCTCCACCAGTCCAAAAAGGCCTCTTGCGGCTCACTGATCAGGAGGTATCCAATCTCTTTCAGTACATTCATTCCGAGAGTCATTACGGGCCCACTGCCGACATCCCCAGCGACCAATATCACCCATTTTCGGCCTACATCCTTTCCGCACACTCTGCTCTCCATCCAGACCACCCCTGCGACCAGGATGGGTAACTGGTTGGCTGCCGTCAATCTGATTACCGGTCCCCACTCTGACCCCGACACTTCTGGGAAATGATGTCTAAAATAAGCTTCTGGCATGGTGGTCACTTGCGACCCGGTATCAATTAGGCAATGAACAGCTCGCCCATTCACTTCAGCCCAGACGTTAGGGCTTGTAGAGATTAAACCTCCAGGACTCTCGTCTCTCTTCCTTGGTCTTTTGGGCTCCGGACTGCGTCCCCCAGCCACGAAGCCCAATAGTTTAATGGCTGCTGTGTTAAAGACCGTCCTCGTCTCGCACAGCAGGCATAGTGTCCGGTGATCCCACACCTGTAGCAAGTCAGATCCCAATCTGCACTGGGCTGTCTCATTCCCTGGCAAGGCTCGATGGACAAGCGGACCTCGGAATCATTCCTATCTCTTGATTAGGGAGTCTCTCTCAACGTATCTTGGGCAGAAGCAGGGACTCTTCTAAAGCTGGACCACTCTTCCCACATTTCTCGTATTTCTCTACAGATTTTCCGGGCCCACTCCGGCTCAGCTGCGGGCGGGGAGGGTACCTCATTGCTCCGGACGATGCCTGCTAGGGTCGCCACGCCTGCCCCTACTCTCTCACGCGTGCTTACGCCCCTATTTCTAGGAAAGTCATACGCGGTCTAGTACGCAGGCATTCTCGCAAAGCATGATACCAAAAGAGAACACAAAGGGACAAAAATCCAAAAATACAAAAATTTATTTCAATAGTACAAAATCACACCATAATAAAATATGTACCGTATTTTTCGCTTTATAAGACGCTCTGGATTATAAGACGCACCACAATTTTTGAGGAGAAAAATAAGAAAAAAATATTTTTTAATAAAATGGTGGTGCCTCTTATAATCCTTGCATCTTATTGCTTACCGGGGTTGGTGGCTGCGGTGTAGAGGGGTCCCAGGCTCGCTGCTGGAGGAGGCAGGCATGGAGTGATGCTGCAGGCCGCATTCAGGGATGAGGGGGGGCTCCGATGTGTGCTGTTGCTGCTGCAGAGTCTTGTGCTGGTGTCAGGTTTCTCCACTTGTCCGGCGGTTGGAGGCCGGTGCTGCGGGTGCTCCGGTGCGGCGTTCTGTGCCCATCGATGCCCGGGGCTCTGCCGACATTGTTCGACAGACCAGAGCCCCAGCATTTCCTCGGTTCCCTGTATATGTGCGCTGAAGTGCCGGTAAAAAAAAAATGGCCGCCGGCGCGTGCGCAGATGGGATCTCGGGACCAGTTCTCGAGAGATGAGATCTGAAATCTCATCTCTCGAGAGCTGGGTCCCGAGATCCCATCTGCGCACGCGCGGCGGCCATTTTTTTGCAGGCACCACCGCACGCACACAGGGAACCCAGGGAAAATGGCCGCCGGCGCGTGCGCAGATGGGATCTCGGGACCCACCTCTCGAGAGATGAGATTTCAAATCTCATCTCTCGAGAACTGGGTCCCGAGATCCCATCTGCGCACGCGCCGGCGGCCATCTTTTTACCGGCACACAGGGAACTGAGGAAATGCCGGGGCTCTGGCCTGTCGCACAATGTTGGCAGAGCCCCGGGCATCGACGGGCACACAACGCGGCACCGGACACACCCGCAGCAGCGGCCAGCAACCGCCGGACGCCCCCGATCACAGCCTAGGTAAGGCATGTCCGCTTTGTAAGATGCACCCCTGTTTTCCCCCCAAATTTTGGGGAAAAAAAGTGCGTCTTACAAAGCGGAAAATACGGTATATATACAAAGCACATATAAAGAGGTAAATACCTCACCTGAATATATAGAAAAGCTATGTGATAGACAAGCTGAATTGCATATGGTCACAACCATAGGCTGAACCAGCATGTATTCATACAAATCCTTATATTATATCTGTGGGCTGTGGGTACTGACAGGGCACCTGGTCCGGAACTGCTGGGGCCGAGCCTATGGTTGCAGGGAGGAAGGAAACTGAGGATGGAGGGGACCCATGAACTGCACAGAGGGGGCATGGTAAGCCAGAGAGGCATAAGGGGTTTTGCGCGGGAAGTGAGAAAGAGTTCCCGCCAGAGAGAAGCGAGAGTGAAGACCTGCTTCGCACCGTGAGGAGCCTTAGTCCACGCGGTAGCAAAAGGGGAGGAGTGCAGGGAGGATCAGGGAACGCCGCCGGGCGTGCAGGACAGAGCGAGCCGAGCAGTAGATTGTCGTGCGAGACTCCTGACTGCAGAGCACACCGAGCGGGAGATTGTTGTGAAAGGCGCCCGGCTGTGGAGATGGACTAGGGGCTCAATGGGTCAGACCGGTGACCCTCCATTGCCACCAGAAGAGGGTAGACTGATCTGTTAGGCGAGGAAGCCTGAAGACCTCAGCACCGGCCTCAGATGGCTTCCAGCTTTCATCTCGGAGGCAGTAACAAGCATCGGACTTAGGCTAAGTGAAGCAGACATACGCATAAACTGTCGCCTTAAGTTGCCCTGTTCTTTGTAGTTCTTAGCTTAAGATCTGATTTACCCCCTGCTGCTCCCTGCGAGGAGATACCTCCCTGTAATAATTAACTCAGACCACTGTTACCCCATTAACCCTTGCTCTATATCTCTGTGTCTCTGCATATAAATTACCTGTTTTACAGTCTCACATATCTATGGATTTCATAACTGATCTCCCCATGGATATGACAACTGTTTGGAATACAAGTTTGAACCATATTGAAATAATGCTTAGGGCAGTAAATAGTACCTGGATTGTGAGTCAGAGGTTGTTGTGTCTCCCACCACAACGCGCGTTTCACCAATTCTTCTCCCGGGGGCAGTTCAGTGTGGTTCAAACTTGTATCCCACAATGCTTTTTTACGCCTTATGTACAGTATTGCACTTTACTTATGATACTAGCTGTAGTGTAACAGCAGTAATCCTGGTTGATATATGCACATGAGCACTTTAGTAATGCTGCCATGAGCATTTGTTTATATCCTTTGTGTACATATAAATGCATCTCCATATAGCATAATACACAACTTCTTGTAGGATCATTTGCACTTAGGCACTTTAGCATTGCTGTCAGAAGCATTGGTTTACATTCTTCTTTGTGTGTATACTGAATGAGTGCATTTCTCTATTGCCATTTGTTGGATCATTTGCACTTAGGCACTTTAGCATTGTCGCTATGAGCATTGGTTTACATTCCTTTTTTGTGTGTATATAATGCATCTCTGTATAGCATAAGACATAACTCTCTGTAGGACCATTTGCACTTAGGCACTTAAGTGTTGCTGCCACGAGCATTTGTTTACATCTCTTTGCGTATATATATGTACCCTAAGGCTATGTGCACACGCTGTGGATTGGTCGGCGGATTTTTTATCTGCAGAACCGCAGTTAAAACCGCAGGTAAAATGACCTGCTGATTGGCCTGCGGTTTTCCCTGCGGTTTATCATCTCTACAATGGAGGAGATGGTAAACCGCAGCAGAATCCGCAGAAAAGAATTTGACATGTCATTTCTTTCTGCGGATTCAAAACCGCAGCTTTTCCGCAGTTAAAAATCCGCAGCATGTACACAGAAAATTGTTAATCCCATAGGATAACATGCTACTGTACACTGTTTGTTCCTGCTTGGAGCACCACCGCCGCCACCACTCCTCCTGCTTGGAGCAACACCGATGCCACAACTCCTCCTGCTTGGAGCACCACCGCCGCCACAACTCCTCCTACTTGGACCACCACTGCCACCACTGCTCCTCCTGCCTGGACCAGCACTGCTACCGCCACCACCAAGCAGCAGAGGGGTGACCCCCATTCAATTTTTCCTGAAACAAAGCTAAGGTCCCCTAGCTCCAGGCAGTCACCCCAGTCAAGGAGGTCACACAGTTCCAGGAGGTGGCAGGACACACCAGGACACAGGAGACCCAAAAAACAAAAAACTTTGTCCGTCCCTCCCCCCTCTCCACACACTGTGTCTCACCCTGCATCCAGTTCCATCCCTGAACACCTTTCCCCCATTACTTTTGTCACCCCTTCCCCTAGAACCCCTTCCTCCCCTTTAAGCTGTTCCTCGTCTCTCCACACCCGAAACTTGCCACCATCTTCACCCAAACGTCGTTCCAAGTAAAAACTTTTTTTGTAAAATTCTGGTTTACCCTAATACTGTTTGGTTATTGTGTCTTTCGCCACCTACACACACTGTGACATACACTTTGTGTATCTTTTGTTTGCTCATTCCCCTGCTGTATTAGCCTGTTGCTAGCTGCCAGTTCACACCTGAGTGCTGATATAGTGGGGGCGAGGTTGTTCAAACCTCAGTATTTTTGTACATCAGTCATGTTGGAATTAATAGGGTTTTTGCGTGATTGCAGACAGTGTCTTTTCTGTCCTATCCTATCTAGTCATTGTGGGCCCCATCATTTGCTCAGTCTATTTTCTGTCTGTGTTTGTGCTTCATCTTGTCTCACTAACAATATATGTTTGGGGGCTGTCTATTCCTTTGGGGATCTGCTCCGGAGCAGTTTAGATTTCACCTTTCTGTCTTTAAGCTTAGTTAGTCCTCCGGCTGTGACGAGGCATCTAGGGCACCGTAGGAACGCTCCACGGCTTCTGCTAGTTGTGTTGTTAAGATCAGGGGTCTGCAATCTGCTGAGCGATCAACCTCTCTGGTGTTCTGGTGGCATAGCCTATTGCACTCTCCTCCTCGGTGACCCATTCATAACAGATATGGGTTGTCAAAAGCACAAATATATGAATTGCATTTTCTCCACCAGTCTCTTCTGTCTGCTAATATTGCACAGACTGAATAGAGGGATGGTGCTGAGTGCAAGGCATATCTATTGTTATCTTGCCAGGTATGATAAAGAGTGAATTGAGGATGGTGTGTTTTGGCAATCATCATTTCACTCTTTGTGACCCAAGGCCAGGGGATTCTAGATATACCATGTAATTAACTACATCATCTATTCAGTCTGTGATGAATAAACTGAAGAGATGATGGAGAAAATACACGTCATATCTACAATACCCAGGCCTGGTATCAGAAGTATTTATCACACCTGGTCAGGTGACTATACCTATGAGTTGTCATCTGCAGTGTCACTTCAGTCTGCATTATCTATTGCACGCAGACTGGAGAGATGCTGGAGGTTCACTCATATGTGTATTCACCTGCTCAGGTGTGATAACATTCTGAAGTCAGGATGTGTTTTTTTTGTGTGTCCTCACTTAAGCATGACACCAGGCCTGGGGATTGTAGAACTTGTATAAACTTTATCATTTCTCCAGTCTATGTGCATACTGAAGCCACAGTGGAGATCCTACAACTAATATTTATACTCACATGGTCAGGTGTCATAAAGAGTGAGGGATGCTAGTGCATCCCAAAATCACTATTTGTAACATCAGGACAGGTGATATTATTATTAGTTGTATTATCTCCACCGTCGCTCCATTCTGCATTATTGAACACAGACTGGAGAGATGATAAAGGTCATACAACTTGTGTATGTAGAGTCACCTAGTCAGGAGTCCTAGTAAAGTCATGATGCACAAAACACAGCATCCTGAATTCACTGGGACACCTGGGCAGGTGATTATTGTATTGGAGTGTATAAAAACAGAGTGCACTCTGTTGTGAGTTCATTTTCCCCTTCATCACTGAGGTCTGTGAACTCCCTATTCTGGTAAAGGAAGGTAATGAGCCTGATTATCAGGCACCTGAGCCTAATGAGGATGACTGGCTGAGTGGAGTCACGGACTGGATATAAGGCTGCCGACGCCCTTCTGCCCTGCGGGTGAATTCTCTGTGGACTTCTAGGACTCCAGTCTGATTCCTGCTCCTCTAAAGCTAAGTTTTCTGCTTTGCCTGTTAGCATTAGTGTTTTGTTTCTGTTTTCCTTGCTTTTCTGGATTCTGCCATTCCCTTCTGGGGTGAGCTGAATCTCCTTTTGCCTGTAGCTCTGTCTTCAGAATATTCCTGAGTACTGACATAGCTTTTTTGAAGCCTAGCGTCTTCAGGGCCTTTTTTCACTGTCAGTCTGTTGGCTCTTATTTTCATAGGGTTTTTCATGGATTGCAGACAGCAGCCTTCCTGTCCTTTTCTATCTAGTTAGCTTGGGCCCCGTCTTTGCTCAGTCTATCTTTCTGCCTGTGTTAGTGTTTTCCTCTTGCTTCACCGTCATTATATGTTGGGGGCTGCCTTTTGCTTTGGGGTCTGCTCTGGGGCAGTTTAGATTTCCCCCTTTCTTTCTTTAGGCCTATTTAATTCTCCGGCTGTGATCGAGGGGTCTAGGGCATCGTAGGAACCCCCCACGGCTACTGCTAGTTGTGTTGATAGGTTCAGGGGTCTGCAATCCGATAGCTGCCAACTTCTCTGGTTTTCTGGACTTAGCTAGCATTTCTGTTTTTGCCTCCTACGGTGACTCAATCATAACAGCACTTGGTACAGGTATCAAAACTGTTTTTTTATTTACATACACACAAGAAAACAATTTTAAACCATTTGATCTTGCCATGCCACACGCCCTACATCAGAGGCAGCAAAATCTGATGAATTCAGCTGTAAACAGGGTATATATAAAGAATTCCCATGACACACTCCCACTGGTGTCCCATTGGTGGAGTATGTTTCAAGGATTTTCATCCTTTGAAATGTGACACCTAGAGAACGCATGCGCATAAAAAGCGCAAACGCATTAAAACGCATGCAAGCACTGCGTTTTTTGTCGTCATGCGCAAGCTGATGCATCTAAAAATTGCTGCGTGTACATGCGTTTGCAAGCGTTTTTTGCTTGCGTTTCAAGTGTGTGCGAAACGCTGCGCAAAAAGGCGCAAATGTGAAACTAGCCTTACAGAGGATACAAAATAATATCAAATGGTCACATAGCTTAAAGCAAACATTATATGTAACCTTGAAAGGGTTGTCAGTTGGTTGATGATCCTTTGAGTCTGACATGAGCCATCCTTTTAATTGTCTTTATTTTTATTTATGTTTAATAAAATTTCGCTATTGAGCTATACACTCCACGTTCCCTCTTTTCTTTGCGTTCTGATTAACATATTAGGAGACTAAGGGCCCCGTCACACATAGCGACACACCAGCGATCCTGACAACGATATGACCTTGTCAGGATCGCTGGTGTGTCACTACATGATCACTGATGAGCTGCCAAACAGGCAGCTCCACCAGTGATCAGCACCAGCGACACGCGGGTAACAAGCGACGCACGTCGCTTAGTTACCCACTGTGTACCTTAGTTACCAGCGTGCTGGTGCAGGGAGCTGGTAACCAAGTTACACATCGGGTTTCTAAGTGCCGCGCGGCACTTAGAAACCTGATGTGCACCTTGGTTACCAGCTCCCTGCACCAGCGCGCTGGTAACTAGGGTACACATCGGGTTTCTATGCGCTGCGCGCCGCTTAGAAACCCGATGTTTACCTTAGTTACCAGCGCCAGATCGCTGGTCTCCCGCCTGCCACACGCAGCGACGCGTGCTGGCCAGCGGGAGACCAGCGATCAAAAAAAATGTCCTGGCCATTCCAGGACGATCAGCGATACCCGGTAGGGGGACCGGTCGCTGGTAAGTGTCACACACAGCGATCTCGCTAGTGAGATCGCTGTTGCGTCACAAAACTTGTGAATCAGCAGCGATCTTGCTAGCGAGATTGCTGTGTGTGACGGGGGCTTTAAGGTGCAGCTACTCTGCACAATTATCGAGAATGATCATTCAGTTTGTTTTTAAACGGGCTGTTGATTCCCTGATAAACATACAAAATATTCTTTAGTCAGGTGAAATGATCCTTTGGATTGGCAGTGCATTGCTCTATGCCTTTTGTAAAAATGGCAGTCTATACGCACTGAACGATCTATTACTGTTTGTTCATTGCGCCTCTGAAGACGGTTCGGGCTGTGTAAACAGCCTATTAATCAGCCCCTGACTGACAAACATGTTGGTCAGTGGTTATTTTAACACTGCGCATTATTGTGTGTAAATCAGGGTTTAAATCAGGGTACAGACAATATTATGCTATGTGCACACGTTGCAGATTAGCGTGCAGAATTTTCTGCACAGAATCTGCATCTCTTGGCAGAATCCGCAGGTCAAAATCTGCGCGCTTTTTTGCAGATTTTGTGCATTTTTTGTGCTGATTTCCTGCGGATTCTTTGCGGATTGGCATGCGTTTTTACCAATGCGGGTTTCTATAATGGAATGGGTGTAAAAACGCATGCGGATCCGCAAAACGAATTGACATGCTGCTTAAAATAATCTTCTGCGGATTCCGTGCAGATTTTTCCGCAGCATGTGCACAGCTATTTTTTGTTCTCATTGATTTACCTTGTACTGTAAATCACTTGCGGATCTGCAACGATTCTGCATGGAAAATCCGCTGCGGATCCGCAGCGTGTGCATATAGCCAGCATCATTATGAATATCATTGCTAGCGATACATGTCTACAGCTCATTATTCTGATATTTTGATATCAGCTGCATTCACTGTAAACTGTAAGATAATGAGAATTAGTCAACATAATCTGTAGAAGTTTCTTCAGCTGCGGATGCCATACATTTTTTTTTTTACGGACAGGGCAAAAAAAAATGCCCAATTTTTCACAGACTGTCCTGAAATTTGTGGACGGTTGGCAACCGGAGAGTGGATGGATCTTTAAAAACAAGTACAAAAATATCTGTATGACTGCAGATAGACGTAGCATTGCAAAAAATGTTTTACTTTAGCTTAGGCCCCCTTCACACGTCAGTGTCTCCGGTATGTGTGGTGACAGCTCTCAACATTGGCCCCTGCTCGTGCAGATCGTAGGCAGAGCAGGGGACAATGATGTGAGCTGTCTTCAGCACTTGGTGCCTGAGAACAGTGCGACTGTGTCGGCTTTTCTCAGGCATCAGTACGTGTGATACTGATGCGGCACACGGTTGCCAAAAGTATGCCACACATATGAAACACATGTACACACAGACACGAATATCTCTGGTACTGGTTTTTCCAGTAACAGAAATATCAGGACATGTGAAACAACCCTTATGGAGATGAGACTGCAAGTTCATCAAGTGGTCCACAGTGGTCCACTATATTGGAAAACACAAGACTGTCTTCTTCACAGCAAAAAATATTATGTCCAGTTGAAAATCCTATAAATTTATTTGGCGTATGAACTAGGGAAGTGAACACAGCCTAAGGGTGGATAGGTGGTAATTTAGCAACTGTTCAATAATTTTCTAAAAGTATCTTAAAAGGAAAAGTAAATGTATAAAAGGAGACTTGCAGGATGCAGCTGTGACTAACCACAATCACTTTCACCTACACAGTGGAGAGGATTTCTGGAAACTTTACAAGACCCAATGCATGATTCATCCACACATAAACTCTTAACATGACATTGTTAAGGTCCAGAAGCTGGATTTTATTTAGGGGAGACAATCAACAAGTTAAAAATACCCAGAGCAGGTTTTTTGATTGCGGTGATTTGATTAGAAAGATGCTTTGAGCGAACTAAACATCCGCTCCTGGACATCTGGTATGCTTGCTGTGCACTTTCCTCCGGTCGAAATATAAACTTTAATCCAAGTTCGACTACTTTAATATATTAAGTCTACATCTTTGGTTACCATCTGTTTAGTTTTGTTTTTGGTTGTTTTCATATTGCCTTTGAATGAGTTTGAAAGTTGGACGTTTCATCCTGCCTGTCCTTTTAGCAACAAATATTCCTTCCTATTCTTCAACTACCTGTATGTATTCAGAGAAATTTCTGGTGGCGTTACAGTCAAGTAGTGACTCTCTCATAGAGAATATAGGAATACTCGGCTGAGTGTTCCAGTGTTTGGGGGAGTTGAGAGAGACACCTGTTAGTTGAAAAATTTCTCCAAAGTATCCCAGGGAGCTCTTTTCAAAAGGACAACTCCAGGCTTCACTTGCTCTTGCTACTGTGAACAGCCTATGTGACCTAAGTGTGCTACCATTACTTGCAGGATCTCCAGATTTGTCCCCCATCGAGAATATCTGGGACATCATTGGTCGTCAATTGCAAAGGAAGCTGCCTGCAGTGGATCTTGATGATTTGTGTGTGCATTCAGCATTGCAGAATGTTCCTGTATAACTGTCCTTGAGCCTCATACCCGATAATGAATAAATCAAGATGCTTTAAAAATTTTGTTTCCATTTTTTTATCATTTGTATGTCATTAACATGTCTACAGATCCTCTGATTTCCATAATTGTGTGACTTTTCTTTATTGGTTTTATCATTTCAGTGCTGAGGAGTGCATAATGTATGTACTTTCTATAGAACAAGATACAATGTGAATGAACCTGGAAGGATTAAATTGTTAACTTTAATATAGAAAAATAAAGTTAAACAAATATCTTCGCAGCAGGAAATGTTTGGAGAAATCTACACATTTTCAGGAAGGAAATGTTCTGCTCTTCTTAAGAAGCAAATGGAAAGTGGCCTGTAAATATTATTTTAATTCTCTGATAATTTCCACAAATCAACCGCAGATCCAGCCAAAGAAATGGAGAAAACTATTTTTAAAGGAAAACAAATAATAAATTGTTAAAAACCACATCGTTTGCTTCCATGATGCAGATGGGGGCTGACGGTGGAGGAGCTTAGTTCAGGGTAAATCTATTGTGTAATATAATGGTCAAATTTCACATCGGAAACTTTACAAATTTATTGACTGTAAAAAGTGATGTAGTCTTTTTCCATTCACATCACTGTACTTGTAATAGAGGGATATCTCACCCAAAAAAGTTAGTGTGATATTGGAAAAACTGTCTTTATTTTAGAGAAACAGTTCATTTATATGCTACTAGATGGTGGCCCGATTCTAACGCATCAGGTATTCTAGAATATGTATGCAGTTTATTTTTGAAGATTAAATAATAATGCAATAACGCACCCCCCAATCCTGATATGTATGATTCTCTCACCCCCAATCCTGATTTGTATGGTTCTCTCACCCCCAATCCTGATATGCATGCTACCCCTCAACCCCCTATCCTGGTATGCATGGTCCCCTGACCCCTCAATTCTGGAATGCATGGTCCTCTCACCCCCCAATCCTGGTATGCATCGTCCTCTCACCTCTCTTTCCTGGTATGCATGGTCCTCTCACCCCCCTTTCTTGGTATGCATGGTCCCCTCACCCCCCTTTGTTGGTATGCATGGTCCTCTCACACCCCAATCCTGGTTTGTATGCTCACCATCACCCCCCCTTTCCTGGTATGCATGGTCCTCTCACCCCCCAATCCTGGTATGCATGGTCCCCTCACCACCCTACCCTGGTATGCATGGTCCCCTCAGCCCCCTTTCTTGGTATGCATGGTCCCCTCACCCCCTTTGCTGGTATGCATGATCCTCTCACACCCCAATCCTGGTATGTATGCTCACAGTCTCCACCCTTTCCTGGTATGCATGGGCCCCTTACCCCCCTTTCCTGGTATGCATTGTACCCTCACCCCCCTTTCCTGGTATGCATGGTCCCCTCACCCCCCTTTCCGTGTAGCCGCGACCAATCAGCGTCGCGACCCTCTGGCATGTAAAAAAATATTAAAAAATAAAAAAGTTATTCTCACCTTCTGATGGCCTCCTGTCTTCTTTCCACACGCCCGGCCTGCTTTGCGGCTTAGATCGCTGATGACGTCGGTCTTCTTTCTTGCTCTCGCGAGAGTGACGTCGGTCTTCTTTCTCGCTCTTGCGAGAGTGACGTCATCAGCGGTCTAAGCCGCAAAGCATTACTGGGAACGCGAGGCCGGGCGCGTGGAAAGAAGACAGGAGGCCGTCGGAATGTGAGAATAACCTTTTTTTTATTTTAATTCTCTTTTTTACAGATTAAGGCCTGCGCCCGATTGAGCGCTGCGCCCGACTGCGCCTGCCACTGATTGCGACCAGTCAGCGGCAGGCACAGCTTACCGTTACAAACAGCTGCGCCTGTCGCTGATTGGTTGTGGCCTGGCGGGGGCCTGGTGGCCGTGACCAATCAGCGACCCGCGATTTCGGTTACAGACAGACATGATAAGGCGTTTATATATAAAGATGTCTGTTATCACTTGAATGTGGCTGAGCTACAAACCAAGCCATTGGACAAGGTACTATTTCTAGAAAAGGGCAGACTTTTTTTCTTATTCAGAGTTAACCCTCTACCTCAAGTATTGTCTCTTGTTATTACCATTTAAAAAAAGTGAATATTTTTAACACTACAAGATTTTTAGGTCAGCAACCACTAATTGGTTAACTAATACAATTCTTAACTGCATACTATTTTTCAATTAAAGCGAATCTGTTGGCAGGTTTTCCCAATATAAAATAAAGTCAGCATATTTAAAAAATACCTTTTCTAATTCTCCTCTGCCATATGCTTATTGACATACAGTAGTCTGTGATGCTAGTTTCTGTCTAGAGCCTCCTCTTCAATTGCATCCTTCTGCCTTGGTTTATGTGGAACACACATTGTATGCCCACTAGGCGCTGTGAATTTTGCACGATCCCTTGGGGGCTATAGCACCAGCAACGGCCAGGGTGGTGTCTTCTGGCGGCAACGGGCATTCTCCGGTTTTACCCATTGAGCCCCCAGTCCATGAGTCTGTGCAGCCAAAGCAAAGAGGTCCACAGCAATCCCGGGGTTAAACGTAGGGTGATGTGTACCTTGTGGCAAAGAGGACCGCAAATGACTGTCCTTTACACGGCCCTCGCTCCTCTGCACGTACGCGGTATCAATTGTCACTGAGCACACGGCACTCTTTACTCTCACTGTCCATCAAGCTTGGAGCTGACACCTTCAGTCCGTCGCAGTGCCGGCGCTCGGGGTGCGGAGCACGCTGTTCACCCTGCTGCACTCTCCCTGATGGCGGGAAACTCTGCCACTCTTTGCATGCTTTTCCCCTAGTTTCCGGTTCACTCGGGCCCCCTCCTTCCGGATCATGGGAAATGTGCGGTCCCCTATTCCTTGCCCCAGACAACATGGGACGCAGCCTCGACAGTTCTGGACCCAGCTAAGTACAGGTACACACAGCCCGGTCTTTCTAATTACACTCTCCCTCTCCTTTAACTTGCCATTCCACGGGCGAGAGTTCCTTCAGCTGACGTTCACACTCCTTCATCTCTCGGACAATCCATTGCCAAAAAAACTGGTCTTGCTCATATCGAGTGGGAGGTATTCCAGCTGTTGCTCGCTCTGTACGTCATGGTTCAAATTGAGTGGTAGAGCTAGGTGGAGTAGTAGAATCAGGCTGAGCGGCAGACGACGGGAGCATAGCCGAGTCCACTGAATCAGCTGTTTCTGAAATTTCAGGACTACTCATTTCTCTTGCGCTGGCGAGCGGCGGAGTATACATAGCCATGTGAGTGGTTCTTCCTCATCACATTTGGAAGCCACAGGAGCAAGCATCTCGGTGGGACTTGACTCTCTCCTCTCCTCTTCAGGATCCCAAGACAGGCAAGAGCGCAACATGCTATGGTGTACGTTTCGGGTAGGTTCCTCTTCCTTACCTTCAAGTTGGATTTCATACACTGGACCATCATGTTCCACTCGACCTTTCACCTGATATGGAGTTTTCTCCTATCGATGCTCTAACTTGCACCGAGGCCTCTTGTCTCGGACCAGCACTCGATCTCCTGCCTTAAGAGCTGTCCCTTGAAGGGGCAGCGCTTCATGGTGCTCGAGTTCTCGAAATTCAGTATGCACCAGCCGATGAAGAGTCTGCAGCCGATGTCTATGGAACCCAGGAAGACACCCCCGTCCATGGGTAGTCTTCTTCTGGATCTAGTTCTAGCTCTGTGATCTCCCGTCCTTTCCGCCCAAACAGCAGGGTATATGGAGTGTATGGTGTTGTACTGTGCACCCGGTTATTGTACACCCAGACCAATTCAGCCATGTATTCAGACCAACAGACTTTTTGATCTTCCTCCAATGTTCTCAACATCTGGATCAGCGTCCAGTTAAACCATTCACAGGCTTCATTTCCTTGTGGATGGTAGGGCGTCGTCCTTGACTTCTCAATCTGATACAGGCAATGAATTCACTCCATCACTCGGCCTTGGAAACAAGCACCTTCGTCAGAATTAATTCTCTTCTGGCAACCGTACACCCGGCTGAAATCTTGATAGATAGCCTGCGCCGCTGACTCGGCAGTCTGATCCCAGGTCGGAGTGACCACAGCGAACTTGGCAAAGTTGTCAGTCATCAAAAGACAATGTTCATATCCGAGATGAGCTGGACCCACAGTCAAGTAGACAACCATTAACAACTCTAAGGAGGCAGATGATCTGGGTGGGGGCTCTCTGTTCCAAAGGTTTAGCCAGTTCACAGCTTCGACATCGCTGACATGCCTCCTCTACTGCAGTCTTCAAGCGAGGGTGATAAACCAACTTCTGTAACCACAGGAACGTCTTCTCCGGGCTAAAGTGAGCCACTCTCTCATGGGCCTTCGTAGCCACTACACCAATCAACTTCTCAGGGAATACCACTTGCCAGGTGACTCCCAATTCACGCACCAACTGCACTTTTCGATACAGCAAACCATCTTCCAATTGGAGCCTCTGAGAATCTGCAGAGCCCCCTGGACAGAGCACCTCTTTCACTCCGGCTAGGGAGCCACCTCAAAGACACCCACTGTCACAATTGGGCAAGTTCCTTATCTTTCTGTTGCACCCAGTCATCTTGAGGTCACCCCAACACCTGTTCTCCAGACGCTTCTCCGATCTGTCCCTGTGTTGCCGCCAACGACCTGGTGAAGTCCCGGAAGCCAGGAAGCTCTTCTGCCTTCTACTCTTTGTCTCAATCACACTCCGGATGCTCATGGGTCACTCTGGACAGAGCATCAGCATGCGTATTTTCAGCTCCATTTCGATATGCAATCTTGTATTGATACTTTGCCATGCGGGCCACCCATCTTCGCTCCAAGGCTCCCAGTTTGGCATTTTCTAGGTGGGCCAGGGGATTGTTATCGATGCATACCAAGACTCCTGACCCTGACAGGTATTCAGCAAACTTTTCGGCCGTTATCCATACCAGCGCCAGCGCCAGCAACTCCAACTTGAAGGAACTGTAATTATCCGGGTTCCGTTCCAAGTCGTGGAGGGACTGGCTTGCGTAGGCAATCACTTGTTCTCTCCCTTCTTGTATTTGGCATAGCACGGCTCCCAGACCATGTAGGCTTCCATCGGTGTGCAGAATGAAGGGCTGAGAGAAGTTTGCATAGGCCAGTATTGGGTCTTCAATCAATGCCATCTTCAAGGTGCGGAAGGCTTCTTCCTGGCTGCTCCCCCACTGAATGGTCCGATTCTTCGCACCAGACCGCACGCCCTTTAGTAGCTTGAGCAGCGGATTGGCAATGCGAGTGAAATTCTTCACGAACCTTCGGTAATACCCAGTAAGTCCCAAAAAGTCCTGAATGTCCTTCACTGTCTTAAGGTGGGCCAGTCTTCTACTGCTGCTATCTTCTCTCATGCAGATTTCCCTCCCTCACAGAAGAGGTAACATTTCTGAGACTTCATTTTCAGGCCATGCTTCTGTAATCGACTCAACACTTGCTTCAGCTGCCGAAGGTGTTCTTCAAAAGTGGTCGCGTAGATGATGATATCATCCAGATAGATGAGGGTAGCTTCAAAGTTTAGGTCTTCCAAGCATCTTTCCATCAATCGCTGAAATGTTCTGGGGGTGTTAGTGAGGCCGAAGGACATCCAATTGAACTCAAATAGTCCCATGGGCAATATAAACTCTGTCTTCGGTTGATCGTGCTCAGCCATGGGCACCTGCCAATAGCCACTGACCAAGTCTAAGGATGAGAAATACTTTGTCTTCCCCAGGGCCGACAATGACTCCTCAATTCTGGGTACGAGGTAGGAATCTCTCACCGTACAGGCATTCAGCCACCTATGGTCAACACAAAATTGTAGAGTCCTGTCCTTCTTTTTTACTAAGACGATGGGAACTGCCCACGGGTTCTGGCTCTCCCATAAGACTCCACTCTGTAACATATGGGCCAGCATTTCTTTTACGTCTTAGTACATTTGCGTAGGGATCTGCCGGTATCTCTCTTGAATCGGTGAGGTACTTCCCGTGGGTATCTCGTGGGTTATGGCTGTGGTACACTCGAAGTCATCCTCAAGCCAGGCAAAGACATCCTGGTAACGCTCCAATACAACTTCCACCTGTTGCATCTGTTGCGGTGTGAGTCCCGTCAATTCGGCCCGCATCTGTTCCAAGATTCATCACCCCTCCTTCATACTTCCAGTTGGGGGCTCCAGGGTCATGGTGACGGCCACAGTTAACAGATCGCCTTTCTCCATGTTCAACTGGATGGCCCCTGGTTGCATCAGCTCTTACGGCATGCCCAGCACCTGTGCCACTACGCATGTGGGCAAAAGAGTATGACTGTCCTCTCCCAGATTGACACACTTCACCACTATGATCCCATCGTGGACGATGGCTAATGTTTGCACGATAAGGAGTCCCAAGAGTATCTGGTCCATTACGGTTGGTTCTATCTGGACTTCTACCCCTTCAAGTGGTGTGCAGTCTCATACAGGCAGCATGAGCACAGTCTGTCCTGGTGGTAGGGCAAGTTTACCAGCGGCAGGAACTATCACTTCCCCCAAAACTTTCTCTCCACTCGACGTTTCTTGGGCCTGGACAACTCGGATCAATTGTTGGAAGACCTTCCTCTGAGGGGTTCATGGGTTCCATCAGTCCAGAAAGGTATCTGATGGCTTGCTAATCAAGTTCCTTCAGCACATTCATCCCCAAAGTCACTGCAGGGCCACTGCCAGGGTTCCTGGCGGTCAACACAATTCCCTTCCAGCTCACATCTTTACCACATACTGTGATTTGCATCCAGACCACCCCTGCGACTGGGATAGGCAACTGGTTGGCTGCCGTTAACTTGATCACTGGGCCCCACTCGGGCCATGTCACCTCAGGGAAATGACATCTGAAATACGTTTCCGGCATGGTGGTCACCTGGGAGCCGGTGTCAACTATACACTGGACGGAATAATAATTTGCATCACTGCATCACTCACACTCCATCACTGGTACAGAAACAGCATGTGATTAACCCCATAGCTGCCGTATCTTCAGTGAATATAACTCACTGGTGGCATTTAAATACAGGGTTTAAATATATAAGCCTACATTAAGCATAACCAGTGAATGGTGAGCATCAATAACCTTGTGTCACTTTAAGTGGGCAACATGCCGAACTAAACATTGTACCAATGTGGCTGTCAGTCAAGGCATATTGGGTGTTCTTGCCCCAACACAATAGAAACACAGTAGTAAGAGGGCAACAAGAGTCTCTCACGCTCTTACAAAAGCATGAAACCATTACTTGTCTAAAAGGTTCTATGCACCATACAACAGAATTTGCAGTATCTTGGAAATGTACCCATTTTACGGGGAGTTGTTTGTGGTGATATGGTGCACTCAAGCCAATTTTTGATGCAATTTTAAGATCAACAACAGAGAACAGCATGTCAAATGATATTTTTTTACAATGTTATCATAGCTGTCTTTCTTATTGTTGATCCAGGCATTTGTGCACTTATAATTTTCTCCAGATCCCAATGCTGCTCTTGGCAAGTTTTCACTCTGAAATTGTATAAATGCATGTTTCAGAAATAAAAGCTGAATACGGCTTGACCCATGGACTTCTGTGAAGTTACTTAGAACTGTGTTCTAGCGGTGCAAGTCCAGCCTTCGTTGGCATGGACTGTGGATTATATAACATATCTCTTTCAGAGATTCTCAGAAGTTCAGTACTGAGGCTTTCTTGTGCCTGAAGACTTGTCAAAAATGTTTATTTTCATTGTTGTGGTCAGAGGACACATTTGTATCATTTATTTTAATGATTACCACCACTTGTTTTCCTGGAACCCATAAAAGAGCAAAAAATGTGTAATTTTCACTCTTCACATTCTGTTTTAAATTCTATATAAATTCATGTATGTTGTTAATCCAAAAATGAAAAATGTAATCCACATTCAGACAAATTCTGTCATTCAATTTGTGCTCTGCATCTGGGAGTACATTTCAACTGGAAAATATAAATATCAAGATTCATAGTTCTGCATTTACTGATATTAATGAGCATGTCGGTAAAACTGAGGCCATGATTTTAAATCTGTACATGTTGCAATCAGTCTATGGAACACTTAAATAATTAAAGAAATTTAATGATCACATAGCAAAGAGGTAGACCAGCCTCTGTTATGGGGCCCACGGAGGTAGAGGCAGGCAGCTCATGTTGTCTACCACTGAGTTTCCAATGCGTGATGAGAACATAAAGAGGTTGTCAAGTTTAAGAAGAAAAAAAATTGCTATATGTCCCAATAAGGTAATTTTGAGTTAATAGAGGATCCTCATCTCGATGAGAAAAACATGTCTAATTTTTATCCGGGTCACAGATAAAACTTGCTAATGTAATCCTGTGGGTTAGTGAAAAAAAACAGGCAGCGCTCAGATGATATCCATGTACTGTCTGTTTTTCACTGACTGATAGGGGAAGTTTGAGAAACAACAATCAGTTATTTTGGAATACGAGATAAAATGATGAAACTCTGATTGTAAGGAAACTTTCACACTGTAAAGCCCCCGTCACACACAGCGATCTCGTTTTGGAGGGCGATTAGCATGAGATTGGGTATTAGTTTGACTTTCTCCTCTGCCTACCATCAGAGCAATGGTCAGACAAATAGGACTAATCAGTCTCTGAAACAGATTTTGTCTTGCTATGTCTCAGCAGGATGATGGGTTTTCCTCGTTACCGAGTTCACTTTCAATAATCGGGTTAATCAGTCCACTGGCACCTCGCGGTTTTTCTGTAATTACGGTTTTCACCTCCATTTTGGTGAATTTTCCAGGCTGGATTCTGGGTGTCCAGGGGCTTATTTGGCAGTTCAACAGTTCAACAGTTGGGGGAGGTTTGGAGGGAGGTTCAGAGGAACATTGAGGTGGCCCAGGGCAGACAGAAAACATTTTTCTGATAAGCGACGATCTGTAGGACCTAAGTTTCTGGTAGGAGATAAAGTGTGGTTGTCTACCAAGAACATTTGTCTGAAACTTCCTTCCATTAAGCTGGGTCCCAAGTTTATTGGTCCATATGAGATAATTGAGGTTGTCAACCCAGTTGCCTTTTGCTTACGCTTGCTTCCATCGCTTCGGATCTCCAATGTATTTCATAGGTCGCTTCTTAAATCGTTTGTACCTTCGTCTGCTTAGTCTCCACCTCCTGTTTCTGTGGATGGTCAAACTGAATATGAAGTTGAATGTGTTTTCGACTCTCGGATGGTTCGCAGCTTGCCTCAGTACTTGGTACATTGGAGGGGTTATGGTCCGGAGGATTGATCTTGGGTCCCGGCGCGATCAGTCCATGCTGATTGGTTGGTTGGCACTTTTCATACTTGGCTTCCTGGGAAACCTGGGGTCCGGTGGCCCCCCCCTTAAAAGGAGGGTACTGTCATGATCCAGGCCGGGTTTTGCTTTGTCTCTCCTTTCCCGGTCTGGTCATGCAAGGTGAGTTCCAGATTTTTCCTGCTGCATACACCTGACCCTACCTGTGTCTGTTTACCTTCCTTCTGCCCACTCCTGCTCCTTATCTCTCTGTGGGTTTGGATTCCACAGTACTTGACTTTGGCTTGTCCCTGACTTGATTTGTCTCTCCCTTCTGATACCTGTGCTACTGACCGGTACTGTCCTGTTTCTCTCTCATGACACAGTGTTTTGGATTTCCCCCTTTGTTAGTCTCTGGTTACTACTTGGCTCTCTGACTATTCTGCTGCCACCTAGTGGTTGTTTTGCTGTGTTACTGCTGGTCTTCTTGTGAGCTGGATATTCAACTCCCTCTCATCTCTGCTGCCATCTAGAGGAGTTGGTGTCCTCTGCTAACCCTCCGCATCACAGCGTGACACTGCTTACATACAGGAGCACATCACATGAAAAACAGACAAAGTCCTCAAAACCCTAAGCACTTTAAAATTGAATTAAAACTGATGAATAACAAGGACAAAATAAATTTCCAGATCAAAAATTACAATTAATGTATATTTAAAAAAGAGCAGGTGAAAATCTATCAAATATTTAATAATGGAACATGATCTCATTTAGTTTGTTCAGACCATCTGGAAATCTAGGTCCTAGCTAGAGATGAGCGAACCCGAACATTAAAGTTTGGAGTTCATACCAAACACCTAGGATCTGTGCACGGATCCTGAACACAAACTTCTCCAGGAAGTCGGGGTTACTGTTCGGGTTCGGCATACTGAATATTGGCTGTTTCCCACACTGTGGCGGCTCTGATTGGCAGTAAATTAGTCAGAGAGCTGTAGTTCCCACTCAGATGACGGTGTAAGCCAGCGGCATCACAGATGCATCACAGGCATCAGCTGATGAGAGAGTACTACTCACATCAGTATACACCTCCTTTCACTGATAACAGCAAGAGCAGGCACTGCTGATGGGAGTAGTCATCAACCAGTGCCTGTGCTATAAATAAATACATTTTTTAAAAATTATGTGGGGCCTCTTCTATTTTTGATAAGCAGGCAAGGCAAAACCGACAACAGACAGCTGCAGGCTGCAGCCCTCAGTTGTCAGCTTTACCATGACTAGTTTTCAAAAATAGAGGGGTCCCCATGCCATTTTTTCTTAAATTATTTAAACAAATAAATCAAAACATTGCATGGGTTCCCCTCCATTATTGACAACAAGCCTAGCTAAAGCAAACTGCTGGGGGATGGCATTCTCAGACTGGTAAGGGGCCATGGATATTGGTTCTCCCCCAGCCTAAAAATAGCAAGGAGTAGTACTCTCTCATAAACCTACACCTTTTTATCGCCGGTCACTGCTCTTGGCTCACATACTGCTATCTGTATGACAGCTTGGGAACCGCAGTGACCTGACCAGTGGTAAGATCGTGTTAGCTACACTGTCACGCAAATGATAGCGTGGAAAAAAACAGATGTTTGGGCCCCCATTCATCTGAATGGGATCCAGGATCAGATTCTATTTCAGGTACTGTTCTGGTACCTGAACCAAACCTGCCAGACCCAAGCACCCACGGGTTCACTATTGCTAACGTAAAGATTCAAAAATACTCCCGGGTAAGGAGGCATCTCCTCATGTTTCCTCCATGAAAAGAATGGTTAACTTTTTCAATACCAATGGCCTTAAAAGAAATAGCATTACATTGGTGGCATGCAATAAAATGCTTGGCCTCCGCAGACACATGCGATGAGTATTCTTATTATGATTAAAAATATCATGTAAATGTTCCAATATACAAACTCTCATTTTTCGTGATTTGCAGCCAATATAGGTTTTAGGACATATTTTGTAACTTATAGCATATATTGTGTTATGTGAATTACAGTTAATAAATTGTTTAATATTAAAATTAATAGAATTGTCACAGTTTCAAAATGTTTTAGTATTAATTGTATTTAGCATTAATTGTATATGCGCAAACATTACGCTGTCTCCCACCACATCTGTAAAAGCCTGTACAGTTCAGTCTGTTAACCCGGGATTTTGTGGACAAAAAGAAACTGGGGGGATATTCCAAAACCAGCTTCTCCACTGTGACAGAAGATCAGCTCTCCACCCTCCTGTCAAGATCACACCTCACCACTTGCGCGCTTAACCCGCTCCCTTCCCACCTGATCCCTAACCTTGCCTCAGTCTTCATCCCAACTCTAACACACCTCTTCAACCTTTCACTTACAAATGGTGTCTTTCCCTCATCCTTCAAACATGCCTCAATCACACCCATCCTCAAAAAGCCTTCCCTCCCCCCATCCTCTGTGTCTAACTATCACCCGATATCTCTTCTGCCTTACACCTCAAAACTACTGGAACAGCATGTATTGTCCTCCCACCTCTCCTCCTGCTCCCTCTCTGACTGGATACAATCTGGCTTTCGACCGCATCACTCAACTGAAACTGCCCTAACTAAAGTCACCAATGACCTACTAATCGCCAAGAGCAAGCGACACTACTCTGTCCTTCTTCTCCTGGACCTGTCTTCTGCCTTCGACACCGTAGACCATTCCCTCCTGCTAAAGATTCTCTCATCTCTTGGCATCACAGACTTGGCCCTATCCTGGATCTCATCATACCCAACAGGCCGAACATTTAGTGTCTCTCTCTCACACACCACCTCCTCACCTCACCCCCTGTCTGTCGGTGTTCCTCAAGGCTCCGTCCTAGGACCCCTACTCTTCTCCATCTACACCTTCGGCCTGGGACAGCTCATAGAATCCCACGGTTTGCAGTATCACCTCTTCGCTGATGACACGCAGATCTACATATCTGGACCTGACCTCACCTCCTTACTGACCAAAATCCCACAATGTTTGTCTGCTATCTCAGTCTTCTTTTCTGCTCGCTTTCTCAAACTGAACATGGACAAAACAGAATTCATCATCTTTCCCTCAGCTCACTCTACCCTTCCACCAGACATATCCATCAATGTCAGTGGCTGCTCGCTTTCCCCAGTCCAGCACGCTCGGTGTCTTGGGGTGATCCTCGACTCTGCCCTCTCTTTCAAACCACATATACAAGCCCTTGCCTCCTCCTGCTGCCTCAAACTCAAAAATATTTCCCGGATCCGTGCATTCCTCAACCACGAAAGCACAAAAACATTAGTGCACGCCCTTATCATCTCCCGCCTCGACTACTGTACCCTCCTAATCTCTGGCCTCCCCGCTAGCACTCTGGCACCACTCCAGTCCACCCTACACTCTGCTGCCCGACTAATCCACCTGTCTCCCCGCTATTCCCCAGCCTCCCCCCTATGCCAGGCCCTTCACTGCCTTCCTATTGCCCAGAAGCTCCAGTTCAAAACCCTAGCAATGACATACAAAGCCATCCACAACCTGTCTCCTCCATACATCTGTGACATGGTCTCTCGGTACCTACCCGCACGCAACCTTCGATCCTCTCAAGATCTCCTTCTCTACTCCCCCCTTATCTCTTCTTCCCACAACCACATACAACCACATACAAGACTTCTCCCGTGCTTCCCCCATACTCTGGAACGCTCTGCCACAACACATCAGACTCTCACCAACAACGAAAACTTTCAAGAAGAACCTGAAGACCCACCTGTTCCAACAAGCCTACAGCCTGCAATGACCCGCAGTCTACTGAACCATCACACAACCAGCTCTACCCTCTCCTAGTGTATCCTCACCCATCCCCTATAGACTGTGAGCCCTTGCGGGCAGGGTCTTCTCTCCTTCTGTACTTGTGTGTCCCTTGTCTTATATGTTTATTGTACTTGTCTATATTTCCCCTTTTCACATGTAAAGCGCCATGGAAAAAATGGCACTATATAAATGTATAATAATAATAATATTAGATTTCCCAATGTGGGCGCTCGTCTTGCTATAAAATTACAACCACTATTTTAGATTTTTTTTCTAGAATATTATCCTGGCTCAGTATAGATAAAAACATTTTGAGTATATTTCTGATATTGTGGAACTGTGGGCTATATTGTAAACAGTGTGCTTGGGATGACTACTATTAGAGAGCAAAATTGTGTTCCCAGATGGGGATTTCATTTATGTTGAGGTACCAATCACACTATTGTATTCCCTGTCAATTTAAGATCTAAAAACAAAATTTTATTTTCCCAACATGTCATTACCAAATTCACAAAAGATGGTGAATATTTTGCACCTATTGGTACTCCTCTACTTTGGAGAAGAAAGTGCCGGTCAAATGAAAAAAGTTATGAGTCTCACAAAAACTGTGACTTGTATAATATACTGTTATAAATCATATGAATACTTCTATTTTTTAAGATAGAATTCTAAAGCTCTAATGGAAATATCATGTGGTATTGTCTTATAAAGTGATATTACTTCACAGCTAAGACATGGGAAATTATTGGAGCCCAATTATTGGGTCTCAATGGAGGTGGATCCTTTGCCTTGTGAATCTTAGCTAAGACATGCATAATTGGTAAAATAAGATGTTAAATTAATTTAAAAAAAAATGTGCCTGTTGTTTAGTCAATACCCCCAAAGATACACCTTTATCCACAATTTTTGAAAACTATATTTGGAAAAGTAAAGTTGTCTTTTTATACAATTTTCTGTACTGTAGTTTGATCAGACAAAATCAAAAAGATTGAGGCACTGTATTTAACAGATTCAATAATAACCACAACTTCGCCCTTGTCTGATATTTTTATGGTGGCATCTTGCATGTCCTTTAATTCCTGTAAGGCATGATGATGATTTCTTTGAAAAATTAGTACATTTTCTGAAGTGAAGTTGTTGTTCATTTAGTTGCTTTAGCTCATGTTCCACCACTTCTTGGAACCGATCCATTCATTCCGATCCATTCATTCCAGGCGAAGAGTCTTGAGGAGATCATTTGCATATTCCCAGTGCCTTCTGGGATAAGTGAAGAGTCTCCGCGAGCTCAACGATCACTGGGTTTTGGCCGTTGCAGCTGAAAAGAGGAAATCGGAAAACCAGGGGAAGAGTCTTGAGGACATCATTTGCATATTCCCAGTGCCTTCTGGGATAAGTGAAGAGTCTCCGCGAGCTCAACGATCACTGGGTTTTGGCCGTTGCAGCTGAAAAGAGGAAATCGGAAAAACCGCGCGCCGATTTTGGCTCATCTTTCATCGTTTTTAAGAAATCTCAAGATGGAAGAGGCCAGGAGCCATTTGGTGAGCTGCATTTCTTGCTACATGTTCACAGATTTACCAGTGGAAAAGCCAAACTTCACATGCCACAAATGCAAGCTTGTGACCCTGTTGGAGGAAAAGTTGCAAAATCTCGAAGAGAGGTTAGCTACATTGAAGATCATTAAGGAAGGTGAAGAGTTCTTGGACAGAGCAGAATTATCTCTTCATGTTACAGAAAGAGAAGAAATTCGAAGTGCACCTGAAGAAACAGAGGAATGGAGACATGTGACCCAGAGAAGCAGGAGGATCAGTAGGCAGTCAGCACCCATACTGCTCAGAAACCAGTACCAGGCTCTCACGCAGGAAAACGATGAAGAAATACATCAGGATAAGACTTTGCCAACAAACAGCAACCTTGTATGCCTTCAGAGTCCTCCTGGATGGAGAAAGAAAAATGTTGTGAAGAAGAAACGGAGAGTGGTGGTCATGGGGGATTCCCTGTTGAGAGGAACAGAGGCCGCTATCTGCAGACCGGATATAACTTCAAGAGAAATGTGCTGTCTTCCAGGTGCAAAAATTAAAGATGTGTCTGACAGGATATCAGGACTCTTCAGACCTACAGATGACTACCCATTCCTGCTACTACATGTGGGGACAAATGACACCGCAAGAAACGACCTGGAAACCATCTGCAGAGACTTTGAAGACTTAGGCAAGAAAGTGAAAGAACTGGGAGCGCAGGTGGTCTTCTCTTCCATCCTCCCAGTGGATGGCCATGGAACAAGGCGGTGGAATAAGATTCTGCAGGTGAACAACTGGCTATGTCGATGGTGCCGTCAGCAACGATTTGGATTTCTGGATCACGGAGTGAACTACTTATACGATGGACTACTTGCTAGAGATGGGGTGCACCTTACGAAGACTGGAAAGCAGGTATTTGGAAGTCGCCTTGCTACACTTGTAAGGAGAGCTTTAAACTAGAACAACGTGGGAAGGGAAGCAAAAGACCAGAAAAAGCCATACACCTGACAAATGCTATTGAGAACTTTGCTATTAGAAGTGGAAAGGAAGAACAAAGACGAAAGAATCTAATTAATAAAAATATTGGAGAAAGAGAAACCAATCACAAACTAAAATGTTTCTATACTAATGCACAAAGCATGGGCAACAAACAAGGAGAGTTGGAACTACTAACACAGGAAAAGAAATATGATGTCATTGGAATCACTGAAACTTGGTGGGACAATACACATGATTGGAATACAAGACTAGAAGGATACAACTTATTTGCAAGAAACAGACTTGATAAACGAGGAGGGGGTGTCGCATTGTATGTTAGAAACGCGTATATCTGCACAGAGATTGAAGCTTCAGAGACTGGGAGTTCTGTGGAAACTGTTTGGGTAAGAATACAAGGACAGAACAATGGAAAGGAC
Source organism: Dendrobates tinctorius (assembly GCF_039654945.1). Taxonomy (NCBI): domain Eukaryota; kingdom Metazoa; phylum Chordata; class Amphibia; order Anura; family Dendrobatidae; genus Dendrobates; species Dendrobates tinctorius. The sequence continues at coordinate 4,049,625 of NW_027361700.1, read as the reverse complement.
ACCATTGTAGGCATTTACTACAGGCCACCTGTGCAAGCTGAAGATATGGATGAACTCTTTATGCATCAAATGGCCAAGTTCTCCAAAAAATATGACATAGTTGTCATGGGAGATTTCAACTATCCAGACATTTGTTGGGAATCTCTCTCAGGCAAAACTAACAGGTCAAGGAAATTCTTATCCTCTCTTGCTGACAACTTTATCTTCCAAAAGGTAAGGGTGAAAACAACGGGAACTGCTACCTTGGATCTAATTCTTATAAACAGGGAGGAAATGGTTGAGGAGGTAAAAGTGGCTGGGACCCTAGGAGGTAGCGACCATGCTATTTTAGAATTTTGGATAACTAGAGGCGGAAGACCTGTGAAGACTCAGACGTCAAGGTTAGATTTCAGAAAGGCAGATTTTAAGGGATTCAGAAAGAGAATTGGAGGGATCCAATGGCTGGATATCCTTAAAGACAAAAATGTCCAGGAAGGATGGGAAATCTTGAAAAATGAAATTCTCAAAGCACAGTTGTTAACAATTCCGAAAAGAGGGAAGAATAGGAAGCATTTAAGGAAACCAGGATGGATGAACACAGAACTTAAGCACATGCTAAAAAGGAAGAAAAAAATGTTTATAAAATGGAAAGAGGGAGGCATATCTAAAGAAGAATATAATGCTGTCTGCAGAACCTGCAGGGCACAAATCAGATTATCTTAAGCTGAAAATGAATTGAGGCTTGCAAGAGATGTCAAAAGCAATAATAAAGGATTTTGGGGATATGTCAAAAGTAAAAGAAAAGTCAAAGATGCTATAGGATTTTTACAGGTTGAAAATGATGAAATGGTAAGACAGGATGTTGAGAAGGCTGAACTTTTAAATTCCTATTTTGCATCTGTTTTCTCTCAGAAAGGAAATGTAACATCAACTGTTATTCACTGTCCTATTAAGGGAATAGAAGAATCCAGGATATCTATAAACAGAAAGATAGTGAGGAAACACTTAGCTAACCTAAATGAATTCAAGTCTCCAGGTCCAGATGAATTACACCCCAGAGTACTGAAGGAGATAGCAGAAGAAATTTTTGAACCCCTCTCCATAATCTTTGAAAATTCTTGGAGAACAGGAGAAGTGCCAGAAGACTGGAGAAGAGCAAATGTTGTTCCTATCTTCAAAAAGGGGAAGAAGGTGGACCCAGGCAACTATAGGCCGGTGAGTCTGACTTCTATACCAGGAAAGATCTTTGAACAAATTATTAAACAACATGTATGTCAATACCTGGATAAGAATGAAGTGATTAAACAGAGTCAGCATGGGTTTGTAACTAATAAGTCATGTCAGACTAATTTAATTTCCTTCTATGACGGTATTACTGATTGGGTGGATCAAGGAAATGCTGTAGATATAGTATATCTTGACTTCAGCAAAGCATTTGACAAAGTCTCTCATACAATCCTTATTGAAAAAATAACTAAGTATGGAATGGACAAGGCAACTGTTAGGTGGATTCATAACTGGCTTAGTGATCGGACCCAAAGAGTGGTCGTAAATGGCTGCACATCCAGTTGGAAGAATGTCTCAAGTGGAGTACCACAGGGCTCTGTCCTGGGCCCTGTATTGTTCAACATCTTTATCAACGATTTAGATGAAGGAATTGAGGGTAAACTGATTAAATTTGCTGATGACACAAAGCTAGGAGGGATAGCTAATACTAGAGAAGAGAGAGAGAGGATTCAAAAAGATTTAAATAAACTGGAGAAGTGGGCAGCAACTAACAGAATGGTTTTTAACAGGGAAAAATGCAAAGTACTACATCTGAGCAATAAAAATGAAAAAAGCATATATAGAATGGGAGGAATAGGGCTAAGTGACAGCACATGTGAAAAAGACTTGGGTATACTAATAGATCACAGACTGAATATGAGTCAACAGTGTGATGCAGCAGCAAAAAAGGCAAATGCAATTCTAGGATGTATTAACAGAAGCATACAGTCTAGATCACGTGAAGTCATTATTTCCCTCTACTCCTCTTTGGTCAGACCTCATCTGGAATATTGTGTCCAGTTTTGGGCACCACATTTTAAAAAAGACATCAACAAACTGGAGCAAGTTCAGAAAAGAGCGACCAGAATGGTGACCGGTCTGCAAACCCTGTCTTATGAGGAAAGGTTGCAGGATTTGGGAATGTTTAGTTTGCAAAAGAGAAGACTGAGAGGAGACTTAATAGCTGTCTACAAATATCTAAAGGGCTGTCACATTGTAGAAGGATCAACTTTATTCTCATTTGCACAAGGAAAGACTAGAAGCAATGGGATGAAACTGAATGGGAGGAGACACAGATTAGATATTAGAAAAAACTTTTTGACAGTTAGAGTGATCAATGAGTGGAACAGGCTGCCACGAGAAGTGGTGAGTTCTCCTTCAATGGAAGTCTTCAAACAGAGGCTGGACAGACATCTGACTGGGATGATTTAGCGAATCCTGCTTTGAGCAGGGGGTTGGACCAGATGGCCCAGGAGGTCCCTTCCAACTCTACGATTCTATGATTCTATGATTCTATGATTCCTCAATTTTATAGGATAAAAATAGGGATTTTTTGTTTAAAAAGTGGATGCTTGATTAGATTGAGACTCGGTATTTCCCTGAGAGGATTCCAGTTCTTGTAAAATATATATATATGCTCATCAAAATCTGAGTTATGAAATTCATTAACAGTAGTTTCATTGTTATCCAAAGTAGATTCCGATTGCTGATCCCAAAAATGTCTCCTTATAATCAGATTTCTTAGAAATGTATTAATATCCAACAATGTCAAAAATAAATTAAAGTCCTGATCTGGAGTAAAATTTAGTCCCAAAGATAAAACTTGCAGCTTCTCAAGAGTTAATGATCTGTAAGACTAATTAAAGACATCCACAAGCTTATTGGTTTTTACATTAATATCATGTGGCGAGTTATCATTCCTCCATTGTTTCTTATGCTTGCGTTGTGACTAGCAATGAGGGAGTGTGCTCTTCACTGCTCATTACTCTTGTGCATCAGTGTATTCAAGATGCTTGTTACTCGGCAAGTATTTTTAAATGCTCAAACACAATGTGAATCCCCACCCCGCACATTTGGCGCTTCTCAGACAGCCAATAAACTAATGGGGATTGCCTGCCATTCACTGTAATGCCGTAGCCAACTTGGTTGTGGCATTACTGTGATTGGCTAGCCACATTGCATCATTGGGTCTAAATAATACCTGTGACACCATGCTTGTCACAGTGTACCAACAGACACAGGCAGAGTAACGAGGAGGTACTGTGTTGCTGAGCTAGGGACAGAGTTGTAGCTGTGTATAGGCAAGGATTACATGTGTAATCTTTTAGCTGCAACTACAGCACTTATCAGGGCTAATTATGTTCAATGGTCAAACTGCTGATAGCAGCAGTTTGGGAAAGATTGAGCTAAAGGGATAGTGTAGGACAGGATAGGGCTAATTGCACCTCCTTTCTGCTTCAACTCATGCCAAAAGCCCTTCAAGTTCTCCGGGGTAATAATATTCTTTTTGCTCTTAATCCTGCACATTTTTTTCAGTGGGGAAATATTATACGCCATTTATACTGCACCAGTTGTGCATCAAAAGTATAGAGCCAGACTTGGTTGGTTATCAATAACATCGCTATATTGCTCCTGCACTGTAACCAGTCCATCTGAGGTGGGCAAATTTTCCTGCAATAGCAATCCTGCAAAGTTTTTTCAGCAAGGAAATATCATATGTCATTTATACTGCACCTGTTGTGCATGAAAACTATACAGCCCGATTTGGTCAGTTATTAAAGGGACTCTGTCACCCCTTTTTTCGAATATGAGCTGCCAGCACCACCATCAGGGGCTTATCTACAGCATTCTGTAATGCTGTAGATAAGCCCCCAATGTAACCTGAAAGATAAGAAAAAACAGTTAAGGTCCCCTTACATTTAGCGATGCACCAGCGATCTCGACAACGATACGACCCAGTCAGGATCACTGGTGCATCGCTAAATGGTCGCTAGTGAGCTGCCAAACAGGCAGATCTCACCAGCGACGTAGCAGCGGTTGGCGGTCGTTAATTACCTGTCAGAAGGCAGCTCTGATGACAACTTCCTCCCGCGTCCATGGAGTCGCTCGTCAGCGCCAGCAGGTAGCCGACGACGAGAAATGGACCAGGACGATCTCGCGCGATCATCGATATCCAGCGGGGAGCCGGGTTGGAGGTAAGTGTCACATGTAGCGAGATCGCTAGCGATATCGCTGTTGCGTCACAAAATCGGTGACGCTTTAGCGATATCGCTAGCAATCTCGCTATGTGTGAAGGGGGCTTTAGATTATACTCACCGGGGGGCGATCTGGTCTTAGTCAACAGGGCATAGCAGTGTGCCTGCGCAGGAGCCACGAGAGGAAGGAAAGAAGAGGACAGCATCATAAGAAGATGGGAGGCGCTGGACCAGATGGCGACACCCATCGGACTGGATCAGACTCTGGGGTGAATATAATCTAACACTTTTTTCTTATCTTTCAGGTTACATCGGGGGCTTATCTACAGCATTACAGAATGCTGTAGATAAGCCCCTGATGGTGGTGCCGGCAGCTCATATTCGAAAAAAGAGGTGACAGATTCCCTTTAATAGCATCACTATATTGCTTCTGCACAGCAACAAGTCCATCTGAGGTAGATATTTATCCACATGCTACCCAGCGCCACTAAGAAAGCCCCTTCATTCTAATACGCTGAATAAGCATTATAAATCTCGTTGTCAGCGGCTTCATCCGGGATATTTAATCCATTAATACACGTCCATTATGAGATGCACATATCCCCTGTACAGAATTACAGACGGTTATTGATGAAGGTCAAATCGACCGAAACTTTTTTTGCTGTACTACGATCCTGGACTGAATAAAGTCTTTCATCGTCACATTAAGTTGAGTGCAAGGTTTCACTTTATTGTTACATGGTGTGGGAACCTACCTTAGCCTCTATCACACAGTAGTGCTCATGGTGTTTATTTCTACAAGTATTTCATCAGGCACGCTCACAAGAAGGCGGCAGTGGGAAAATGCAAATACTGTCGCAAGAGGTGGATGATGATGGGACACAATTGCCAACATTTGATGTTAAGTCAGGAAGACAGGAGGAGGACCTGGTTGCGGAAGTGGACTGTGAAGTCACTGACTCAAATTGGGAAAATGACAATGCAAAGCAAGTACAGCTTCACACAGGGGGAGGGATCTGTCGCACCACAACAGGCAGGAAGAGGCAGTGAGGTGGCCAGAGACACAAGGTGGGCAAGTTCCCCAGGGGAACCAACACGGGTGAAGTTGCCTTGCCAAGGGTTAGGTGTTCCCGAGTCTGGCACGTTTTTGAAGACAGTCTAGTTAACCCAAAAAAGGCCATTTGCAACATCTATCATGCCAGCATTAGCAGGGGCAGCACAGCTACCAACCTGACCACCACCAGCATGCTCACACACATGAGAGCAAAGCACCCAACTAGTTGGACCAAACGGCAGGGTCCAGAAACAGTGTCTGTGGGTGACACCACTACCTCTTCCCCCTCCCACCCTGCACCTGTCGTTGCACACTTGCAACCATCAGGAGCAGCCACACGTCCATGTCTTTGTCCCAGCATAGTGTTTATTTATTTCTACCCCAGTCCTTAGAATGCAAGCATAAATACGCATCCACCCAACCACAGGCCACAATACTAAACGGCCGCATATCTACACTGCTTTCTCTTGAAATGTTTCCGAGTAGGCTTGTGAAGACCTCATGGCGGCGGTCGTCCTTCGATACTCGGTCCCAAGCCGCCACTATTTCTCTTAGTATGCCATCCCCGCATTACACAAGTACATGTCCCTTAACATCGGTCGTTCCCAGACCAACACTGTTACTGAAAAGGTCCACTTAATAAGTGACACGTGGACAAGTGACAGCACACTGGATGAAAATTGTGGAAGCCGGGACCCAGTTGGACCCTGGGATGGACACGTGCTACCGACACCGAGGACTGCAGTCCCTGGTTCAATCAGTCGGGGTTTCCCCCATCTTCTACAGCAGTTCCTGCACATCCTCCTCCTCACCCTCCATCTTAGAAATGTCAACATTAGTCACAAGATGGAAGCACTGCAGCACTGCCTTGGCCAAGATGCAGCAAGCTCTGCTGAAACTAATCTGCGCAGGTGACACACTGCATACTGCCGCAGAGTTATTTAAAGTTATAACAGACAAAACTGATCTGTGGCTCTCACCACTGAACCTACAACCAGGCATGGTCGTGTGTGACAATGGCTGTAACCTGGTGGTGGCTTTGAAGCTTGGCAGCTTTGGACACATACAGTACCATGCCTGACCAACACACTCACCTTCGTGGTTCAGCAGTTTCTCAAAACCTAATCAGATCTGGCTGAGCTACTTGTGAAGGTATGCCGTGTGTATGCCCATTTCCCCAAGTTGGGTACAGCTGCCTTTCCTGTAACCATTGCGTTGTACAAATTTTGGCCAACACTAATTACTGATTGGTCACCCTTATAAACCTATGCTACAAGGAGAACTTTACAGCTCTCCTTCTCGAGGAGAGGTCTAATAAAATTTTGCAGTACCAGAAGGCCCTAGTTGAAGAATTATTAAAAAAAATTCCCATCCGACAACACTTGCGGCAGAGTTCATAGTCCCTTGGACAACCAAGCAGTAGAGACGAGGGAGACACATACCAGATGCAGCAGAGGCAGGGGGACATTATCAAAGGTCGGGGTTAGTTTTCTCTGACCCTCCCATTGTCAGACCCAGATGTGTGGGGTACTCTGACAAGGAGAATAAACTTTTGGAAGATGCTGAAGATGTACCTTGCTTACCGTACCAGCATCCTCCGTGATTCCTCTGAGCCTTACAACTATTGGGTATCCAAGCTACACACGTGGCATGAACTAGTTCTCCTGGCTTGCCCTGCTGCTAGAATTTTTTCAGAGCGGGTTTTTATTGCCACCGAGGGTATTCAACTGTCAACTGAAAATGCTGACAGGCTGACTCTTAGCAAAATTATCAACGGCCGGATTGGCTCAGACTTCTCAACACTGCCGGATGACAGCAGCGTAACATAAATTCAAATCCAGTGTTCTGGGGGGTTTTTTGGGGTGTATTCCTATGCACCCCTTCCCACCCAAACATGTATATGCGCTTCAAGATTTTGTCTTTTTTGTGCCGTCCTACTCCTCCACCACCATATCAACAGGGTGAACCCCATGGAAAAATATTCTTTGTAATCAGCACGGGGTTATATAAAGTGCAATAAGTGCAGAAAAAGGAGCAAAAACCAAATATCACAAAAAATGCATAAACCTGTGCGAAGGTGCAAGTGCACCATGCAAAACTGTAAGGAATAAATATGTGCAAATATGCAAAAGGTGCAAAATATGCAAAGAGTGCAAAAAATTGCCAAAAAAAGGGTGAAATATATGACACAATGAAAATGCTCAAGTTTTGCAGAGTGTGCAATAAATGCAAAGTTAAAGGAATATGCAAAAGTGTCTATAGATCATGAGCATATATATAGACCAGGATGATGGCTGTCACAAATGCGCTGCTGACTTACAAATAATGTCAGCCAATGGGGCCATAAAGGGCTGTAATGATGGAGATGATTACCTGCAATAGCCAGGAGGTGGGAGAAGCGGTGTGCCAGAAGAACGCGCGCAAATTTATTTTTCTCACTTTTATCAACTCATATTCACAGTCCTTACCAGGTTCTCACTCACCATTTTCAGTTGGTTTTTCTACCTCCAAAATATCGGACAGGCAAAGGAATGTATAGAGAAATAGATACTTTATTTATTATACAAAAATTCAAACAGTAATTTCCTAAAATTTATGAATTATTAAGGATGCCTCAAGTCAAAACAAACAGGTCTACTTAAAACACCCATACATGGTACCAATTGAAAAAATAACTGCAAGACCCTAAGGTAATGCTACTCTATTAATGGGTATAAATTCAATGCCATTACTACATTATATTTCTAAAGTGCTACTGTGCAAAAAATAAACAAGTATTAGAGTTGAGCGAAACGGGTCGAACAATTTCAAAAGTCGCCGGCTTTTGGCAAAGTTGGGTTTCATGAAACGAAACCCGACCCTAGGATGAGGTCAGCCACGAGGTCGGCGACTTACGCGCCAAAGTCGCGTTTCAAAAGTTTGTTTAGCTCTCTTTTTCAGCCAATCAGGATCCACGGACACTGTGGGCAACGTGATGACATAGGCAGGGGTCGCCACCATCTTTCAGAAGGGCATGCAAGTGATTAGCTTGCTTTGGTGGGCGTCACAGGGGTTATAAAAGGGCGTGCACGCCGACCGCCATCTTACTTCTGCCGATCTTAGCATAGGGAGAGGTTGCTGATTCTGTAGGGAGAGCGTTAGGCAGGGAAGAAGAAAAAAAAACTGCTTCTGCTGCTAGCGATTTTGCCTGTGCAACACACCAGTCACTGTGTGTGCAGTGCAAGGGGAGGCTATATTGTGGTGGATCAGCGGTGTTGGTTGTTAGGCTGCCTTCTAAGGCTTCCTGACAGCTGCATTGCTGTTTCCCCACTGCTCTGCAAACTGCTTTTTTAAAAGCAATCCCAATTTTTTTTTTGTCCTGCTAAGGTACTGAGCGTGCATTTATTCACATCATACAGCGGTGTACGCTCCTCACACAGTACCGTGTAACGGCTGTTATCACAGCCACAGTGAAGCTATCTGTGTGTCACTGTGGAGGACTTGTTCCGTTCTTACAGACCTACACTCTAGGGAGATTCCTATTCTGCCCAATTCTACAATTCACTTTTTCACACCTGTGCCATCGAGCCTGTGACATAGCGCTCTGATATTCAGTGGGCCTCACACAATCCAAAAGTGTCCAGTGTCTGCAGAAATTCAAAATCTCCCTTATCCTGTAGTCACTTTTTTCACACCTGCTGCATCGAGCCTGTGACATAGCGCTCTGATATTCATTGGGCCTCACACAATCCAAAAGTGTCCAGTGTCCACAAGTGTCTGCAGAAATTCAAAATCTCCCTTATCCTGTAGTCACTTTTTTCACACCTGTGCCATCGAGCCTGTGACATAGCGCTGTGATATTCAGTGGGCCTCACACAATCCAAGTGTCCAGTGTCCACAAGTGTCTGCAGAAATTCAAAATCTCACAGAAATTCAAAATCTCCCTTATCCTGTAGTCACTTTTTTCACACCTGCTGCATCGAGCCTGTGACATAGCGCTCTGATATTCAGTGGGCCTCACACAATCCAAGTGTCCAGTGTCCACAAGTGTCTGCAGAAAATCTAAATCTCCCTTATCCTGTAGTCACTTTTTTCACACCTATGCCATCGAGCCTGTGACATAGCGCTGTGATGTTCAGTGGGCCTCACACAATCCAAGTGTCCAGTGTCCACAAGTGTCTGCAGAAAATCTAAATCTCCCTTATCCTGAAGTTACTTTTTTCACACCTGTGCCATCGAGCCTGTGACATAGCGCTGTGATATTCAGTGTGCCTCACACAATCCAAGTGTCCAGTGTCCACAAGTGTCTGCAGAAATTCAAAATCTCCCAGAAATTCAAAATCTCCCTTATCCTGTAGTCACTTTTTTCACACCTGTGCCATCGAGCCTGTGACATAGCGCTGTGATATTCAGTGGGCCTCACACAATCCAAGTGTCCAGTGTCCACAAGTGTCTGCAGAAATTCAAAATCTCACAGAAATTCAAAATCTCCCTTATCCTGTAGTCACTTTTTTCACACCTGTGCCATCGAACCTGTGACATAGCGCTCTGATATTCAGTGGGCCTCACACAATCCAAAAGTGTCCAGTGTCCACTAGTGTGTGCAGAAAATCTAAATCTCCCCTGTCCTATAGACACCTTGTACCTTGTTTTACATTACTATATAGTTTGTTGGATTTTGTCTACATTTCTACCAAAAATGAGGAAGGCTGGTGGAAGAGGCCGTGGAATTGGGCGGGGGTTGGCAGCTGGTAATGATGGTGTTGGTGGTGGATCTGATGGTAGTGGCAAAAGCAAAATAGGACCGAATGCAGGAGGTGTTGAGCCTGCGTCATCGTCTGGCTCCATAAGGCTTCGAAGGCTTAGTTTTCTAGGAGTTGGCAAACCGCTTTTAACGCCAGAGCATCAGGAAAAAGTTTTGTCTTACATTGCTGACTCAGCCTCCAGCTCTATCGCCTCCTCTTCTGAAGTTGTAAAAAGTAAAAGCACTGAGTCGTCATTCGAGGCTCATGTTCATGAACCACACCTTTCCTTGTGTCCTTCACCCCAACCAAGATTGAAGGATGACGCAGGCCATACTACTGATTACTCCATGGAGCTGTTTTCACATACCATGCCTGGATTATCAAGTGAAATGGTGCATTACCCAGGCCAAGATGAATCTGACATGGAGTGCACTGATGCACAGCCGCTGATAGATGATTCTGCTGGGACATTAACTCAGAGCACTACATTGTCCTCGCAGTGTACAGAGCCAGATTCTGACCCTGATGAGACTCAGGTGCCCCTTCCCGCACACTATACCACCATACACGGTGACACAGAGGAAGGTGCACATGACATTGAAGAGGAGGTGATGGATGACCCAGTTGTTGACCCAGATTGGCATCCATTGGGGGAAGAGGGTGCTGCTTCCAATAGCTCAGAAGAGGAGCATCCACAGCAGACATCGACATCGCAACAGCTGTTATCTGGCAGGCCCGGAGCACTCCAAAGACAGGTTCCAAAAATCAAAAGAGTTGCTGCACAGCTTGTCCAGAGGGTCAAAACATCACAGCGTGCTAGGCCGCAAAATGTCTGCCAAAGTAGGAAGAGTGCAGTGTGGCACTTTTTTGACCAAAATCCTCATGATCAGGCCAAGGTTATCTGTAAGAAGTGCGCAAAGACCTTTAGCCGAGGGAAAAATCTGAAAAATTTGAATACCAGTTGCATGCTTAGACATTTAACCAGCATGCACTTGCAAGCGTGGACACAACACCAAACCTCAAGTGCCACATGTGCAACTGATCACAAAGAAGGTAGTCAGCAACGCTACATTGTTTCCCCCACTGTAAGCCCACCGGTTAGCACAGCAGCAAATGTTGAGGTGTCGTTGCAAGGCCACAGCAGTCAGGGAATCCCACTGTTATATCAACGAAATACTGAATCTAGGCCATCAGAAAGAACACCAACTCCATCACCATCATCAACCCTCTCTCAGTCCGCCCTGTCCACCGCTACTTCCACCATATGCAGCTCTCAAGTCCAGCTCACCCTCCCAGACACTATGAGTAGGTCAAGAAAGTACTCAGTCTCTCATCCGCGTACACTGGGTTTGAACGCCCACATTGCCAAACTAATCTCGTTTGAGATGATGCCCTATCGGTTGGTGGAAAGCGCAGCTTTCCGCGAACTCATGGCCTATGCAGTACCACGCTATGACCTACCCAGTCGCCACTTCTTCTCTCGCAAAGCCATCCCAGCCCTCCACCATCATGTGAAAGACCGCATTGTGCATGCACTCAAGCAGTCAGTGAGTGGAAAGGTGCAACTCACAACTGATGCATGGTCCAGTCGGCATGGCCAGGGCCGTTACGTGTCCATCACTGCGCACTGGGTTAATGTGGTGGATGCAGGGTCCACAGGGGACAGCGGTGGTGGGACAGTGCTGCCTAGCCCACGGTATAGGAAACAGTTGGCTGTAGGCGTTCCACCCTCCTCCTCCTCCTCCAGAAGCGAAAGCTCGTCCACAGAGCGCAGTCGTACGAGCACTCCGTCTGCAGCTGCCACTGTTGCACACGAGGTGTCCCCCTATCGAGCAGCTAGTGGAAAGCGTCAGCAGGCTGTGTTGCAGATGATGTGTTTGGGCGACAGACACACCGCCGAGGTGCTGGCCGAGTACTTGAAGCGACAAACTGAGTCATGGCTGGGCAGTGTACATCTTGAGGCAGGCAAGGTAGTTAGTGATAACGGCCGTAATTTTGTGGCAGCCATAGCCCTTTCAAAACTCAGCCACATACCTTGCTTGGCTCACACCTTGAACCTGGTGGTGCAGTGCTTCCTCAAAAATTATCCGGAGTTAACAGCCCTGCTCCATAAGGTGCGAAGACTGTGCGCGCACATCCGCCGGTCGCCTGTACTCTCCGTTTGTATGCAGAAGCTGCAGCGATTGCTCCACCTTCCCAACCACCGCCTCATTATCGACATTGCAACAAGGTGGAACTCCACCCTGCACATGGTGGAGCTGCTGTGCGAGCAGAGGCAGGCCATAATGCATTTGTGGGAGGATACACGGCCAGGCACTTTGAGAGCAGACATGGAGTTGACAGGTGTGCAGTGGTCGAAGCTGAAAGACCTCTGTAAAGTCCTTCAGTGTTTTGAGGAATGCACACGGCTGGTAAGCGCAGACGACGCCATCCTAAGCATGAGCATCCCACTTATGCGTCTGCTCATGCAAACTTTGACGCACCTTAAGGAGCAGGCGTCTGCAGCCAATGTTGACGAGGAGGAAGAGGTGGAGGGAATCCTTGATGACATTCAGCCATTGTCTGCTCAGGGACCTCTCCTGGACGAGTTGGAGGAAGAAGAGGAGGAGGAGGATGATGATGGGGATGATTACTTAGGGGAGGAGGATGCATCTCGTGGGGCAAGTGAAAATGTTGGCGTGGCAAGGTCTGGTACAGGGTTTGTGCGTGACTGGAGGAATGTGGATGTGCCAGAAAGTGCTCCTCCAACCAGCACTCGCAGTGCATCATTGACACCGGGAACATTGGCCCACATGTCAGATTATGCCTTGCGGATCCTAAAAAGGGACCCCCGCATTGCCAAAATGATGAACGATGACGACTACTGGTTGGCCAGCATCCTGGATCCACGCTATAAAGGCAAATTACAAAACATCATGCCACAGGAGAACCTTGACCTAATATTGGCTAATAAACAAGCAACTCTGGTAAATCGGTTGCTTGAGGCATTCCCAGCACACAGCAGCGGTGATGGTTCTCACACGAGCCGTACGGGCCGGGGGCAGCTTGGCAGAGGTGTTCATGGTGCACACAGCAGAAGTGGCGTTGGAGACAGGGGTTTCATGACAATGTTGTGGACTGATTTTTCAAGTACCGCTCACACAACTGGTAATACAGCATCGATGGAAAGTGACAGGAGACAGCAGTTGTCAACTATGGTTACAAACTATTTTTCCTCCCATATCGATGTTCTCCCACACAGGTCATTCCCCTTTGACTATTGGGCTGCTAAACTGGACACCTGGCCTGAATTGGCACAATATGCCTTACAGGAGCTCGCTTGCCCAGCTGCAAGTGTGCTATCGGAAAGAGTCTTCAGTGCAGCTGGATCAATCCTGACAGAAAAAAGGACCCGTCTGTCAACCCAAAATGTGGATGATCTAACCTTCATTAAAATGAACCATGCATGGGTTTCCAAGGATTTTGTCCCACCTTCCCCTGATGACACATAGGGTGACAGAAAAATGGCTTGCTTTGGTCCACCTCTTCCTGGGACTTGACCTATTTCGCCTTTTGCATCAGCTGAATGTCCAACATCAACATATGCCACTTTCTAAAACTCCCTAACTGTGCTGCCTCCCCCCCATGGCCGGGGTCACCACCTAGCGCACGACACCGTGCGAGTGCCGTTGCCCTGGACAGGTGGGTAGGCCGACTCTTGGGCGCGGGCACTGGCACAGGGTCCCTCATAGTGCAATCAAGTGTCTCTGACGGTGGTGGTGCACACCCGCCGTCAGACACACCGCCGTACTATGAGGGGCCCAGTGCCAGTACCGACGCCCACGAGTGGGCCCCCCTTGCTTGTGCAGGGCCCCAGCATTTGCAATCTTTACCTCTCCCTGCTCCTCCGCTGTGTAGTCTGGGCCATCAAATCCATACTGTGCCTGACACTGTCTGAGCCTGCCTCCTGATGTATATACATATCTTTTGAATGTGTATGCTATCTATACATGTTATCCGGGGATACGGTACCCTTTCTCACCTTTGTGCAATCACTTGCAAGCCATACTGGTCCTTACACCGTCTGAGCCTGCCTCCTGATGTATAGACAAATCTTTTGAATGTGTACGCTATCCATACATGTTATCCGGGGATACGGTACCCTTTCTCACCTTTGTGCAATCACTTGCAAGCCATACTGGGCCTTACACCGTCTGAGCCTGCCTCCTGATGTATAGACATATCTTTTGAATGTGTACGCTATCCATACATGTTATCCGGGGATACGGTACCCTTTCTCACCTTTGTGCAATCACTTGCAAGCCATACTGGGCCTTACACCGTCTGAGCCTGCCTCCTGATGTATAGACATATCTTTTGAATGTGTACGCTATCCATACATGTTATCCGGGGATACGGTACCCTTTCTCACCTTTGTGCAATCACTTGCAAGCCATACTGGGCCTTACACCGTCTGAGCCTGCCTCCTGATGTATAGACATATCTTTTGAATGTGTACGCTATCCATACATGTTATCCGGGGATACGGTACCCTTTCTCACCTTTGTGCAATCACTTGCAAGCCATACTGGGCCTTACACCGTCTGAGCCTGCTTCCTGATGTATAGACATATCTTTTGAAAGTGTACGCTATCCATACATGTTATCCGGGGATACGGTACCCTTTCTCACCTTTGTGCAATCACTTGCAAGCCATACTGGGCCTTACACCGTCTGAGCCTGCCTCCTGATGTATAGACATATCTTTTGAATGTGTACGCTATCCATACATGTTATCCGGGGATACGGTACCCTTTCTCACCTTTGTGCAATCACTTGCAAGCCATACTGGGCCTAACATAGTCTGAGCCTGCCTCCTGATGTATAGACATATATTTTGAATGTGTACGCTATCCATACATGTTATCCGGGGATACGGTACCCTTTCTCACCTTTGTGCAATCACTTGCAAGCCATACTGGGCCTTACACCGTCTGAGCCTGCCTCCTGATGTATGGACATATCTTTTGAATGTGTACGCTATCCATACATGTTATCCGGGGATACGGTACCCTTTCTCACCTTTGTGCAATCACTTGCAAGCAATACTGGGCCTTACACCGTCTGAGCCTGCCTCCTGATGTATAGACATATCTTTTGAATGTGTACGCTATCCATACATGTTATCCGGGGATACGGTACCCTTTCTCACCTTTGTGCAATCACTTGTAAGCCATACTGGGCCTAACACCGTCTGAGCCTGCCTCCTGATGTATAGACATATCTTTTGAATGTGTACGCTATCCATACATGTTATCTGGGGATACGGTACCCTTTCTCATCTTTGTGCAATCACTTGCAAGCCATACTGGGCCTTACACCGTCTGAGCCTGCCTCCTGATGTATAGACATATCTTTTGAATGTGTACGCTATCCATACATGTTATCCGGGGATACGGTACCCTTTCTCACCTTTATGCAATCACTTGCAAGCCATACTTGGCCTTACACCGTCTGAGCCTGCCTCCTGATGTATAGACATATCTTTTGAATGTGTACGCTATCCATACATGTTATCTGGGGATACGGTACCCTTTCTCATCTTTGTGCAATCACTTGCAAGCCATACTGGGCCTTACACCGTCTGAGCCTGCCTCCTGATGTATAGACATATCTTTTGAATGTGTACGCTATCCATACATGTTATCCGGGGATACGGTACCCTTTCTCACCTTTATGCAATCACTTGCAAGCCATACTTGGCCTTACACCGTCTGAGCCTGCCTCCTGATGTATAGACATATCTTTTGAATGTGTACGCCATCCATACATTTTATCCGGGGATACGGTACCCTTTCTCACCTTTGTGCAATCACTTGCAAGCCATACTGGGCCTTACACCATCTGAGCCTGCCTCCTGATGTATAGACATATCTTTTGAATGTGTACGCTATCCATACATGTTATCCGGGGATACGGTACCCTTTCTCACCTTTGTGCAATCACTTGCAAGCCATACTGGGCCTAGCACCGTCTGTGCCTGCCTCCTGATGTATAGACATATCTTTTGAATGTGTACACTATCTATACATGTTATCCGGGGATACGGTACCCTTTCTAACCTTTGTGCAATCACGTGCAATCCATACTGGGCCTTACACCATCTGAGCCTGCCTCCTGATGTATAGACATATCTTTTGAATGTGTACGCTATCCATACATGTTATCCGGGGATACGGTACCCTTTCTCACCTTTGTGCAATCACGTGCAATCCATACTGGGCCTTACACCGTCTGAGCCTGCCTCCTGATGTATAGACATATCTTTTGAATGTGTACGCTATCCATACATGTTATCCGGGGATACGGTACCCTTTCTCACCTTTGTGCAATCACTTGCAAGCCATACTGGGCCTTACACCGTCTGAGCCTGCCTCCTGATGTATAGACATATATTTTGAATGTGTACGGTATCCATACATGTTATCCAGGGATACGGTACCCTTTCTCACCTTTGTGCAATCACTTGCAAGCCATACTGGGCCTTACACCGTCTGAGCCTGCCTCCTGATGTATAGACATATCTTTTGAATGTGTACGCTATCCATACATGTTATCCGGGGATACGGTACCCTTTCTCACCTTTGTGCAATCACTTGCAATCCAGACTGGGCCTAACACCTTCTGAGCCTGCCTCCTGATGTATAGACATATCTTTTGAATGTACGTGAAAAAAACTCCAAAAGAACATCCTATTAAATGCAAGAGTAAAATACCTTAATAATGCCTCATGAAGTCAAATATAATGGAGACGATTCTCAATATCATGAGAAAAAGGAGGACATAGAATCCATTTCCATTGCGAAACATGTATAAATTTATTAAACAAAGAGAAGGACACATATCAAAGATACAGGATATTACAAAATTAAGTAAAATGGGTAATCACATAAGGCCCGATACTGAAAAAACAAACAAGTAGGCAGCCTGTGATGGGAATGGATATCCAGAATCTATACCACAAAAATTGATGATGTAAAATAATTGAACAATGAAATGTAGTTATTCTACCAGCCAAAGGAGTATATGCTAGGATATATTAGTGCAGAGGTCACCAATAAAACGTAATTTCTCTTGGGCATTATTGTACCATACATATAGCCTGAATAAATAGTACTGGTGATACCAATAAAAGCTGCACTGGATATAAGCAAGCTGGCATATACCACCACTTGATCTATGCAGGGTTCAGCTACATAACATACGATGGAAAATAGTATGGCTTGTGAGTAGAAAGTTATGTGGAAAGAAACAAAGTGTGCTTAAATAAGCTGGATAAACCTACCCATCATGTCCAGTTATATACCAGGCGCCGACCTGTATACCCCTACGCGCGTTTCGCGGTATGCAAGACCGCTTCCTCGGGGGGCGTGGCTATTATGATGAACATCCCAGTTATATGACTGGCTGGGAAAAGTCACCTGACTACCGTAAGCCTATCATGGAACGAGCCCCACGCATGCGCATATCTATTTGTGACGCCGGGACGCCCTATCGTGTCGGGCATAGGAGGGCTATGTGAACCTGTATGTCAATTCATTGATTATTATTTAAAACCATTAGTTGAAGCACTTCCTTCCTATGTCAGAGACACGACGGACGTCCTGGCTCGGATCGATGGGATGTCCTTGGAATCAGATATGTTTCTTGTCACTGCAGACATTGAGTCGCTGTACACATGCATCCGCCACCAAGATGGCATAGACGCTTGTCGATTCTTCCTCAGAAATAGCAATTGGGATGGCCCCACATGTGATCTGGTCCTAGAGTTACTTGAATATGTTCTTACACACAACTTTTTTGTTTTCAGAGACGTTTTTTATTTGCAGCAGTGCGGCACTGCCATGGGCGCGGCCTGTGCCCCCTCTTTCGCTGGCCTTTTCCTGGGGTACTGGGAGCGGGAGGTTTTTGCGGGGGAGGGGGGGCAGGCCGTTGACCATGTGCAGTGCTGGCTGCGTTATATTGATGATTTGCTCATGGTGTGGCAGGGCTCCAAACGAGATCTTCAAGAATTCATGGAGAGCTTAAATAACAATGGGTACAACATTAAATTGACTTATACTTGCAGTAGTTCTGAGGTGGATTTCCTGGACATCAAGATTCGGGTGGACAACATGTCCAACCTACAGACTGATGTTTACAGGAAGCCCACCTCAGTGAATTCACTTCTCCATGCTGGATCCTGCCACCCATGGGCAACCATCAGGGCCATCCCGGTTGGTCAATTTTTGCGCATCAGGCGCATCTGCTCTTCGGAGGCAACATTTTTGGATCAAGCTGGGGAACTTAGAGATCGTTTTCTCAAACGGGGTTACAGTCGACGCTGTGTCAAGAAGGGTTTTGACAGAGCAAGAAAAACAAACCGACTGGCCCTATTACAACCAAATGTCAATAAGAAAAAACAAGAGCAGGGCTGTGTCAGATTCATTTCGACTTTTAATGGGGGATGGAACCAAATGAAGGACATACTCACCAAACATTGGAATATTTTAAGGACGGAGGTCTCATTGATGAATATAATCTCTGAGCACCCGCTCATGACATATCGTAGAAGCCCCAATTTGGGGGATATGTTGGTACGTTCACATTATGTCCCACATATCAAAAATCCCTTTGATTCCCGTGGTCCTCCTCTGGGATGCTACCCTTGCGGTAACTGTATCGCATGTAAAAATATCGTACGGACATCGTCCTTCCAATCTGTAGATGGAACAAGAACGTATTCAATTAGACAACACATAACTTGCAATACTGCACAGGTCATCTACTACGCTACGTGTGGGTGCCCGAAAGTATATATAGGCCTTACGAGCCGCCAATTTAAACTACGTGTCCGTGAACATGTCCGTGACATCTTGGCATCCAAAACAACCACTGATCTGACACAGCTCAAAACGATACCTAAACACTACAAACTTGTACATAATAGCGACCCCAAATCTTTTTCAGTGAGAGGCATCCAACACGTCAAAAGTGGTATCAGAGGCGGTGACATCAAACGCCTTCTTGCACAGAAGGAATGCAGATGGATCATGGTCCTTGGGACCATGACACCACAAGGGCTGAATGAATCACTCAGTTTCGCGCCATTTTTGTGATCTATAGTTTTATTTTTTATTTTTTATTTTTTATTTTTACTTTTTCTGCCTGCCATCTCTAGATAGGTATCTCTCTCTCTCTTTCCCTGCTCTTAATTCTTCACATGTTGTTTTTATATTATGAGTGTTTCTGGATTGTTGCACTCATTTTTAATTTGTTATTTGCCTGGCTTTAGATAACATAACTCTTTCGTTGATGTCCTGTATTGGGAATTTTACTATCTCGCAATCAACATGCGGCATGGTGATCTACGTGGCAAGCTCATCACTGAACTTACGACAATATATACCTATGTCTTGGCACACTATCTACTGAAAGTAGAAAAATAGAGGACTTGGTGCGAATGGAAGAATATGTCTTATGGTGATAACTTATTACCTCTCATTTTGCCTTGCATTGCATTCATCCTTTATTGGTTGCATTGTTATATGTGCCATCCTGTTTTTTGTTTTTTGTTTATTGGTTATTTCCCTAGTAGACACCATTTACAGGCAGCACACGCATGGTTGACTAGCTCAATATTTTTCTCCCATTCATTCACATTTCTCTTCTCTCCCTTCCCATCCTTTTCTCCCCCCCTCCCTTCTCCCCCCCCCCCCTCCCCTCTCCCCCCCTCCCCCCTCCTTTCCCTCTTCCCATTCCTTTCCCCACACCCTCTTATTTCTCATTCATACGGGTTCAGTCATCTGGTTGCCGTGACCCTGTTATGGCTGAGTTCACGCGCGCTACACATGGAGCAAAAAAACACATTGGACGGACGCTGCCTGTGTGGCGGTCTAGCGCCGGCCGCCCTCACGTGGCGTCTGTTCACTATGTTCGCCTGTCCTGGCGGTTACCTAGGTAGCGGTCAGATGCTGGCCGCTTTTGGATGACGCCAGCTGACTAATACGTGGCGTCACAAATAGATATGCGCATGCGTGGGGCTCGTTCCATGATAGGCTTACGGTAGTCAGGTGACTTTTCCCAGCCAGTCATATAACTGGGATGTTCATCATAATAGCCACGCCCCCCGAGGAAGCGGTCTTGCATACCGCGAAACGCGCGTAGGGGTATACAGGTCGGCGCCTGGTATATAACTGGACATGATGGGTAGGTTTATCCAGCTTATTTAAGCACACTTTGTTTCTTTCCACATAACTTTCTACTCACAAGCCATACTATTTTCCATCGTATGTTATGTAGCTGAACCCTGCATAGATCAAGTGGTGGTATATGCCAGCTTGCTTATATCCAGTGCAGCTTTTATTGGTATCACCAGTACTATTTATTCAGGCTATATGTATGGTACAATAATGCCCAAGAGAAATTACGTTTTATTGGTGACCTCTGCACTAATATATCCTAGCATATACTCCTTTGGCTGGTAGAATAACTACATTTCATTGTTCAATTATTTTACATCATCAATTTTTGTGGTATAGATTCTGGATATCCATTCCCATCACAGGCTGCCTACTTGTTTGTTTTTTCAGTATCGGGCCTTATGTGATTACCCATTTTACTTAATTTTGTAATATCCTGTATCTTTGATATGTGTCCTTCTCTTTGTTTAATAAATTTATACATGTTTCGCAATGGAAATGGATTCTATGTCCTCCTTTTTCTCATATCTTTTGAATGTGTACGCTATCCATACATGTTATCTGGGGATACGGTACCCTTTCTCACCTTTGTGCAATCACTTGCAAGCCATACTGGGCCTTACACCATCTGAGCCTGCCTCCTGATGTATAGACATATCTTTTGAATGTGTACGCTATCCATACATGTTATCCGGGGATACGGTACCCTTTCTCACCTTTATGCAATCACTTGCAAGCCATACTTGGCCTTACACCGTCTGAGCCTGCCTTCTGATGTATAGACATATCTTTTGAATGTGTACGCTATCCATACATGTTATCCGGGGATACGGTACCCTTTCTCACCTTTGTGCAATCACTTGCAAGCTATACTGGGCCTTACACCGTCTGAGCCTGCCTCCTGATGTATAGACATATCTTTTGAATGTGTACGCTATCCATACATGTTATCCGGGGATACGGTACCCTTTCTCACCTTTGTGCAATCACTTGCAAGCCATACTGGGCCTTACACCGTCTGAGCCTGCCTCCTGATGTATAGACATATCTTTTGAATGTGTACGCTATCCATACATGTTATCCGGGGATACGGTACCCTTTCTCACCTTTGTGCAATCACTTGCAAGCCATACTGGGCCTTACACCGTCTGAGCCTGCCTCCTGATGTATAGACATATCTTTTGAATGTGTTCGCTATCCATACATGTTATCCGGGGATACGGTACCCTTTCTCACCTTTGTGCAATCACTTGCAAGCCATACTGGGCCTTACACCATCTGAGCCTGCCTCCTGATGTATAGACATATCTTTTGAATGTGTACGCTATCCATACATGTTATCCGGGGATACGGTACCCTTTCTCACCTTTGTGCAATCACTTGCAAGCCATACTGGGCCTTACACCGTCTGAGCCTGCCTCCTGATGTATAGACATATCTTTTGAATGTGTACGCTATCCATACATGTTATCCGGGGATACGGTACCCTTTCTCACCTTTGTGCAATCACGTGTAACCCATACTGGGCGTGAGAACGGCTGGCGAGCTGTTAAGCAAGCTACAGCACCTGTGGTTTGCACACGTAAGTTTTTCATTTTTTTCAGGAATGACGGTTAGGCCTAATTCCGGAACTGCGGTTGACCTGCACTTACTGGGAAATCATCGTTCGCGAGTAATAATTGTAATCAGTGATCCCCATCACTAACGTTGTTCAGCGGGTTATCTGCACCTGTAAGCGACAAACGCTGGCCTTTTCAGTGTAGCGCACATGCAGCCACGGACATGTAAGGGCATGACACACCAGTTATTGGCCAATCTCATGTGCCAGAGCCTCACGTGTCCCTCTAGTAAGCCGGACTCGGACAGCGGGGCATGACGGAGTCTCGTTCGTTAACGGAATTAAGCTTGCAATGTGTGCATCTGTTCTGTAGCTGGCATGGTTGAGGTTGCCCCGTTGAGTCAAATTACGCCGTAGGCTCCACTCCTGGTGGTGCCCTTCTGGACATTCCTTTAAGGTTCAGCTTTGCAACCATACTGCCCACGTAAAACAAACACTTTGCCTTCATGAACGCTGTTTGGAGGGTCATGACTCGTGGGAATAACGCCGCCCAATCAGTTAACCTGCTAGAGAGATCCTTCGTTGCTCCCAAGCATGACATCACACTCCCTAGGAGGAAGGTAATGCCACTGTGGCGACCGTACTCCTGGGGGGCGACACAAGTGCACTGATGCCCAGCCACTGCTCGATGAATCTGCTGGTACATTGACCCAGACCACTACATTCCCATCGCACGCTACCCGGCCTGAATCTGACCCTGATGAAACTCAGGTTACCCTTCCCATATACAGTTCCATCTTACATGGTGACAAAGGGGAAGCTGCAGATGAAAGTGCAGGTTCGGCCCACCCGCCATCAGACACACCACCGTACTATCAGGGGCCCTGTGCCAGTGCCGTCGCCAACGAGTGGGCCCCCCCTGCTTGCTCAGGATCACAGCACTTGCAAGGTTGAAATACTGTGCAGTGAGATGGAAGATGGGGACGACGAGGAGTCCAGACTAGTACAGGGATTCCCTAGCGAGGAGACTTATTTGATTGTTTTCAATGTTGGGACAGCAATTTTTGGGGAGCACTATACTCTGGAGAATGATAGATGGGGCCCACCATACACTGGAACATTCCAAAGGTGGACATCAGACACTGGAGCAGCATTTACAGGGCCCATTATACACTAGAGCATTAGAAATGGGGCCCATTATGTTTGGAGCATTATTTGGGCCCATAAGACAGTGGAGCTTCATCCATGGGGACCAACATATACTGTAGCATTATGTGGAGCTCATCATATACTGTTTCAAACATTATATGGGACCAATGATTCTGTATGGAGAAATAGATGGGCCTCGTCATGAGATGTAAAAAGTGAAGTATTTTTCATTGTACTATACCGCTATTTCTCTGCCGTATCGGAGCATGATGAGTTGTGGTATTATGTGTTAAAGGGGCGCTCTTTCGCCCAGGGCACATGAAAACCTGGAGCCAGCCCTACCCCCCCACAACCTTAGCCAAATAACCCCCATTTTTCAGTGCGTAACTTGTATTATGAAGTTAATTAAGGTTGACCAGCTTAAGTAAGAAGAATTGATGCTTTTGGCATTCAAATGAGCACTGTAGGTGTGTTTCCTGTCCTCCTCTCACTGCCGACTTTTATTCCCCATTGACTTACATTGGGTTTCGTGTTTCGGGACGACCCCGACTTTTCCCTATAATCGGCCGATCTTGCTCGACCCGACTTTTGGAAAAGTCGGGTTTCACGAAACGAAACTCGACCATAAAAAACCAAAAGTCGCTCAACTCTAACAAGTATAGACAAAGAAATAACCCCTAGCTATAGCGCTACAAAGTGCCAGCGTGCATGTAAACATACCAGCCTCTAAGGGCAATATGATCAAAATAGTGCAAAATTAGTCCTTACAATGGTGGGGAGACAAATAGGACCTGCTTCCTACTCCAAAGCTCGTTTCGTTAATAATTTTCACTTATTGATAGATTCACGTTTTTTACAGTGGTCTGTACTCAGAAATTTATCAAAGCAGGCAAAATTTACTGATTTAATGTGTTAATTCGCAATTTCTCTGTAGCAGCTGGATGTAAGGCCTCTTTCACACATCCGTGTCTCCGGTAAGCGTGGTGACAATTTTCACATGTACCAGAGACACGTACACACGTGTCAGTGTGTTTCTGCGGACCATGTGTCTGTGTGCCTCACTTGTAGACATGTCTGTTTTTTACTGTCAGCATGGACGGCAAACGTCCCGCACACATTGATGTCCTCCGTGTGACACGCATCAGCACCAGGGATGAAGCACTACAGTAAGCGCTGTTGCCCGGCGGCAGGTGCTGAAGACGGCTCTCATCATTCTCTACTGCTCTTCCGGCGATCGGTGTGAGCAAAGGAGAATGATGAGAGTTATATTAAAATCCAAATGATGACAGCAGGTCGGGGTTTTTGGGCCGATTACTCCAATCATCCGACACTTGCTGCCGCTATTATCAATGACAGCAGGAGCAGATGATCAGGGTTTTCCTCAGCCACCGCCTGGGATAAAACAAAATAAATGAATGAAAAACCCGACGTGGGTTCCCCCCTATTTTCTTGAACGAACCAGGCAAAACTCACAGCTGGGGGCTGCAACCCTCAGCTGTCAGCATCAGCAAGGTTGGTTGTTAAGAATAGAGGGGTCCCCACTCTGTTTTTTTAAATTATTTAAATAAATAATTAAAAAAACGCATGGGTACCCCCTATTTTTGACAACCAGCCTTGCTAAAGCTCGCAGCTGGGGGCTGATATTCTCAGGCTGGAAAGGAGCCATCAATATAGGCCCCCCAGCCTAAAAACAGCAGCATGCAGCTGCCCAGATGTAAGGGGGATGACCAGACCACAGGTACCTGCATGCCGGGTTCGGAACTGAAAGGGCTGCATCCTCTGTTCCCGAGGGGAAGCCTGAGTGAGGCGGACCTTCTCCTGTTCCCGGAGGAAAGCGTTGGCAAGGCAGACCTTCCTGCAGACCAAGGAGGGCAGGGTGAGAGAGGTAAAAAGCGCACGCAACAGCGGGGGGATAAAAGCAGAAAGCACGCACTGCAAAGCAGTTTGGCGCCAACCCAGGGCAGCGCACAGCAGAGTGGTGAGCGGCGTGCTCGGTTTCCCCTTCCCCCACCAGAGAGTACCGATGCTGCGGGGTCCCACTGTCTATAGAGGGATCGCTGTCAGGAGAGAAGTCGGAGGTGCTGTAGCAGCCCAGAAAGAGAGTGACTGCAGTGCTCAGGAAAGCCGTGTGAGCAGCAGCAGCAGCCAGGGGAAGAAGTGATCTGTCCAGAGAGCACAAGTAGTGTGGAAGCCAGTGCTCATCGTCGCCCGCCTCCAACAGTGGGGACCAGAGAGGGAGAAACATGCAGTGTGTGCCCAGTGACCATCATACAGCAAGGTGCCAGATACTTTGGGCCAGTGAGTACTGCGCGTGTGCCGCCTGAAAGAGACCGGGTGCGTGACCGTTATCTACACCCTGATGTAGCCAGCTAATAATTGCCCTCAAACTTGTGACCTAACTTGATTAGTGATTATAGTTGCCGAGCCACGTTGGGCTCGTACAGGACTGTGGCCGGTACCCTTGTCAGACACTGCAGTATATGGACTAGGGGCAGTGGAACATACCGAAGACCGACCACTGTCACCAGAAGATAGGGTAATGTTGTTTACTGGACCCCATTGGAAAGGACATCGCGCCAGCCATTGTCGGCGCTATTCACTTCATGGACAGGGGAACCAGGGACTTTCATCTGAACCTCCGTGATCTGTACCATTGTTCTTCTACTCACCATATCCTTTTGCCATTTATACTGTTACTCTCTTGTTTAACCCTTTACCTCCATGCGTGGAGTATTCCCCTGTAAAATAAAACTGTTAACCCTTGCTCTGCCTCCTGCCTGTCACTGTATCCCGTGTTACCTGCTTACACTGAAAAGGCACTTCTATTAGATGTGCCAATTCTGGTCCTTTGCCCAGCTCTTCCCACTTGCCCTGTAGTGTTGGCATGGTTGTTTAATATTTGTGGGGTTGATGTCACCTTTGTATTGTCAGGTGACATCAAGCCCACGGCTTAGTAATGGAGAGGTGTCTATAAGACACCTCTCATTACTAATCCTATAGTTATATGTTAAATATAGACACAGCCAGAATAAAATCCTTTAATTGAAAAAATGACATAGACTCCTTTATTAATTTCAGTTAATCCATACTTGCTGCATTGCCTAATTCCAGAGAAGTCCTCAATCTCCTGTAATAAAAATAAAATAAAAAAACAACAATATACCATAACTGTCCATCATTCTGTCCCACGCCGTAATCCATGTCTGGCGGCTAAATACTTTTCAAACTGGACATTGCAAAGATGTGACGGTCCCGGCTGAAAAGCACTGGTGAATGAGCTGCTGAGAGTGCAGCATCATTCACCAGTGGTGACATCATCACTGGCATTTTCTCATGGTCCTGAGGTCACCGCTGTTCAGCCTGCCTCGATGATGTCACCGCTGAGACACCTCTCCATTACTAAGTCGTGGGCTTGATGTCACATGACAATACAAAGGTGACATCAACCCCACAAATATTAACCACATTTGACAACGATACAGGGCAACTGGGAAGAGCCGGGCAAAGTGCCAGAATTTGCGCATCTAATAATATGTGCCTTTTCTGGGCAGCTGCAGGCAGCTATTTTTAGGCTGGGGGGGGCCTATATCAATAGCCCCTTACCAGACCAGGCTGAGAATACCAGCCCCCAGCTATGAGCTTTAGCAAGGCTGGTTGTCAAAAATGGGGGGAACCCATGCCATTTTGTTTTTATTATTTATTTAAATAATTAAAAGAATATTGTGGGGACCCCTCTATTCTTGATAGCCAACCTTGCTAAAGCTGACTGCTGAGGGTTGCAGACCCCAGCTGTGAGTTTTGCCTGGATGGTTCAAGAAAAAAGGGGGGAACCCACGTCAGGTTTTTCATTCATTTATTTTGTTATATCACAGGTGGTGGCTGAGGAAAACCCTGATCATCCGCTCTTGCTGTCACTGTTATTAGCGGCAGCAAGTGTGATGGGAGTAATTGTCCCAAATGCCCCCACTGCCTGTCATCGTTCGGACTTTGATATAACTCTTATCATTCTCCTCTGCTCACACAGATTGCAGGCAGAGCAGGGGAGAATGATGAGAGCGTTTTCAGTACCTGCCGCCGGGGAACAACACTTACTGTAGCGCTTCTTCCCCAGCAGCCGTCCATGTGGTACTGATGCGGCACACGGTTGCCACTCGTGTGCCGCAAGTATTACATTCACAACACACGGACACAGATATCTCCGGTACTGTTTTTTCCGGTACGGGAACTAAATGGACGTGTGAAACCGGCCTTAGAAATAGTGGTGGGAGACTTTACACTACTGGGGCTGAAATTGCTACTTCTGAACTCTCCAGTGCTTTGTTTTCATCCATTTCTGGGGGCTTCTTGAAGTATGTTTGGGGTCATTGTCCTGCTGGAAGACCCATGACCTAGGATGCAAACTCAGCTTTCTGACACTGAACATTACATTGCAACCCTAAATCCTTTGGGAATCTTCACATCTCATGATGTATTGCACACAGTCAAGGCACTTAGTGCCAGAGGCAGCAAAACAACCCAAAAATATCTCTGAACCGCCACCATATCTGGCTGTATCTACTGTGTTCTTTTATTTGTAGGTCTTATTCCATTTAGGCAGATGTCAGCATGATCCCACAGCTGACTGTGACCTGCAGTAAAAAAGCAGGTGTGGGTCGATGACACTACTGCTCCCATTGGGCTATCTCTGCTGTCACTGATAACAGTGACAGCAGGTGCCGCTGATGGGAGAGTAGTATCATCTGCCAGTGCCTGTGCTCACTGTTAAAAAAAAAAAAGTAAAATTACATACATATTCACATAAAAATAAAAACCCACCCATTATTCTCACCTCACACCAAATCCACGACGCCCTCGTCTCCTAGAAATAATGTAAAATAATAAGCCAACATATACTCCCTGTCCACCATAGTCAAGGAGATCCAGATTGTCCCACGATGATCTGATGTGTAGAACAGTCACATCGGGAGATGTGACCGCTCTACCTGGCCGCCGGCGATACACTGAAAAGGGCTAATCACTCCCTCAGTGTATCAGCTTATCAGATCCGGTGCTCTCACTTGCGGCACCGCTGCATGGGAAAATTCTCACACAGCGGTAATGCCGTGAGAGCACCGGAGCTGATGAACTCCGGTGAACTCTGACGGCAGTGCAGTGATACACTGCGGGGGGGATTATCTCCTGTCAGTGTATCGCCGGAGGCTGGGTAGAACAGTCACATCTCAAAATTTTAAAATTACATTTCCTGGTGAATTTTTTTTCACCATAAAAATTTTTTCGACTCCTTCCAGACCTCCAGGGGTCAGCCAGAAAAATGCTTGAGTTACCCATTGACTTTTATTATACTCATTACTCAGGTTGAGCACCCATGCATTACGATTTGCTCGATTCAAGTAACGAGCACCCGAGCATTTTAGTGCTCGCTCATCACTATTTGCGACCACTGCCTCTCTTGAGTCTTTTGTCAATCTACAGTTTTTATGTTATAATAGGTCATTTCATTTTGTGGACACATCTGAATGATTGACATTGGTATCTGATGATTCCCAATCTGATGATGCGAAACTGTTACGATTTAATTGTTTCCACATCAGGGTGACTGTGTTTTAAAATAAATTTGGGGGTTCTTGGAATTTTGTCCCTTCTGCCCCATTCCTACACCTGCTTGGAGACATACGTTATTATCCCGATGACGCTTGCGTTTTTTCCTTTGCATATTGTTCTCTTCTAGTCGAGAAATGGATTCCTTGATTTTAGTAAATAAATCCTGATATTTGGCATTAGTGTTATATTGCTGCAGGGACTCCTTAGAAGATGTTATAGAAGTTTTGAGTTCCGACAACTTGCTCTCCTCTTGTTAAATAAACACATCGGATTCAGTGAACAATTAGTGAGGCTCTCATTCCACTCCTCTGCGTTCATTGAGGAATAAAATTGTAGGGATTTCTAATAGGTGCAATCCTCCAGGGATCATATAGTTATGTAAATAATTCTGTAAGGTACCATGATCCTACCACACTTTGGTTTCTTGAATCATTAATTTTTCAAGTTGGTGGAAACAATCAGTTATCAGGTTTTTTGAATCTAAAAGTCAGGAAATAGAAATGAAATGATATAATGCTCCATTGTGAAGGGTTTGATAGATTTGCACCTTCTCTTTTTTACCGATACATTAATTTTAATTTTTGATCTGGAGATTTATTTTGTTCTTGTTGTTCATCAGTTTTAATTCAGTTTTAAAGCGCTTAGGGTTTTGAAGACTTTGTCTATTTTTCATGTGATGTTTGTAATCTATCATGATTGTTCACTTGTATGCAGTGTCGGACTGGGGTACCAAGGTCCTACCAGTAACATTTACTTTGGGGGCCCACTTTTCACCTGCATGCAAATATTACACTACCCTCATTCACAAATGTACCTTTATCTCTATATAATAATAAACTGGGTAGTTTGATTAATGAATGTTGAGATGCTGCTTTTTTCTGTACAGAATCAATTGAATTATGCCAAGCACTGCCCATTCAGTGGGGTTGGTGGCTGCACAGGGGCCCACCGGGGGATTCCCCAGTTCTCCTATGGGCCAGTGTTGTGAGTTCATTTTTCCCTTCACCATTGAGGTCTGATGAACTCCCTCCTCTAGTGAAGGAAGGTAGTGAGACTGATTACCAAACACCTGGGCAGCTAGATGATGACTGGGTGGCTGGAATTGAGGACTGGATATAAGGCTGCCGATGCCCTTCTTCCTGGCTGGTGATTTTCCTGCTGGATTCTTGGAGACCAGTCTGATTCCTGCATCTCAAAGCTAAGTTTTTCTGCTCTGCTTTGTACTCTTCAGTTTTGTTTTTGTTTTGCCTTGTTTTTTGGGAGTTCTGCCATCCCCGGCCGGGGGTGAGCTGAATTCCATTTTTGTCTCTGATCTGTTGATCTTTTGCTCTGTCTTCAGAATATACCTGAGTGCTGATATAGTCTTTTGAAGCCTAGCGACTTCAGGGCCTGTTTTTCCTATCAGTCGGTTGGCTCATTTTGATAGGGTTTTTTGCGGATGGCAGACAGCAGCTTTCCTATCCTGTCCTATGTAGTTAGCTTGGGCCCCATCATTTGCTCAACCTATCTTTCTATCTGTGTTAGTGTTTTCATCTTGTTTCACCGTCATTATATGTTGGGGGCTGCCTATTGCTTTGGGGTCTGCTCTGGGGCAGTTTAGTTTTTGCCCTTTCTGTCTTTAGGCTATGTAGTTCTCCGGCTGTGATCGAGGGGTCTAGGGCACCGTAGGAACCCCCCACGGCTACTGCTAGTTGTTGTGGATAGGTTCAGGGGTCTGCAATCCGATAGCTGCCAACCTCTCTGGTTTTTCTGGACTTAGCTGGTATTTTGCTTTTTCCTCCTTCGGTGACTCATCATAACAGAATCACCAGCCATACCGCAGATCCTAGGGTACTCAATAGCAGGAGAGAATTGTAAAAAAAAAAAAAAAAAAAATCAGATTTTTTTTTTTGTGTGCATATTTTTTCCTCTATATCTCTGAGGCCGTAGGGGGAATTTTTCTCTCAATGGAGATGAAGCAATTGTCTGATCGTGTGGAGCAGCTCGCTGCTGAAGTGCGGGGAATTTCCGCCTATCTTGCTCATTCACATGCTGCTGAACCAAAGATTCCTACTCGTGATGTGTTTTTTGGGGATCGGTCTAAATTCTTGAATTTCAAGAATAATTGTAAATTATTTTTTGCCTTGAAGCCTAACTCGTCGGGGAACTCCGCGCAGCAGGTTAAAATTGTCATCTCTTTGCTGCGCGGCGATCCCCAGGATTGGGCGTTTTCTTTGAAACCTGATGATCCTATTCTGAATAATGTGAACGCATTTTTTCAAGCCTTGGGGTTGTTGTATGATGAACCTAATGCTATTGATCAGGCTGAAAAGACCCTGTTGGCATTAAGCCAGGGTCGGGATTCGGCAGAGTTGTACTGTCAAAAATTCAGAAAGTGGGCGGTCCTTACTACCTGGAATGATGGTGCCTTGGCAGCCCTCTTTCGGAAGGGTTTGTCAGAAACTGTAAAAGATACTATGGTGGGATTTCCTGTTCCCTCTGGTCTTGACGATTCTATGTCATTAGCCATTCAGGTGGATCGGCGTTTACATGAACGCAAAACTACACGAGAGATGTTGCCACCTGTTGAACAAGTGTCTGAACCTATGCAATGTGATAGAGTTTTGTCCAGGGAGCAACGTCAGGAGTTAAGAAGGCGTAATAAGCTGTGTTTTTTTTGTGGAGATGCCTCGCATATTATTTCTGTCTGTCCTAAACGAGAGAAACGGGTCGCCCCAGACCATCAAGAAAATTGCAGCTTTTTGGTGTTGCATAATTTGCATGATACCATTGTTCTGGGGTTTCCCTGGTTGCAAATCCATAATCCAGTTCTGGATTGGAAATCTTTGTCTGTGGTGAGTTGGGGTTGTCGGTGTGCCCTTAGTGATGCTCCTGTTTTATCCACCTCTCCCCAGTCACATGATGTTCCTGACTATTTGGCTGACTTTTATGATGTATTTAGTGAGAATGAGTCTGCGTCTTTGCCTCCTCATCGGAGTTATGACTGTGCAATTGAGCTGAACCTGGGGTGTAAATTCCCCAAGGGTCAGCTTTTCAATTTATCTGTACCCGAGCACGAGGCTATGCGATCCTATATTAAGGAGGCATTGGAGAAGGGTCAAATTAGACCATCCTCTTCACCCTTAGGTGCTGGGTTTTTTTTCGTGGCTAAAAAGGATGGTTCATTAAGGCCTTGTATTGACTATCGTGCCCTCAACAAAATTACTGTTAAATATCAGTATCCGTTACCCCTGATTTCTGATCTATTCTGATCTATTCTCCAGAGTTAAAGGTGCTTGCTGGTTTACCAAGCTTGACCTCAGGGGGGCGTATAATCTTATCCGCATTAAGCATGGGGATGAATGGAAGACGGCGTTTAATACTCCGGAGGGACATTTTGAGTACCTGGTGATGCCTTTTGGGCTCATTAATGCCCTTTCTGTCTTCCAGTGCTTCATGAATGATATATTCCGAGACTTTGTGGATACATTTTTGATTATCTATCTGGATGATATTTTGATCTTCTCCAAGAATTGGGACTCTCATGTGGAACATGTTCGGACTGTGTTCCGGATTTTGAGGGAGAATTCCCTGTATGTCAAGGGATCGAAATGCCTTTTTGGGGTACAGAGGATTTCATTTTTGGGATTTATTTTGTCTCTGTCAACTATTGAAATGGACCCGGCCAAGGTACAGGCCATTTATGATTGGGTTCAGCCCACTTCTTTGAAGGCCCTCCAGAAGTTTTTGGGTTTTGCTAATTTTTATCGGAAATTTATAGCTAATTTTTCTGGTATTGCCAAGCCATTGACGGATTTGACTAGGAAGGGTGCTGATGTGCTGAATTGGTCTCCGGAGGCTGTTTCTTCCTTTCAGGAGCTGAAGCAAAGATTCACTTCTGCACCGGTTTTGCGGCAACCTGATGTCTCACTCCCGTTTCAGGTGGAGGTGGACGCTTCTGAGATTGGTGCAGGAGCGGTGTTGTCCCAAAAAGATCCTGTGACATCTAAAATGAATCCTTGTGCTTTCTTTTCCCGAAAGTTCTCCCCATCCGAACGTAACTATGATGTGGGGAATCGGGAACTGTTGGCCATGAAATTGGCATTTGAGGAGTGGAGACATTGGTTGGAGGGAGCCAAACACCAAGTCGTGGTCCTTACTGACCACAAGAATTTGATTTACCTGGAGTCGGCCAAGTGCTTGAATCCTAGACAGGCTAGGTGGGCCTTGTTTTTCACACGATTTTGATTTTGTGGTCTCTTTTATTCCGGGCACTAAGAATGTCAAGGCAGACGCCCTCTCTAGGAGTTTCCTTGCTGATTCTCCTGTTGTGACTAAGCCTGCTACCATCTTAGGCGAGGGGGTAGTTCTTTCTGCCATCTCGCCCGATTTGAGACGTGCTCTGGAAGAGTTTCAGGAGGACAAACCTGAGCATTGTCCCAGTGGGAAGTTGTATGTTCCTGACCAGTGGAGGAAGAGAGTGATGTCTGAAGTTCATTGCTCTGCATTGGCTGGTCATCCAGGCATTTTTGGTACTAGAGATCTGGTGAGTCGGTCTTTTTGGTGGCCCGCCTTGTCTCATGATGTCAGGAATTTTGTGCAGTCCTGTGGGACTTGCTCCCGGGCTAAACCTTGTTCTCGCTCTAGTGGGTTGTTGATGCCTTTGCCGGTGCCCAGGAGGCCATGGACCCATATTTCAATGGATTTTATCTCTGATATGCCTGTCTCTCAGAGAATGACTGTCATTTGGGTGATTTGTGATAGATTCTCTAAGATGGTCCATCTTGTACCACTCCCTAAGTTGCCATCTTCCTCTGAGTTGGTGCCCTTGTTTTTGCAACAGGTGGTTCGCTTGCACGGGATTCCTGAGAACATTGTATCTGACAGAGGAGTTCAGTTTGTGTCTAGATTTTGGAGGACTTTCTGTTCCAAGCTGGGAATTCAGTTGTCCTTCTCCTCTGCGTTTCACCCTCAGACCAATGGGCAGACGGAGAGAACAAACCAGACTTTGGAGTCGTATTTGAGATGTTTTATTTCTGCCGATCAGGATGATTGGGTTTCATTTTTGCCCTTGGCCGAATTTGCTTTAAATAATAGAGCTAGTTCTGCCACTTTGATGTCACCTTTTTTTTGTAACTTTGGTTTTCACCCTCGATTTTCTTCAGGGCAGGTGGAGCCTTCTGCCTGCCCAGGTCTTTTGACTGTGGAGGAGAGAATGCACCTGATCTGGGACCAAGTAGTGGATAAGTTGTCTCTCCCAGGAAAAGGCCCAGCGGTTTTCCAACCGGCGTAGGACCGTTGGTCCCCAGTTTAAGGTGGGTGATATGGTTTGGTTGTCATCAAAAAATATCGCTATGAAGGTGGCTTCTCCTAAATTTAAGCCTAGATTTATTGGACCTTACAAGATTTTGGAGATTATTAATCCGGTCTCTTTTCGGTTGGCTCTTCCTGTCACATTTAAAATTCATAATGTGTTTCATAAGTCCTTGTTGAAGAGGTTTGTTGAACCAGTAGTTCCTGTGGTGGCACCTCCTGACCCTATATTGGTTGAAGGTAACATGGAATATGAGGTAGAGAAGATACTGGATTCCCGTCTGGCTAGACGGAGACTCCAGTATTTGGTTAAGTGGAAGAGTTATGGTCAGGAGGATAATTCCTGGGTCTCTGCCTCTGATATTCATGCTGAAAGATTGGTGCGTGCCTTTCATCGGGCTCACCCGGATCGCCCTGGTGGCATAGATGAGGGTTCGGTGACCCCTCCTCAAGGGGGAGGTACTGTTGTGAGTTCATTTTTCCCTTCACCATTGAGGTCTGATGAACTCCCTCCTCTAGTGAAGGAAGGTAGTGAGACTGATTACCAAACACCTGGGCAGCTAGATGATGACTGGGTGGCTGGAATTGAGGACTGGATATAAGGCTGCCGACGCCTTTCTTCCTGGCTGGTGATTTTCCTGCTGGATTCTTGGAGACCAGTCTGATTCCTGCGTCTCAAAGCTAAGTTTTTCTGCTCTGCTTTGTACTCTTCAGTTTTGCTTTTGTTTTGCCTTGTTTTTTGGGAGTTCTGCCATCCCCGGCCGGGGGTGAGCTGAATTCCATTTTTGTCTCTGATCTGTTGATCTTTTGCTCTTTCTTCAGAATATACCTGAGTGCTGATATAGTCTTTTGAAGCCTAGCGACTTCAGGGCCTGTTTTTCCTATCAGTCGGTTGGCTCATTTTGATAGGGTTTTTTGCGGATGGCAGACAGCAGCTTTCCTATCCTGTCCTATGTAGTTAGCTTGGGCCCCATCATTTGCTCAACCTATCTTTCTATCTGTGTTAGTGTTTTCATCTTGCTTCACCGTCATTATATGTTGGGGGCTGCCTATTGCTTTGGGGTCTGCTCTGGGGCAGTTTAGTTTTTCCCCTTTCTGTCTTTAGGCTATGTAGTTCTCCAGCTGTGATCGAGGGGTCTAGGGCACCGTAGGAACCCCCCACGGCTACTGCTAGTTGTTGTGGATAGGTTCAGGGGTCTGCAATCCGATAGCTGCCAACCTCTCTGGTTTTTCTGGACTTAGCTGGTATTTTGTTTTTTCCTCCTTCGGGGACTCATCATAACAGGCCAGTCCGAGCCTGCTTGTATGTAAAACCTAGGTATGTGCATTGAGAGTGTAGCTGGGATAAACACTGTAATTGTGGTGGAAATGCATCACTTTTTCCCTCACTTTTGTTACATGCATTTGTCCTAGTGTCATGCTATTTTATCATTTTACAAACAAAGTATCTTCAAATTTTATATGGGAAATGGGACATTTTTTACTTTTCTTTATATCGTTACGTGAGGATAAGGATAAGGAGTTCCTTGCCCCTGAAAAGAGAATTGGCTTTATGAGATGACCTACCTTTTTCTTATATTTGGTTGCTTTTTAGGCATATGAGAAAATACCGACCATTTTTCATCAATATGTTGGATCTGTTTTTGATCTGTGTATGCTTTTTTTATTACCAAGCTGTCTTTCTCGTTAAAAAAAAGAATTCCAGATTCTTCCTAAATAAAGCTCTCAGCTGACACAGTCTTTTTTCCACGAACCTAAAAACACTGATGGAACATGTATGTGAAAAAAGGACATTTGAATAGACATGTGATGTTGGATCATTTTCTTCAGTAAAATAATGACAATGTCTAACATTTATTACTTATTTGTTTATTGTGGTTCTGTTTATCTACTTTTAGGACTTGTGTGAAAATCTAATGTGGCCTTAGATCAAATTTATGTAGAGATAAGGAAAATTCTGATGCGTTTACAAACTTTCAAGGTCCACTATAATTATGCATAGTATGTTTTCTATGCTGAGATCCAGGGGCTCCACCAGATTGCTTGAATGGGCACCAGGCTGTCCTGGATTAGATTAGAAATTATCTGTCATTATTGGCTTGGCCAGAAGCCCCACCGACCCTTCAGAAATGATGTCCTTGGAAATAATTACTTTCCATTTATAAAAAAATCTAAACATTGTCATTTATTTATATGTATGAGCATGAAAATGACAGCACAGCAGCCCTTTTTCATAGATGGAGATTTTCGTAGACGCTGCATATTGCATGTTGCCTTATATGTATGGCTTAAAGTAATGAACTCATTATATTCTCAGAAACCCCCAAAAATGGGGAGTTTGGAACTCAGCTGCATTCTTTACTGTTGCCACAGTGATTCTAAGCTACAAACAATAAAAACTGGGAACAGTACAAATAAGGGCAGTATTCAGATGGGAAGCCATGACATTCCCTTCAGAGTAACTATCTCAAGAATTTAAAGGGAGTTTTATAAAATATCTCCATTTCCTGAGAGATGACCTTCCCTGTTATGACTTTCTATATTGCGCTGTCAGATGCGGCTATGTCACGTACAGTGCACATAGGAAACTGAGGAAAATCTTGTTTTCAGTTTGCAAACCTATTGTCAATATTACTTCATCCTGATGTTCTTAGTTTGAAAATAAAAATGAGAGGCATTATAGTGGGGACATGTCATCTATCCTACAGCTATACTTGGTTGTCTTTGGCTATCTCATAGAGAATAAGTGAAATAGTAGCCCATTTATTCGACCATCACTCCATGGGTATGTCAGTGTATAAAAGACATCACATGCAGATATTCTTTAAGCTCCCTACTCTCGCAATTGATAGGTACTCAGTGGTCTAGTAGTTATCACCTATCCTGTAGATTGCTCTCCTATACGATCCCTTGCTGAAGCTCCACCAGTTGTAAATCATATCTGCAGTGGCTTAGCATTGCTGAAGCTTCAGAAGCAATTGGACGGTGTCATCAGAAAACAGTGAATCAAGATCCAATTCTATTTCAAAATTTTGAGTTAAATACCTTGTAAAAAATCAATTTCTTCTGGGGCGCAGGGTGTGAAATCTCTAGCTGTAGTGCAACTGAGTGTTTCGCCTTCATCCATTCTTCCCAGACACTGCTAATCACAACTGACACTGCTAGATCCGTTGCCTATCTGTGACTGGCAGCATCTTGAAGGGAGGGGTGAAAGCGCTAAAGAATCACCCAGCTAAACTGCAAGCAAAGATTTCACATAGCACGCTCCAGAGGAAACAAATATGAATATATCTGCAATGGAGAGATGCAGAGCAAAACAGAAAAAAACGCAGCAGAAACAGGAACTCAGGGATCGCTACAAAGCATTACCTTAATTTTTTGAGCAAGTGACAGACACACTTTAAACCATCAATTTCCGCTACCTAAATGTAGCCTGTCCTATATTTAGGCTGTGTTGATGCCTGTTCTGATTCTGGGTCACCTTCTAGCTTTGTGGTCGTGGTGTGGACTCAGATGTTGATGCTTTACATTTCAGTAAGCTCTTTTCCAGTTAAGGCTTTTCTTTCAGTTTCCATCTAACATTTCTTAGGCTCCTGTTACTGACTATGCCTTCAGTGCTGACAGTTCCCGAGACCTGATTTCAACATCCAGAGGCAAAATTAGCTTTAATGCAAAATCCCTAACAGTGATTCAGAAGTCAGAAGTTAACATGTATGTTGAGAAACCACATCATGCGGATCTCACGGCTGGTACCAACTTGTCAGCGAACAACAACAGGGAGATCAATCCCTTCGCTGCCACTAGTTTGTCACAGGAACAGGTCGGTGCAATTCCGGTGCTCGCGGGACGGAGCACTCCTCTCTGTGTAGCTGTCCCTCTGAAGATGGCGGGGCCCAACCAGTGCGGCCTGTCGCGACAACGGTACTTGGGGGGATGGAGCGCGCCACTCACCTGACTGCGCACTGCGGCGGGTTGGCGCCAAACTGCCTGCGCACGCTTTGCTTTTAATGTAACCCCGCCTACCCAGGTCATGAGGTTGGTCCGGCTTCTCATTTCTTCATCCAGGCAACAGGGATTGGGATACAACATCAACAGTTCCGGACATGGTAAGCAGGTACCCGCAGCCTGGTCTTCTCCCTTACACTCCTCCTCTCCTTTAGCTTGCCATTCCACAGGTGAGAGTTCCTTCATCAGATGTTCACACTATTCCATTTCTCGCACCATACACTGCCAAATAAACTGGTCTTGATCACGAGTGGAAGGCATTCCAGCCGTCATCCGCTCAGTACGGCATAGTTCAGGTTGTGTCGTAGAGGACGGGAGTACATCCGGGCTCAACAGAGCAGCCATCTCTGGAGACCTACGCTGCTCACCTGACTGCGTACTGCTGCTGGTTGGTGCCAAACTGACTGATGCTGTGTGCGGGCTTTGCTGTCACGATCCATTTTTGGATTTGTGTCAGATTCCGGATGCTTGCATATTGGACCTTTTTTCCTTTCAGGCCGTCGGGAGTTGGTGTCAGTTTTTGCCCCCGGTGGCCGCTGGTGTTGCCACATGTTTAATTAGTCTGCTGGAGACCACTCCCATCTTCCTATATGGGATCACCTGGTGCACCGGCTGCCTGTTGGTGATACAGTTCATTTGGAAACCAACGGTGGTGAAGACTGGACCTACCTGGTGCAGAGGGGGTTCAGCTTATCTAGAGCAGTGGTGATGCTGCTGAAGAGAGGAGCTATCAGGAGCAGTGGAGCTTCAGCTGAATGTGGTCAAGTGGCTAACTCTGCTGTCCAGGAGCATTGGAGCAGAGCAAGCTAAGTTTTGTTTTTTAGTTGCTTTAACCCTGTGGTGTCTGTTTTATCTTTCCTTTCATGTTATTGGTGCTGTACACTTTTTTCCCTGTCTCACCTCCTGGGGAGGAGGTTGGGGGGTTTAACTCAGGGCTAAACAGGAGATAGGGACAGGTCAGGGACTTGGGCCTCACTACCATCAAGTGTACCCCCAAGTTAAGGAAAGTCAGGGCACCTCCTTAGCCTGAGGGGCAGTTCAGGGGCCCAGGTTCCATGTCTCCTGTTTTTTCCCTACTGCCCCGTGACATTTGCTTTCTATGTAACCCAGTCTACCCAGGTCATGAGGTTTTTCCGGCTTCTCATTTCTTCCCCCAGGCAAAAGGGGATGCAATCTCAACAGTTCCGGACCCAGCAAGCAGGCACCCGCAGCTGGGTCTTCCCCCTTACATACAGTATACATGCATAGAGGCCCATTTAGCTCACCTGATAATAGGGAACAAGCATTCATTTAAACTCTTGTTAGCGGATTATCGGCCTGTATAAACATGCTGGTAATCACCTGATGAATGAGCAAAATGCTTGTTTGTTGGGTGATTGGCTCATTCATTAAGATAATCATTTTGGCAGCTAATTGCTCTTTGCAAACAGGCCATGTGCTAACTATAAGGATACGTTCAGTATTTGATCCGTATTTTACATCAGTATTTCTAGGCCAAAACCAGGAGTGAGAGAAAAATGCAGAAATGGTGACGTGTTTTTATTATTCTTTTCCTTTGATTGTTCTTTTCTTGATTTTGGCTTACAAATACTAATGTAAAATACTAACCAAATACTGAACGTGGAACGTGACTTAACAATGATATTCTAGGCACACAGAACGATTGTATTAACAATCATTCTCTGCGCATAGAGTTCTGGCAAATAGGCCAATACTGGCCAATCTATACTAATAAATGCCCTAAGCAGCTTCCGGTTGTAACAACTTCCGTCCAGTTGTAACCGGTGACGTCACCGCACACCTCTTTCCATGTTAACCCTCAACACACACACTCCTCTCACCTTTCACCATCTCCACTCACTCTTTCACTCCACATACGACCCTTTCTCTCACTCCGTCTCTCATACTCACGCCGTCATCGCCGCTGATCCACGATCCCCGACATCTTCCGCCGGCGCCATCCTGGATCCAGATATCCTCCACGCCGGCGACATGTTCTTGTGGCGACGCCATTTTGGATCGGCGAAATCCCGCGATAGTCAAGATGGCGTCGCCGCAAGAACATGTCGCCGGCGTGGAGGACTTCGGGATCCAAAATGGCGTCGGCGAAATCTCGCGAGATTTCGCTGATGCCATTTTGGATCCCGACGGCATCCACGCCGGCGACATGTTCCTGCGGCGATGCTATTTTGGATCGGCAAAATCCCGCTATACTCAAGATGGCGTCGCGGCAAGAACATGTCGCCGGCGAGGACGACGTCGGATCCAAAATGGCGTCGGCGAAACCTCGCGAGATTTCGCCGACGCCATTTTGGATCCCGACGTCGTCCACGCCGGCGACATGTTCTTCCGGCGACGCCATCTTGACTATCGCGGGATTTCACGATACTCAAGATGGCGTCGCCGCAAGAACATGTCGCCGGCGTGGAGGACGTCTGGATCCAGGATGGCGCCGGCAGAAGAAGATGTCGGGGATCGTGGAGCAGCGGCGATGACGGCGTGAGTATGAGAGACGGAGTGACACGAGGGGTCATATGTGGAGTGAAAGAGTGAGTGGAGATGGTGAAAGGTGAGAGGAGTGTGTGTGTGTGTTGAGGGTTAACATGGAAAGAGGTGTGATGCTATCGCATCCTCCCGATGCGATAGCATCGGGCCATAATCTAGTTCTGGTATAAACAGCCAAATCGCAGTTGTTTAATGGCTATGGAAAGTAAGTGTAAATTGGCAATAAGTCCTTGATAATCATTTTATGTGTTAATTCTGGGTGCTATTCCCCACAGATACATTGCCAACATGTCGGAACATAAGTTACAATGTTAGCAAGTATGATCTGACTACGCAAATATGTTGGATCAGTCTCATAAAAGGGGTTAATATCAGTCTTTTATAACCCTATTAGAGTATGTGCAAACAACATCTTATTCAGATGAGTTCGCTCTGAAACCCGCCTTGCAAAGCACCACAAAAACATACAAAAGTATAAACATATGCATTTCTAAATAATATTTGTCGGGTTCTTATGACTTTAAAAGACATTGGTTGGTATTGTATAGTGGTTTTTTAATTGTTGGATCATGGCTGTTTTACTCATTTGCACAAAAAATGTACCGTATATACTCATGTTTAAGCCGAGATTTCCAGCACAATTTTTTTTGGGGGGATGGGCAGCGGGGTAGCAGCTGCAGCCGCCGAAGAGATCATACTCACTCTCCTCCGCGCCATCGCTGGTCTCTATCCCTGTATCTCTGTCACGGGGCCTGCAGCTTCTTCCTGTGTTTAGCGGTCACGTGGTACCGCTCATTCAAGTAATGAATATGCATGCGACTCCACTCCCATAGGCATGAAGCGCATATTCATTGCTTTAATGAGCGGTACCACATGACCGCTCAGCACTGGAAGGACCTGCAGGCCCCGGGACAACAGAGAAGCAGGGAAGTGCAGAGACCGCGCCAGGAGGGTGAATATGACGGGGGAGGGTGAGCCATGCGATATTCACCTGTCCCTGTTCCACCACCGGGCTGTGTCTTCAGCATCCTCTGACTGTGACATTCAGGTCAGAGGGCGCGATGATGTGTTTAGTGCGCTCCTTCTGCCTGAACAGTCACAGCCAGAGGACCCGGAAGACACAGCGGCACTCGGCGGTGGAACGGGGACAGGTGAATATCGCAAGTGCCAGGGGCCTGAGCCAGCGGTGACACTGGCACCTGGCCCCCATAGCGCACTGGTGTCCCCACCTGCTTAGGACACTGGCACCTGGCCCTCCAGTGACGAGAGGTGAGTATGTCATTTTTTAAAAATTTTATTTAATCGCAACAGCAGCATATGGGGGATATTATTCTATGGAGCATCTTATGGGGCTATCATTAACCTTTGTGCAGCATTATATGGGGCATATTTTAATATGGAGCATCTTATGGGGCCATTATTAACCTTTGTGCAGCATTATATACGGCATATTTTTGCATGGGACCCAACATGAACTTTATGGAGCATCTCATGGAGCCCATCATGAACTGTATGGAGCATTATATGGGGCTCCAGATTCAATATGGATATTCAAAAACATTTAACCTACTGATGACTCAATTAATTTTACTTTTATTGGTATCTATTTTTAGCTTTGAAATTTACCATTAGCTGCTGCATTTCCCACCCTAGGCTTATACTCGAGTCAATAAGTTTTCCCAGTTTTTGTGGCAAAATTAGGTGCCTCGGCTTATACTCAAGTATAAACGGTATTTGATTTGGTTTGGATTTGCCACTGTGGACTTCTCTGTGGATTTTTGCTGAATTGTTGTAGACATTTTACACATCAATTGCCATATGTGTGAAGTGAATGTAATCTTATTTGGGGACTATTTTGTATGATGTTGATAATTATACATTATAGGAAATCTTTGTACTATATGACTGAAATTATAGGGAAGCCTTGCACTCTATGACTCCCACATGAGGGAGAGGATGTCAAGAGCCATAAATGTCGAGATACTCCTAGTCCTCATTCAGGATCAACCTGAGTTTGGGACACAAGGGACCCAGGATACGTGGTCAGACCTAAACAAGATGCCTCGGCAACTGTTTTTAAATTTTGACAACAGCACAGGTGAAGTGTAAATCGGAATAAGGCACCCATATCCTGCAGGGTATGGCAAAAAGGGAGGCCCTCACCCACCCCACATAACATGAGGTAGATAGTAACCGACTATCTATCTCGCACTGTCAATGATGATGGGAACGAGGTCTTTTGCTGCAGCATGGCCTACCATTTGGACAAGGTTTCAGAGGAAAGACATTTTCTCACGGCGCTCACGTTGACATCAGAAAGGTAAAGTGAGAGTTCATTGGCTGTGAACTCGCAGAATCAGACTGACGACACCGTGAGCAGGAGAACTTTCTCACATTTGTGTAGCTGTCAAATAGGCAATAGGAGTTCACAGAGAGATATTGAGCACATGGTGCTCAGTGTCTACTGGATGACAGGCTGTATGGTCGCAATCATGCAGCCTGCAATCTAGA
Organism: Dendrobates tinctorius; assembly: GCF_039654945.1. NCBI lineage: Eukaryota > Metazoa > Chordata > Amphibia > Anura > Dendrobatidae > Dendrobates > Dendrobates tinctorius. The sequence goes on along the minus strand of NW_027361700.1, from coordinate 4,006,786 downwards.
TGTAAGAGAGCTAAACCCAATGTGGGACAAATGGATTAGCAGAATCTCTGCAGAAAGGTGAGGAATATTGTTGTTTGTTTTTTTAACTATTTTACAGAAAACGAGATCATCAGGGGAATGGGCGAGGTCGTAAGTATGGTTTAATTAAGATTATTAAAGGAGTTTGTGTCATCATTTCAATTAAAGGACTTTATTCTGGTTGTCTGTGTTTTTTATACAATGTGAAATACAAGAACTATGGAGCTAAACAACCACCAATTAGCTCATAAAAAAGTTTTTTTTCATACCAAAATGATTTAAAATGTACAATAAATCACATATATCATTGAACAATTGTCAAGAACAGAGAAATTCAAATGAGGTCACAGGTATATAAAAAAAGGTGTCACAGCATGGGCACTGTGACATGGGAGGAAACAAACAATTCAGAGAATCTAAGAAACCCCATATATGAAAATAAGATACCATATAAAGTGACAGTGCAATGATTCATGGTAAGGGGTAACAAGATCGCTATTTCTACAGGGTCAGTGACCTCTAAATCATTAAATGCAGTAAGGGAGTTAGTATTTCCATTATAAGTCCTCACAATGTCGGTGTCCATAGATGTAAACACGTGCCCCTACGCGCGTTTCGCTACAGTTTCCTCCAGGGGACGATGCACTGATAATGTCCCCAGTGTCCTGCTTATATAACCCATGAGTGATCATCTTGATTGGTGCATGTGTTCGAACATCCAGACGCTGCTAGTCGCATCATCCCCAGCGCCAAAATGGCGGTGCGGGTCATGGGGAAATTCCCGATGACGTCAATGACCCGCATATATCACTACATGGCGCCGGAATTGATGCCGCAGCCACAATCCGCATCACAGACATGTGCACTGATGATATACTCACTATACAATATTATCAAGCGTGCAAAGATGCCAGGTCAGGTCTGGGCAGCAATGCCATTCAAACTGTACATATGGATCCATTACCTATATGGTAAGTTTAAGCAGATGTATATAGAAAAAGGGGTACTTCCATCAATTAAAGTGCACGTGTATAAAAAAACAAAATGAAAATAAAAGATAAATATAAAAAAGTGAAAAAATAAGAAAAGAACTTAAAATTAAGGTAAGCTGTTGGGTCATATAAATAACAAAAAAAGCATATTACCCAACAGTAATCTGTGAAAATATATCTATATCACTTGAGTGAATCAGAATCTATACAAAATACATATTTATAATGTGACCAATGACATGAAAAGTATGGTGAATCATAGAATACAATGTGCTATAACATATAATATATAGGATGAAGATATCCCAGCGTTCAGCCAATAGGGAATTGCATTCCAAAAAGCGACCAGAAGAATATCCAGAGTCTCAAATTCTTAAGGGGATATTTAGAACAACGTTCCTTGAAAGTACAACACTAAACAAAACGAGACAAAAACATAGTTAAGAATATATCAAAATGACCATGATCATCAATCCAGAGACGACAAAGAACTCTATAGGTATTAGGAGAAACTGAGTTGCTTGTTTAGTCCCGCAGGCACCATTGTGTCTAAAGTTGCAATCCATCTACATTCTTTTTGCATAAGTACCCGTGTACTATCGCCACCACGAATTCCCATATGTACACAGTCAATACTCCATATTTTTAGGTCCCCAGGAGTACATTTCTGTTTAATTCTAAAGTGTCTGGGGATTGTTTTCAAAGAATCCATGTCATCCATGTCACGAGCGGCCTCAATATCCCTAACATGTTCATGGGTTCTTACACGCAACTTACGAGATGTTAACCCAATATAAATTAGGTTACAACATATGGCGTAGTAAACCACATGTGTAGTAGTAGTGCATGTAGTATAATCCCTGATATCAAAAGTCTGGAGGCCATCCGATGATGTGAAGGAAGTGGATCTCGTGTGATTTCTACAGGCCAGGCAGTTGCCACATGGAAAAAATCCTTTCTTTCTCCCCCTACTCCCAAAAATGGAAGGAGCCTTTGAAACAGTGGCTGGATACAAGTGTATCTTCGAAGTTTCTTCCCCTACGCGCCGTCATCTATGGGGCAACTGATATGTTTACACAATATAGGTTCGGTCAACAAAATGGGCCGGTGCTTTTTAAGGTCCGCATCATTTCCCACTGCTGGTTAAATGTGGAAATTAAATGTGTACCTTCATTTTCTTCATTGTGGGGCCAGAAGATCCACTCTGGATGTTTTTTTTAGCTCTTAGGTAACCTCTCTTGATGCTCCTATTACTGTATCTCCAATCTTTAAATCCCTGCCCAAGGTCCCTGGCCTGTCTCTCGAATAAAGCATCTGATGTACAAATTCTCTGAGCCCAGAGAATTTGGCCAGTGGGAATTGCATTGATTGTGGAGCCCAGATGTGCAGAAGATGTGTGTAAAAGTGAGTTAACAGATGTTTTTTTACGATACATATCAGTATGTATTGAACCATCATCCTGCACTCTGAGCTCCACATCAAGAAAAGAAATTATCCTTTAATCATAATCGTAAGTGAGTCTAATGTTGGACATGTTGCGATTCAAACCCATCATAAAAGTATCTAGATCCTTGGCAGAGCCCTGCCAGATAAAAAGAATGTCATCTATAAATCGAAACCATCCAAGGATCTGGGGGGCAGCGTATGCGCCATCCATTAACAAACCCCTCTCCCAATATCCGAAAATGAGATTTGCAGAAGGAAGGCGCACACGCCACTCTCATATCAGTACCATGTTTCTGTAAGAAAAACCAATCCTTGAATGTAAAGAAATTTTATGTGAGTATGAGTTGCAACAAGTTCAACACCAGCTAACGAACATCTGCATCCAAGTTACTGGCTTCCAGATAAAATTGTGAAGCTTCCAAACCATTTTCATGATGAATACTCGTGTAGAGAGACTCTACATCAGCTACAACCAAAAACGTATCCGAATCAAGAGACAGGCCATCATTTATTTTTCTAAATGGGGTTTCTTAGATTCTCTGGATTGTTTATTCCCTCCCAAGTCATGGTGCCCATGCTGTTACAACATTTTTTGGTGTACCTGTGACATTTGAATTTCTCTGTTCTTGACAATTGCACAATGATATATGTGATTTATTGTACATTTTAAATCATTTTGTTATTAAAAAACTTTTTTATGACCTAATCGGTGGTTGTTTAGCTCCATGGTTCTTGTATTTCATGTTAATTGGGAGCTCCACTGGGTATTACCCATATTTCGTCCTGATTTTTTTTTTTAGGATGTTATTGTACTATGGTATCTGTATCTGAGAGTTTGTATCTTGTTTTCATGCAATGTGACTATGGGGTTAGTAATGGGGGCGTCTTATTGACGCCACTCCATTACTAACCTCAGGGCATGATGTCACCTAACAATACAAAGGTGACATCAACCCCCTCCAACAATCACCCCACTTAGAGATGCGCCTTTTCTGTGGCAGTTAAGAGCTGATGTTTTAAGCCTGGGAGGCCAGTATCCATGACCCCTTCAAGGCTATTAATATCAGCCCACAGCTGTCTGCATAGCCTTTGCTGGTTATATATTAAAGGGCGACCCTACTTTTTTTTTAGGGTCCCCCATTTTAATAGCCAGAAAAGGCTAAGTAAACAGTTGTGAGCTGATATTAATAGCCTGGGAAGCTTCATGGGTATTACTCTCTTCCCATGCTATAAACATCGGCCCCCAGCCGTCAGTTTTTCCTCTGCTGGTTACGAAAATTGCATGTGAAAAATAATCTTAAATACATGTACAGTAAGCTGCACACACACTGTACTAATTGTATTTGTCACAGACCTCTGTATATCAAACTATTCTATTTGTATTTACTGTATATAATACATTTCTTCTATCCTGTCAGCTCCTGCAGTGATTTTACAGTGCACGGCAGATGAATTGTCGGCTTTTCAACTACCTACACTACCGTTCAAAATGTTGGCAAATGAATTGAGAATCTAGTCCAGACATTGGCAAGGTTTGAAAAAAAGATTTTTATTTGACATAAAAATAAGTTTCTCCTTCAAACTTTGCATTTGTCAAAGAATGCTCCCTTTGCAGCAATTACAGCATTGCAGACCTTTGGCATTCTAGCAGTTAATTTGCAGAGGTACTCTGGAGAAATTTCACCGCATGCTTCCAGAAGCCCCTCCCACAAGTTGGTTTGGCTTGATGGGCACTTTTTGTGTACCATACGGTCAAGCTGCTCCCACAACAGCTCAATGGGTTTGAGATCTGGTGACTGCGTTGGCCACTACATTACAGATAAAATACCAGCTGCCTGCTTCTTCCCTGAATAGTTCTTGCATAATCTTGAGGTGTGCTTTGGGTCATTGTCCTGTTGTAGGATGAAATTGGCTCCAATCAAGCGCTGTCCACAGGGTATGGCATGACTTTGCAAAATGGATTGATAGCCTTCCTTATTCAAAATTCTTTTTACCTTGCACAAATCTCCCACTTTACCAGAACCAAAGCAATCCCAGACCATCACATTACCGCCACCATGCTTGACAGATGGCGTCAGAACAACTGAAAAGATGCTGGAAGAGTGCCTGAGTCTCACAATTGTTCTTCTGTGTGATCCAAGCACCTCAAACTTGGATTCGTCTGTCCATAACACTTTTTTCCAATCTTCCTCTGTCCAATGTCTTTGTTCTTTTGCCCATATTAATCTTTTCCTATTATTAGCCAGTCTCAGATATGGCTTTTTCTTTGCCACTCTGCCCTGAAGGCCCTGCCCTGAAGGCCAACATCCCGGAGTCGCCTCTTCACTATAGATGTTGACACTGGCGTTTTGCATGTACTATTTCATGAAGCTGCCAGTTGAGAACCTTTGAGGCATCGATTTCTCAAACTACAGACTCTAATGTACTTGTCTTGTTGCTCAGTTGTGCAGCGGGGGCCTCCCACTTCTCTTTCTACTCTGGTTATAGCCTGTTTGTGCTCTCCTCTGAAGGGAGTAGTACATAACGTTGTAGGAAATCTTCAGTTTCTTGGTAATTTCTCGCATGGGATAGCCTTCATTTCTAAGAACAAGAATAGACTGTCGAGTTTCACATGAAAGTTCTTTTTTTCTGGCCATTTTGAGAGTTTAATGGTACCAACAAGTGTAATGCTCCAGATCTCAACTAGCTCAAAGGAAGGTCAGGTTTATAGCTTCTCTAATCAGCCAAACTGTTTTCAGCTGTGCTAACATACTTGCACAAGGGTTTTCAAGGTTATTCTAACCATCCATTAGCCTTATTACACCGTTAGCAAACACAAAGTACCATAAGAACACTGGAGTGATGGTTGTTGGAAATTGGCCTCTACCTATGAAGATACTGCATTACAAACCGGACGTTTGCAGCTAGAATAGTCATTTGCCACATTAACAATGTATAGAGTGTATTTTTGAATCATTTAATGTTAGCTTCATTGGAAAAAACTGTGCTTTTCTTTCAAAAATAAGGAAATTTCTAAGTGATCCTAAACTTTTGAGCGGTAGTGAATCTATGTAATATAAATACATATACAGTATATACATATATGTGTGTGTGTGTGTGTGTGTGTGTGTGTGTGCCACTGACATCTATACAGGGCACACCTAAATAAAATGGGAATGGTTGGTGATATCACCTTCCTGTTTGTGGCACATTAGTATATGGGAGGGGAAAAATTTTCAAGATGGATGGTGACCATGGCAGCCATTTTGAAGTCTGCCATTTTGGATCCAACGTTATTTTTTCCAGTGGGAAGAGGGTCATGTGACACATCAAACTTATTGAGAATTTCACAAGAAAAACAATGGTGTGTTTGGGTTTAGCGTAACTTTATTCTTTCATGAGTTATTTACAAGTTTCTCTTTGTTTACAACTATTGACATGTCGCAGAGGTTAACACGTGAGGAGCGGATAGAAATTGTGTTGATGTCTGGTGAACACAGTACCCTAATCATTGCAGCAGATTTCAATGCAAGACACCCTACGCAAGAAAACTGTCACTATTCCCATTTTATTTAGGTGTATCCATATAAATGGCCCACACAAAAAAGTTTGAACATAACGTTCTGTGTAAACTGAAGGTCCTGTTCCAATTTTTGTTTTGCCCATTCTGCAAATTCAGTGCACCGATCTGGCATCAGTCGAACATCCCTTCGGTGGATATTAGCTACTCACAAATGGCACCCTTACAAAATCCAGCTGCTGCAGCATCTCAACGAGGATGACCCAGATCGGCGCGCTGAATTTGCAGAATGGGCAAAATAAAACTGGAACAGGACCCTAAGATTAACACTTGGCTGAGTGCTATGCGATGTCTTCCCACATAGCAATCACCCGTATTCTATGGTAGTATGACGCCGGCCTAAGTGCTGCTAACAGTAGAATGAATATTGATTATAATTAGCCCAAATAAGGGCTGTTGTTGCAATTGAAAGAAATATTGCAGGTGTCTAATCCCTGCCTATATGCAGCTACAACTCTGTCCCTTGCTCATCAGCGCAACACCTCTTCCTTCTCTGACTTTGTCTGTTAGTACACTGTGCCAAGCATGGCATAATGGGTCTTATATAGATCCGATGGCGCTAAGCGGCCAGCTAATCACAATAATGCCACAACCAAGATGGCTATAGCATTACAGCGACTAACAGGCAATCCCGCATGTTAATTGACTATGTAACAAGCGCAAAACATGCTGAGCGGGAACTCAAACTTGCTCGCTAGAATTAAAAAATATTCATTGAGTAACGAGCATCTCGAGCACACTGATGCTTGAGCGAGTAATGAGCCATAACTAGTGTTGAGCGATACCTTCCGATATCGGGAAATATCGAATCGGATTGGTTCGGACCGATACCCCAAAAATATCGGATATCGCCGATTCTGATACCGGAAACCAATGCAAGTCAATGGAACACAAATATCGGAATGAAAATAAACCCTTACTTTCCTTGTAGGTTAATTCTACATGAAGGAAAACAACTAAGAATAATGTAGTATGTATTGGGGGAGGTGGAGGAGACATTAAAGGCATAGAGGTTTAGCCAAATCAAATGGAAAAGCAGGAATTTTTTGTTTTTTTTAAGACGTTCGGAGTTACAAAGATATTGACTATGTTAAGCTTTTTTATATTTTGTCAGATATTTATGTTTCACTACTTCCATGCTCTTCACCTTCTTTTTTACTTCTCCCACACTTTCTCCTTCATCATCCTCTTCAGGGTCATCTTCTTGGTCTTCTTCGGGGTGGTCTTCAGGGTCGTCATCTCCAGGGTCGTCGTCTTCTTTGGTGTGGTCTTCAGGGTCGTCGTTTTTAGGGTCGTCGTCAGGGAGATCCAGAGTGATTACCAAAAACCATTTCAAAAAGCGCTTGAACTTGGAAATCTAGCAGAAGGTACAAGAAGGCTGAGGAACTGCTGAGAACAAGCTGACGGTACTGGAACCTGGATGGGTAGCCGAAGGTACAAGAGCCAATGGAACTACCAAGGACCAACTGATGGTACTGGAACCCGGTTACTAAGCAGGAGGTACCTGTGCCAGAAAGCACTACCAAGGACCAGCAGACGTTGGTGGAACTCGGATACCGAGAAGGAGGCACCTAAGCCAAAGGCTCTGCCTGGAACCAGCTGACGTTACTGGAACCCAGGGGGACATATTCAAGATTGACTTCCAAAGAACCAGCTAATGGTACTGGAACTCAAATATGCAGCAGAAGGTACACATGAAAAAAAAAGTTGCAAGGCCGCGAGCCGGCCGGAGTTACCGAAACCCACAGTCCTACAGGGGGAGCTTGTCCTGTTGGCACTACGGAACCAGCCTTCATTGCCAGATCCCACAGCCCACATAGGAAGCACCTAAACTGCAGGCACCATAGAGTCAGCTAACCCAATCGCAACACGACAGTACAACGTATTGGAGGCAAAGTGACGTTGACACTACCCGGAAACAGCTGGCGTGCTGGAACCAGGCTGGGCAGGAGGGAGCACCCGTGCCAAAGACACTTCTGAGCAGCAACTGGTGGTGTTGGAGCCCAGGAATTACAGTAGAAACAGAGGGTAGCCAGAGGCCTAATTGGAGCAAGTTTAATATCTGTAGTAGTGTGAATGTGGACAGAGCAGGAGAAATTGCCAGACACACAGCAGGGGATCAGCTGACGTTACTGAACCCCAATAACACTGGAGCATGTGTTGACTGTGCAGATGGCACTTATGAGCAGCAACTGGCGGTGTTGGAGCCCAGGGATTACAGTTCAGGTGGTAGAAACATGAACACAACAGGAGACCTGGATACTGTTGCCAACCAATTATTTAATCTCGAAGAGGACTGGCAAATTCCTGCGAGATCCAGGCCTTGTTCATTTTCAGAAAAGTAAGCCGGTCAACGTTATCGGAGGATAGTCGCATGCGACGGTCTGTTAGTACACCACCTGCGGCACTAAAGACGCATTCCGATAATACACTAGCAGCAGGGCAAGCCAGCACCTCCAATGCATACTGGCTAAGCTCTGGCCATGTATCCAGCTTAGAGACCGAAAACTTGAAGGGGGGAAGAGCCGTGTGGGAGAACACTGAGAGGGCAAGACATGTAGTCTGTCACCATCTGACGGAAACGTTGCCTCCTGCTGACTGGAGCCGTCTGTGATGGTATAGACATTTGTGGCGGGGACACAAAACTTTGCCACATTTGGGCCATACTGGTCTTGCCTTGTGCTGAGGCGCTGCTTCTGCTCCCTCTTTGTGTAGAGCTTCCTCCACTGCCTCGACGCACTGAGTTGCTTTGTAAAGCACTAGCAGCACTGCTCTCGGGTGGAATGGAGAACATGATGGAATGCACCAGTGTGTCTTGGTACTCCTGCATTTTACGCTCCCGGTTCAACGGTGTTATGAGGCTTTGTAAGTTGTCCCGGTAGCGAGGATCTAGGAGGGTGTACACCCAATAATCAGCCTTGTTGAGAATGTGGGCAATGCGACGGTCGTTTCTCAGGCACTGCAGCATGAAATCAACCTTGTGCTGCCGACTGCCAACTGGCCAAGAAACGCTGTCCCCTGCTTGAGGCGTCATCTCTGCCTGCTCTGCATCACCCCACCCTCGCTCTACATACTGACTACTAGAGCATTGTGTACCTCCCTCCTCTGGACAGATGTCTTCCTCCTCAATTGACTCCTCCTCATCTTCCTCACAAAGTGTCCCCTCTCTAGGCCTTTGTAAGTAACCATGTTGCGCAGACTGTCCAGAAGGAGATGGCATTTGTGACTCCTCATCCTCCACCTCTTCCATAACCTCCTCCCTTAGTGCTTGCAGTGTTTTTTCAAGCAGGCAGATAAGGGGGATAGTCATGCTGACTAGTGCATCATCTGCACTCGCCATCCATGTGCAATCATCGAAGGCATGCAAAACGTGGCAGATGTCCTTCATAGAGGCCCACTTAGTGGTGGTGAAGTGTGAACGGCGCGCAGTGTGACTTGTTTGCGCCTAATGCAGCTGGTACTCCATTACTGCTGCCTGCTGCTCACACAACCTCTCCAACATATGTAACGTTGAATTCCACCTGATGGGTAGGTCACATATGATGCGATGTTCCGCAAGACGGAATCGGCGCTGCAGAGCTGCAATGCGCGATCTTGCCATGCTGGAACGCCGCAAGTGAGCGCACGCTATGCGGACCTTGTGCAGCAGTGCATCAAGATCCGGATAGTCCCTCAAAAAACTCTGCATGACCAAGTTGAGCACATATGCCAGACATGGGATGTGAGTGAGGTTGCCTAGGCCCAGAGCTACCACCAGATTTCGGCCATTGTCACGCACTACCATGCCTGGCTGGAGATTCGCTGGCACAAACCACACGTCGCTCTCCTGCTTGATGGCATTCCAGAACTCCTGCGCTGTGTGGCTTCGATTCCCCAAATAAATTAATTTCAATACGGCCTGTTGACGTTTGGCCACGGCTGTGCTCATATCGGTCGTAACAGGTAAGCGTTCACGGGTCCATGTGGGGGTAGACTATGATGGCTCCTGCAGCGCTGATTCAGAGGAACTGGAGTATGAGGAGGAGTAAATGTGTACAGACTGGATTCCTGCAATCCTTGGAGTTGGCAGAACACGTACAGCGCCACTCTCAAGATCTGTACCCGGCTCCACAACATTTACCCAATGGGCAGTGAGGGAAAGATATCGTCCCTGTCCATGGTTACTGGTCCACGCATCGGTGGTCAGGTGGACCTTGCTACTGACGGCGTTTAGTAGCGCATGTTTAATTTTTCCCTCCATATGCTTTTGCAGGGCAGGGACGGCTTGCCTGCTGAAATAAAAGCGGTTGGGCATGTTGTATTGTGGGACTGCCAATGCCATGAAGTTACAGAAGGTGTCAGTCTCCACCAGTCTGAAAGAGAGCATTTCAAGGGACAGTAGTTTTGCAATGCCAGCATTCAGAGCCTGTGCTCGGGGGTGGTTTGCCGAGCATGGGCGCCTTTTCTCCCATGCTTGTGCTACCGATGGCTGTAGACTGGCCTGGGAGTGTGAGGATGACAGGGAACGTGGTGCTGTGGGTGGAATGACACTGTGTCTCTGTACACCACTGCCAGAGGTTCTTCCATGGCGATCCTGTGAGGAAGCCGAATCAGCTGTGTGTGAGCTGGAGGAAGAGGCTACAACACGAGCTGAAGAGGTGGTAGGTTGGCCTAGGTCTTCAGTGTGTCTTTGTAACTCCACCATGTGCTTGGTTCGCACATGTTTCCACATATTTGTGGTATTGAGGTTGCTGACACTTTTCCCTCTTTTCACTTTCTGATTACACAGCTTGCTTTTGACAAAGCAAATGTCATCTGCAACTGTGTCAAAAAAGGACCAGGCACTGCAAGTCTTGGGAGCGCCCGTTTTGGGTTTTGGAAGAGGCATGCTCCTAATGGGTGCCGAAGTGGAGGCTACAGGCAACCAAGTCTGCCCCCTCCCTCTCCCTCCTTTTTTGGCCTTTCGGGGAATCTCTTCCTCAGAGCTGCTCCCACCATCTTCCTGTACCTCACGCCATGATGGGTCAAGGACCTCATCATCTACACTACCCTCTTCAAACGACTGCTTATCCTGGGTAGTCTCGACAGCACAGTACGCACCAGAAAGTGGCACCTGAGTCTCATCATCAGATGCGTACTGAGGTGTGCTGACCATAGGCACTGGCCCACCCACCTCTTCAGATTCAGAGAGACAAAGCTGTTGCGCATCACTGCATACTACCTCTTCTTCAAATTCTCGAATGCTGCTTGGCTGGCCCCCTCTTTCCAAGCCAACAGATTCAGAGAAATTCAGCTCAGCCCCCAGCCGGGGCTGGCAGACCACACAAAAAACTGAATAGACCAACAAAATCAAGTGTAAACATTAGCAGAAAAACTTAGCTTTAGATGACTGGAACAGAGCTGAAAACCAAGAGCTGACAAGCCAGAAGGAATCACCAGCAACTGAATAGGGCGTCGGCTGTCTTAAATCCAACCTGAGAATCCCAAGATCCAATCATCATCCCCATCCTCAGTTGGCAGATCTCCACCGATAAAACCAGCCGCACCACCTCCCGACACCACCAGAGGGAGTTCAGAAGGGGAACCCGAGAATGAATTCACAACAGGCTCCTGTCCAGGGCTCTCTGACTGCCTGGGCAATTTGGCAGGTGGTGAAGAGACAGATGGGTGCTCTTCAGTGCTCTGGACCTGAGAGGATCTGGAACTTATTGAAGTCGATGCGTTAGTTGCCATCCATCCGACAATGGCTTTAATTTGTTCGTCCCGCAGCAGTGGGGTACGGCGAGCTCCTACAAAGCTGCGCATAAAGGACTGTTCCCTGGGAAAACTATGGGATGCTGAGTCACTGGTGCCCGCAGCAGGCACAGAATCCCCATGTTCTCTCCCTGCAGAAACTCCACACCCACGACCACGTGCCTTACTCCCTGCCTTCTTCATCTTGGTAGACTGATAAAGATAGGCAGAAAAGTACTAAGGGCTTAGTGTGCTTATTCCTGAACAGCTGCTAACAGGTATAAGAAACAATAATTTTATAAAGTGTGGACTAGACTTTAATATGAGCTAATGTGGCCTACACAACTGTAAAGTGGAGTGTTTGGTGAACTTTATTAACTTTTTTTTTTTCACAGAAAGACACTGGATGTGCCCAAAGATGTCAAACCGATAGTATCACAAACTTTTTGTAGCTATTACAATGCAGGAAGGTAACCTACAAAGCAATAGATGAGGCTCCAAAAAATAGGCTAATACTAATCTGGCTGGGGCTGCAGGGCACAAGCCAGCAGAAAGGCTCCTCTATCTACTCCTATATAATGTTTGCAAATATTCTCGCTGGGTACGGATGGAACCACACTAATAGGAGAAATCTGGAAAAATGAGCAGCACTAATGCAAAAAATGACAATGTATGGGGCAGTGACACACGCTGAGTGGACTACAACCGGAGGTGGCTGCAGAACACACTACAGCGTGAGCTGCACTCACACACAGAGACCTCACAGACAGCAGTGAACAGCGCTGCAAGGCAAAAGAAAGCTACAGTGGTTGATAAAGTAGCCTGGGTAAAGCAAAAAATAGAGAAATCGTTAGGTCACACTGTCCCTCAGAACAGCAGCGTCCTATCCCTAACTGAATTCACAGCAGAGTGAACCCAAAATGGCGGCGGCGGCTTTTATAGTGCATCATGACATCATTTCAGCAGCCAATCACAGCCATGCCAGTAGTTACATGCCTAACATGCTCTAACAGGATGTGCCCACACTTCTTAGGATCCTCATTGGCTGAATAAAATCAAACTGGCTCATTGCATTATGGGACCTTCTGATTCCGGTATTCGATATACTAAAAGTATCAGAACTCAGTATCGGAATTCCGATACCGCGAATATCGGCCGATACCCGATATTGCAGTATCGGAATGCTCAACACTAGCCATAACCATCATGCTTGCTCATCACTACAAATTACCTAAAGCTTGCTTTTACAATTTTTCTGGGCCTGAACGCACCGTCATGAAAGAATATATTAACGAAAGTTTATGGAAGGGTTATATCTGTCTAATCCATTTCTTAAAGGGAATCTGCCACCAGGTTTTTGCTACCTCATCTGAGAGAGTAGCATAATGTAGGAAAAGAATCCCAGAATCTAATTATATATCACTTAGTTTACTCGGTGCAGCAGTTGTGACACAATCAAAGTTATTACATGTTGCATGAAGCGGAACAGAGAAATCTTACCCCACCAACAGCAGGCTTTCTGAGTACATTGTCTACTGCAGTGACCTGCTTATCACAGGAGGAGGCTTTGTCGGTCGACTTGGCATGCTAGTCCCAGCAGTGATAATATCCTACTGATAAAACCTCTATTATATGTAAACAGCAGCACGCAACCTAGTGAACATCGCTGAATTCAATGTTTTAACCCCTACCTCATGATGTCCCCAGATTACATAGCAAAATCCTGCTGACAGATTCCCTTTATTATAAACATTCTGTTTGGAAACTATATATGAGAGGCTTTAGCTTGTATTCTACCAATCTGTCTCAAATTGCTGAGTTGTTCTGCTTGAAGCTGGACTTGCACTGTGCTGACAGCAGAAAAGGGGAATTAACTTGGCAATGGTCCAGTCATGCCATTCCATATATCAACCTTCATTGGTAACCAGATACTCCTAAAAATAAATGAAATGGAAAATGTCTTTACATTGTTCCAATTAAGGGACAACCTATAAAGCACACAGTACATTATCATTCCCACTAATTTCTTATTTTTAACATCTCCAGGGCTTGAGGCCACGTGCTCATGAAAATGTGCCACTTAATAATCAAATAACTGAAGGTTCCTCAGAAGCATTTTTGATTACAGGGAAAATACAAGACAAACCATGCCCCCAACCTTCCTCAGCTGTTTTAGCAGTGCCACACTAAGTCTAGAAATCGCAGAAACTATGCTAATAGAATCCACATGGGTTCATGTACCGTTTAGAGCTAGAGGAAGTACTGTTCTGAATAACTGATAATATCTTTAGACATTTTACATAGAAAATAGTAAGGCACTTCAATACAAGTAATAAAGCAGGACATTGCTTTCTCCATGTATATAGAGTCAGTAATACGCTGACATTTTAAAATGCAACTACGTAACACATATGGAAACTATGATTATTTTTATGTTATATGTTGTGATGAGCGAACTTGCTTGGACAAGGTGTTGTTTGCACATGCTTGAATGCTAATAAAGTATCTTCTATGTTCAAGTCGCCATGGTTTCATGTCTCGTGGGTGTTCAACAGCCGCAACACATACAAGGATTGCCTAACAAACAGACTGCGGCTGTCGAGCACCCACGAGATATGCAACCATGGCAACTCGAACATAGTATTAGAGCACACCGAAGATACTCTGTTAACACTCAAGCATGCTCCAATAACACCTTATCCGAGCATGTTCGCTCATCACTATGGTTTAGATACAACCATTGGACTTCTATATGATGTGGCTTCACCCATACAGGGTTAGTCCATTCTCAGCTCTTCAAGACTAAGATAAGATGCAGATTACTCCATTTAGGCTTCAACCACATTCCTCCATCAGTCTCATTGTCCTACACAGCATGATACCCACACAGCACTCCTACACAGTAGGATGGTGCCCAAAACTCCTTCCATCTATAACAGTGTAAGGGTCGGCCAGGATACTAGTCGTGGCCAGAGACACTAAACTAAGCATCAGTGTCCAGGCCTTCCCTCACAGAAAAATACAATTCACTGTACGGCATACCTGCTTCTCCAGATTCGGGTCCCCCTGGGCACTTCCCAAGCGGCGATGGTCCCTCTCCGAGTAATTGAGACACAGTCCATGTTAACTGAACAGTTTCTTTACTGACAACTTCACACAATATATCCGCAGTTGACGCATCATAGGTTACACGTGTTTATTTGCTTCCTCAGCTTTCCCTACTTTGCTGATGCTTCTATACAGCACGTAACCGGACCGTCTTAGACTGCTTCCCAGCTTCTTCCTGGCCTAAACTCACCATGATGACAATTCCATCTGCCTGTTTCACCCCAGACTTGAAATCATCTGCCACCTGGTGTTGTAGCCTCTGACCCGTCAGTGCTGCTCCCTGTGAAGCTACAGCATCCTTCTGTTCCTCACTCCGTCCGACTCCCGCCCTTAGAGCATCCGCCCAGGCTACGGGTCGCCACAACTTCTCTACTGCTTTGGTCCACTAAACTGATGTCCAATAACCATGGATAACTTGGACTGTCGCTGCTTAACGTTGCGTGGCTGCTGAGCCATCCTGAGCCTATAACCCATGTAGAAACTTCTGGCACCCTGGCCCCATCTGCTCTAACTTCCTTCTAACCTAGCCTTAACTCCCGGCAGCCCCTCCTACACTTAACCCTATCCTGCTATGAACTCTAAATACTAAAGTGCCCCCCTCTAGTGTCCGAAGGGTGCACTATGCTTTCCCTATTTTGCAAATAGCAATGCACTAAATATTATCACAACTATGTGCAAATAAACACAACAATGACAATAGAACATAAATAAAAACAATGGTAATATCCAGAAAGGTGTAGCAGTACCATTCCATATGTGTGGTAATATATGTGAACATGTAGCAGTACCATTTAGCAATGAGCTGTAAATACAACGTTGAACATCTTACTTAACCCCCTTACTCTATCCCTTCCCTTTAACTTGGTCATCCCTAAACAAGCATATAAGAAACATTTTACTGTTACAACTATACTCCGCACAGGGAGGAAACACGAGGTAAACTATATACACATTCAAGAATAAATTGGCCCAGTGTGAGCCGAGTCCAATAAACAACACAGCACCGTCCGTGTTGCACCGAAAAGGATCCTGGTTCACAGTCCTCCAGGTGTAATAACTTCTTTAATAAAGAGTGACCCGCACTTTGGTTCCAGAGTGCTTTACAACGTGCTCCCCCTTCCCTTGAGGGAAGTACAGTATTTCTTTCATTGGGCTCCAGCTGAGAAGACAGTCTCCACTTTTCCAGCAGAATGGATGCTACAGGCGCAAGAAAAACAATAAACAAAAAAAACAAGCAACGCTACGCTCCAACGTTGTTAATGAGCAACAACGGCCATGTGTCTCTTTGACTGCAGAGGATAGCAGGGCTCCTTGCCCTATGGAGACACATAACAGTCCCAAATTAACTTAGGGTGCAACGTGCACAACTTTTAGCAGCGGACTTGTTCACATAAGAAATGTTCAACGGTGCACATCTCGTGTTGCTCCTTTTATATCCAAGGCCATCTCTGCGGCTGCAGAGGATGCAGATTGCTGCAAAGCAGCACAAGCAGTAGTGCTGGCAGGCTCCCTAGTGCCGGCTGACATTTGGGCCTGCACAGATTCCGGGAAGAGCCCCATCTTCATCTTCATCATAGTGAATGACCGCTACCGTGAAGTACCCACTGGGACAGTGCTCCTTAAAGAAGGAGACCCGATCCCCCTTCAGCAACTGGCCAAATTTGATGGATGCAACATTTATGTAGACTTTGGCGTCAGTCCCTTCCTTTCTGATGAAGCCTCGGTGTCGGTGTAAACCAGTCATCCACGGGTACTTCGCCCTGCCAGAGCGCCCCGCCAGGCCACAGCAGCTCTGTCCAGACTTCCCTCTCCCTTTGCTTTTTATCTTTAATGACTCCTACCACTCTTTTGCCTGGTGCGAATGGGTGGCTCCCAGAGCCATAATGGAGTAAGAAGCAGGCCGAACCGTCATCGACTGGGCTTGAGAGGTGGACTTCCCTATGGGGACATGGGGGCGGACGACGGCCTCTGGGACAGGGCTCTGCGGGAAGGACCTTCCCTCAGGGATCATTGACAAAGGCACATTCACCTGCTCAGACGAGGATTACATGATCGTGGCCTTCCCGGGAACGCTGGCCCCCTCTGTGGGGACACCAGCGTGCTTGGCGGACGAATGGAGTGCTGACTTGATCTTAACTTCCACCCGCGGTTCCTCCAGGGCAGACGTCAGATTCGTTCTCCGCTGAACAAACAGCAAGGGCTCCGGATCACCCGCTCTTTGGGTCCGACGCTGCACTGCTGGCTCTGCACGCGAAAAGTTCAGCTCCTGAGTAGATGGTAGCTTCGTTGGCTGCGGACTCCGCGGCCGAGGCAACTCCGCACGAGGACAGGTGGGGACCTCCGCTGATTCCTTGCTTGTCTTGCCAGGCTGGGCTCCCACTCTTTCCTGCCACCACCTCCACTCAATGCGGCCCATGCCCTGGCAGCTATGGATGCAGGAGTGCTGCATCATGGCCAGTTCAAGTTCACAAAATGGCATCGCACAGCTTCTTCCAGGATTTTCTTCTGGGTCCCACCCGTTTCCAGAGGGGTCCCCCTCCGACAACTCCACCCATTTCTTGTAAGTCAGTGGAAGAGGGTGGGGTTTTCTCCTCTTCATCTGCTCCCACCAGGGGTGGACGGGGGCATACTGACAGGCAGGTTTGGGCGCCAGGGGACGGCTGCAACGCCCACAAAGGACATGGTTCTTGTTGTCTACTTCTTCTTCACCATCTCCAGCCAATTCCACAGTCGCCATCTTGGTCACAGTAATGGTGTCAGACTTTCTCATCAAATAAGCCAAGTCCAAATTGGTAGTCAAGTCTGGTGTTGTCACAGAATCTTTAGTAGTCAAATCCAGTGTTTTGTCCATGTCCACAAAATCTTCTCCCTTCTCATCTCCAAAACCAGCGACCACTTGCTATTTTTTGAGTCTTTTACATGGGCACAGCAGTCACACACACACCATCATCAGCTCTTTTCTTTGTGGGTTCTCCGCAATGCGAGGTAGTCATATCCTGCTGACTACGCCAAATTTAAGGGTCGGCCAGGACAATAGTCGTGGCCAGAGACACTAAAGCATCAGTGTCCAGGCCTTCCCTCACAGAAAAATACAATCCACTGTACGGCGTATATGCGTCTCCAGATTCGGGTCCCCCTGGGCACTTCCCAAGCGGCGATGGTCCCTCTCCGAGGTGACTCCGAGTAATTGAGACACAGTCGATGTTAACTTGAGTGATTTCTTTACTGACACCTTCATACAATATATCCACAGTTGGCGCATCATAGGTTACACATTTGTGTTTACTTCCTTCCTCAGCTTTCCCTACTTTACTGACGCTTCAATACGACACGTGCCCGGACCGGACCGTCTTAGACTACTTCCCAGCTTCTTCCTGGCCTAACCTCACCATGATCACAAGTCCTTCTGCCTGTTTCACCCCAGACTTGAAATCATCCGTCACCTGGTTGAGTTGCCTCTAGAAAAGCATCCGGCCCATCTGTGCTGCTCCCTGTGAAGCTACAGCATCCTTCTGTTCTCACTCTGTCCGACTCCCGCCCTAGATCGACCGACCAGGCTACGAGTCGCCACATCTTCTCTACTGCTTTGGTCCACCTAAATGATGTCCAATAACCGTAGATAATTTGGACTGTCGCTGCTTAACGTTGCATGGCTGCCGAGCCGTCCTGGGCCTATTGCCATTTTGGACACTTCGTGCACTCTGGCCCGTCTGCTCTAACTTCCTTCTAACCTAGCCTTAACTCACAGCAGACCCTCCTACACATAACCCTATCCTGCTACGAACTCTAAATACTAAAGTGCCCCCCTCTAGTGTCCGAAGGGTACACTACGCTTTCCATTTTCTGTAAATAGCAATACACTAAATATTATCACAACTATGTGCAAATAAACATAGCATTGACAATAGAACATAAATACAAACAATGGTAATACCCAGAAAGATGTAGCAGTACCATTCCACATGCGTGATAATACATGTGAACATGTAGCAGTACCATTTAGCAATAAGCAATAAATTCAACACTGAACATCTTACTTAACTCCCTTACACTAGTATGATGGCCCAAAGTACTAATAGACAAAATTAAAAAAAATACTCACCTAGTCTCATTTATCCGGCACACTGCTCCGTTCTATTCAGTGTGCAGACTGAGGCTTGACACAGCAGACGAGCTAGTGAGTGGTGTCATGGGGCCTGCTGTGCTGAGAGTCAGATGCACAGGATGAATGGTGGCACATGTAGCCAATAACTTCCTATTACACTTTAGTATTCAACTGTATCTGCATCTTGAGGGAGACAGAAACTGATAAGCCAGGCAGTAAGGGTACCGTTACACCTAGCGACTCACCAGCGATCCCGACCAGCGATATGACGCAGTCAGGATCGCTGGTGCATCGCTAGGTGGTCGCTAGTGAGCTGCCACACAGGCAGATCTCACTAGCGACATCGCTGGGGACGGGGATGGCTACTTACCTGGCAGACGCGGCGATCCTGCGTCCTCCCACCCCGCTCCACACGTCGCTCGTCGTCACAGCAGGAAGCGCCGCAGGAAGCTGACGACGAGAAATGGTCCAGGAGCTTCTCGCGCGATCAGCGATAACCAGCGGGGGAGCCCGTCGGAGGTAAGTATCACACATAGCGATATCGCTAGCAATATCGCTGCAACGTCACAAAATCGGTGACTTTACAGCGATATTGCTAGCGATATCGCAGTGTGTAACGGGGGCTTAAGGGGATGGTGCCATTTGAAATTGAGCCCCCCATATCACAGCCTTCATAGCAGATGTGTGTTCTGCCGCTAATAGTGGTACAGCACTGGTTCCTACTCACTTCTTGGTCCTCTCAAGACAGTTAAATAGTCTGTTTGCTAAAATAAGCTACTTAAATTAGTGAGGAGTCAGACAGTGTTTAGGGAGACCAAATGCTCTCTGCATGTTTCCTTGCTAGCAAAGAGGTATTAATATATGCAAGAAGGATAACTGGCAAGAGGTAGACTTGATGTCTCTAACCCATACTAAGAACATCACATGGCACAATGGACATGCAATATATCTATGCCATATCAATAATAATCTGATATACACACAATCCACTGATATACAGCTCTGGCAAAAATTAAGAGTGATTTTTCTCTTTATAAGTATATTTTTGAGTAAAATGTAAATTGCTCTTTTATTCTATAAAGTTCATAATCATTTAGAAACAACAATGCTAATGTTTTATGTTAGGAAGAGTTCAGAAATCAATATTTTATGAAATAACCATCATTTTTAATCACCGCTTTCAGGCGTCTTGGCATGCTTTCCACCAGTCTTTCACACTGCTTTTGGGTGACCTTATGCCAGTCCTGGTACAAAAATGTAAGCAGTTCTTGTTTGTTTGATGGCTTGTGACTATCTTCAAAAAAACTCATACCATAAGATACGGTCTTCCCAAAACCCTGTCTGATGACAAATGCACATATAGCAGGATGCAGCAGGCTACCACTAATAAAGGCAAGGAGCAGCACAGGTGCAAACTACTGATAAAAACAACCACCCCACACCTAACAAACCATGGTGGGATTGGCTGCCTAGTAGGAAAAATGCACAGATAAGGCTTGCATAGGACGTCAGTCACACAGGCAAGTGAGATGCAAAGTGTCTGGCTTGCAGCCTATTAATGACGCCCATAGTATTATCAGGCGGGCTGCTCCAGCACTATAGCATGCAACACACAGGGGCAGACGCCCCAATAGACCAAGCCAACAAAAAGAGGCCCGGCTGCATCCTGCAAAAACTGATATGATAAGTGCAAAAAAATTAATGCATAAAATGAGTACATTAATTGAGGTATTGGTTAGTATTTTGGCCAAAATAGATTAAGCCTGTAAACTAGTCAAAGCTTCTCATATTTGCGAGTCCTAACACTAATATCAAAAACAGCTAACATAGAAAAAAATTCAAAAAAAGTCATACCACAAGATATGGCCTTCCCAAAACAAGCTATGGGTATGTCCTTCACCAGAAAAATAGGGGTATTCAGCAAAAATGGAGATAAAACTTAGCTTTTATTAAATAATAAAATATAAAAATTAGGACCCAAACATTAAAATAAACACACTATTAGGTGCCACAACTAGAAACACACAATTAGTGTCAAATTCTGTGCCAACCAAAAAGGTATAGTAGAATAGTGCTAAACATACGACTGTACCAAAAAAACAATCATTGCCATACATATAAAGGCCCCATTACATGTATCAATGTCCCAGTGATCCCACCAACGACGTGGTTGGAATCGCTGGGACAACGTTAGCTTATCGCTGGTGAGCTGTCATATCTCTTAGTTACCCGCTGTTTACCTTGGAAACAGGATATCGTAAACTCATTGGGAAAACATAGCATCCCTATTTATCATTATTATGGAACTTATGTGAAAACATATAAAGCTCCAAATACCCAAAGGATATTGGCAAAGGCTATAGTTAAAGTCATACCATAAACAATGGGGTCAGAAAGAGGTGATACTAAAGCGCCAGACAGAAGAACATACAGGCCCAATTTAAGTTAGGGAAGTTAAATTTATAGTTTCCTTATTATCATGATTGTAATTTACAATATAATGCCAGGGAGAACAGCACATAAAAACAGGCATGAAAAAGGGCAACGGACATGAAGTTGGATTTGGGGACGATCAAATAAAGACAGAAAGAACTGGTAAATGTAGTGTAGTGTTGTGCCTCACCATCCCAACTATTAAGAACTACACTAAAACTGACTCCTTCCTAACAGCGGAGGTTGGCACCCTATAAACCTGAGCAATTGGCGCCCCCGTTACACGACGTCTGTCCCTACTACAATGGCCCTATAATTTCCCTAACACTAAGTGAGGACAGTGAAATTCAATTGGATTCTTTGTTGACAAGATGACCAGCATATAATATATCTTGGGGGAAACAATTAGAATCAGTCCGCATAATATATGGGTAAAATCATCCAGCAACAGTGTCATACTTGTTTTATTAACTATTAAGTACTACACTGGTACTGACCCCTTTCTGACAGCGGAGTTGGAAAGACCAGCGCAAATGGCGCCCTTGCTCCACGACGGCTGTCCCTTCTACGATGACCCTATATTCACATGTGGGGAGAAGGACCCTAGCAGAGTGTCCGGGCCGGAACCAAGGGGACCGTTATCTAGGTTCCTAAGGGAACTGTACCCGGGGAGCGAAAGAGGGAGGTGGACGGCTGAGGGTGACAGAACAGCAAGGGGAGGGGTGAGTATAAAAGGGACAGGAAACACGCAGGGGGGTCAGTTGGTAGCACGGCAGAGACAGAGCAGGAGACTGTGTGAGTTTGAGAAAGCCGGAGCAACGGACACTGACCGGAGTGGAGGCCAGCAGCTTAGGGGACATTTACAGTGGCCTGTTGTTAGGAGACGCCGGGATTACCGACTAGAGACTACCGTTTCACTCCAGTCCGGAGTCGCGGCCTACCCACAGACATCCGCTGCCGATGTACTCCAGCCTGTCACACACTGTCCGCTGCCTCTCGCGGTGACTACCGCTCGACTTCAGCCCGCAGTTGCGGCCTACCGCGGCCTCCCATGGACGCTGCCGCCCAGGTGCAGCCCGCGGCTGCGGCCTGTTCATCAACGCTGACAGCTGCCATTCCCTCGCTGCAGTCAGCAGTTGGGGCCTGCTCCTCGCTAGCAGAGAGACTCAGTGCATAGCCGAGGCCGTGCACGTGGCCTGTAAACCGCCACCCCTGGAAACTGCGACACAACCCTGCTTGGGGTGACTGGAGTCTCCTTAAAACCCTTGACTAAGCGTGACCCCGCTATCTTCATAGGGGTCGCCACCTCAAAGGACCCCTTCAGGGCCTGTTGTGCCCCCTACTTCCCTGGGTGCACCCAAAGACGACGCCAGATCCTCAACAACTGGGCCCAGCAACTGCGACACCAAAGCATCTTCTTCAGAGATGCCGAGGGACGACAGAAAGGATAAGTGGCAATATAGACACTAAGGACCCGTAGTCGGCCATACCGCGGCCTTATAGTAGCCGGCCTCTGCCGGTGTAGTCGTACTCCCTTTAATAGTGTTTGGTTGTTTTGAGTCCCTGCGTGGACATTTATTGTTATTTTTTGTGGTTGCTTAGTTTAGCCCTAGTGGCATTCATTTATAAAAGTTATTTTCAAAAAGTATACTCAGTCTCGCGACTCGTCACTGCATCCTGTGTACCTGCTTTACCACGCACACTTCATAGAAAACAAGAATATGACAGTTGCTCATTGAGGCCTTTAGGGGCCACTGTATCAAGTTTATAGATCCATTTACTGTCATATACTTGTCATATGCTTGTTTTCTATGAAGTGTGAATATAGGGTCATTGTAGAAGGGACAGCTGTCGTGGAGCGGGGGCGCCACTTGCGCAGGGGCGCCACTTGCGCAGGTCTTTAGGGTGCCAACCTCCGCTGTCAGGAAGGGGTCAGTACCAGTGTAGTACTTAACAGGTAGTAAAACAAGTATGACACTGTTGCTGGATGATTTTACCCATGTATTATGCTGACTGATTCTAATTTTTTCTCCCAAGATATATTATAAGCTGGTCCTCTTGTTTTTTTGGTACAGTCGTATGTTTAGCACTATTCTACTATACCTTTTTGGTTATCACTAAATTGTGTGTTTCTAGTTGTGGCGCCTAATAGTGTGCTTATTTTAATGTTTGGGTCCTAAATTTTATATTTTATTATTTAAAAGCTTTATCTCCATTTTTGCTGAATACCCCTCACAATATGGTGGCAGTATCAGTCTTAGACTTTGTATAGTGATTTTTTTTTTTTTTTTAGTAACAGCATAGTCATCTGCTGGGGTTCTCCTGTAATCCCTATGGATGTGGTGCACTACTATAGTTGTAAGCATAGTTACTTAGTATAGGGACCCACTCAGATGTGTTTTGTCCACCTCCCCATCATGCTGAGCCCCTAGCTACTGCACGTATCTGAATGATGGACTGAATGGTGGACTAGCACTAATTTTGGGGCCACATGCAGAAGATTATATATTGGTAAACATACAATCTGTACACGTGTGGTCAGGAAGCATCACTCTGTAGTAAGTAAATTCAGAAAAAAAATCATAATTCTGCACACTGTCAGGACATCTGGAGAATTCATTGTCAAGAGATTATGATATACAGGGTTATCCTCTCCAGGAGGGTAAAAAGATGCTGATAAACCTATACATCTTCTTGCCTGTTGTCAGCCGAGCATGTGGCAAAGAGTTTGATTGCAAAAATAAGCTATCCAAATCCAGATGTAGAGGGAAACAGTTAATGCGTCCTCCTCACTCTGATTCCTAGGCATTTCCTGAGAAGCATTTTCACCCCTTCCCTTGGAATCTCTAAGCATGGAAATCTTCTGGGCTTTGTCAGGAGCAGAGGGCATAGGCCAGAGGGCTTCTTGCAACATCAGAAAGGAATTATCTAAAAGGATTAATCTGTCGTCCCATGTTATTAATATTTTTTACATGATAAATATAAATCAAGTACATTTTGTTCTTCACATTGTCCTGTCTTCTGAAAACTCAGTAAGTTTTGTAGTCCCTACCAGAGATTTTGGTAATGCATCAATAAGAAATTAAAAACAACAATATAGGTGGCTGTACCAATGACACTCATATCCGATTGTGAAATGCTCAAGGAATGAGAGTTGTCAGACAGGAATATTCCATACAAAGCATGATATTGGGATTTCTGGTCCTCTCCTGTTGTGTAAGTCAGCACTATGGTGAAAAATTGGTCCATTTCAGCATTCTCTCATCTATAGAGCCATTGATGAGTCATTATATGCAGGAGATGCAGAGTTAGCAGTCATGAAATGGACAGTCACTGGGGTAGACAGACAAGTAATGAGGAATTGGTCACATCTTCACAAAGTGGGACTGCAAAAAACACAGACTCCTCAGGCTTGTTCAAATGAAACTTTTGCTTCTCAGAGGCAAAGAGGTTGATGAATACAATAATGGTATAGTTCTTCAAATGCACAGTCTGATTTGAGTGCAAAACCAGGACACCCTGTGATGGCACTCAGAACTAACTAGCTTAAATATTCATAAATATTCATTCCACCTGTGATCGGATGGGGACTCCTTTACTGAAATATCTGCTCACTACTCAGCACTCTAATTCACAGAGATGGTAATTTACTTAGCAACTTGGACTCTCTCTAACATTTTACCTTTTAGGTTCATCCTTGCTAGGTCTTTCCACTACATACTCAGACATGAAAGTATTTTAGTAGGACCAACATTACAACTTCTTTCACAACTCTTTCTCAGGCCACTTTCCTTAAAGAGAATCTGTCACCCTATTTTTCGCCTGTCATCCCTTTTCTCGAATATGAGCTGCCAGCACCACCATCAGGGGCTTAGGCCGGTTTCACACTTCAGTTTTTTGACGTTAGTCAAAATCCGTCGTTTTTAAAAAAAAACGGATCCGCCGAAAAAATGGCGGATCCGTTTTTTTCCCATTGACTTGCATTGCGGCGGATTTTGACGGATGGTCATCCGTTGCATCCGTTTTTTTACGGATCCGTCAAAATTTTGGCATCCGCTGTCTTGAGTGGACGGACAATGAAAGGTTTTTTTGTGTGCGTCAAAAAAGTGGGTAGCAACGCTGTCCGCCATGCGTTATAATGGACGCTTATGGGCGGCGGATCCGATCACAACCGTTAATTGACGGAATCTGGCAACAAAAATCCTCTCTCTCTCCCTTCCTTCCTCTCCTTTTCCAGAGTCATGTCAATTTAAATTTCAGCAAAAAACAGCTAAAAATGGATCTGCCAAAAAACGGATCCCGTGTCATCTGTTTGTGGCAAAACGGATCTGTTTTTTCACAGTCTGGTGGATTTTGACTGACGTCAAAAAACTGAAGTGTGAAACAGGCCTTATCTACAGCATTCTGTAATGCTGTAGATAAGCCCCCGATGTACCCTGAAAGAGAAGAAAAAGGATTTAGATTATACTCACCCAGGGGCGGTCCTGGTCCGGTTCGGATCCGGAGGGAGTCCCGGTCAAGTCCGGCGCCTCCCATCTTGCAGCAATAACGTCCTCTTCTTTCCTGCCCGTCGCAGCTCCGGCGCAGGCGCACTGCTCTGCTTTGATGAGGGCAGAGCAGATTACTGCAGTGCGCAGGCGCCAGAAGAGGTCCAGCGTGTGCGCACTGCAGTACTCTGCTCTGCCCTCAACAGGGCAGAGCAGTGCGCCGGAGCCGCAACAGGCAGGAAAGAAGCGGACGTCATCGCTGCATGATGGGAGGTGCCGGACCGGACCACGACTCCCTCCAGACCTGAACCGGACCCAGACCGCCCCTAGGTGAGTATAATCTAACTCCTTTTTCTTTTCTTTCAGGGTATATTGGGGCCTTATCTACAGCATTATAGAATGCTGTAGATAAGCCCCTGATGACGGTGGCTGCAGCTGATGACAGGGGTGACAGATAACCTTTAATGCAGTATTCTCAAGTTGTCTCTTGAGCAGCTCACATCTCTGCAGTCTCCTTATTACCTGGCTGCTGGTAGAGGGGGTGGACATTCCTCTTTCAGTGACAGTTGCAATCAAGGTCAGTTTCCTTCTGCTAATGTCATTTTTCTGAAGTGTACGCTGTTATCACTACACTTGAATATAACAATAACAGGGCCTTTGCACAAGCACAGTGAGAGTATTGATTAGGAGAACTGCTATTGAAACTGTTATGTGGAGGCAGAGGCGTAGCTAGGATTTCAGCTTGGGTGGGGGAGGGGGCTAAAAATATGAGTGGGCCCCTAACCAGATAATCCTGGCTACATCTACATGGCGCACCCTAATTGTGAGCATAGGG
Organism: Dendrobates tinctorius; assembly: GCF_039654945.1. Lineage (NCBI taxonomy): Eukaryota > Metazoa > Chordata > Amphibia > Anura > Dendrobatidae > Dendrobates > Dendrobates tinctorius. The sequence goes on along the minus strand of NW_027361700.1, from coordinate 3,980,091 downwards.
GAACATCACCAGATGACAGCGCTGTGATTGAAAATAAGTCTATATACAAAACGAACACAGATATTACTATATGGAATCATATAGTGTTAGATACCAGACTTGCAGACCATATAAGAGATCACAGTACAGTTATAGATGGTGACTTGCCGCTGATGTTATTTCTGATGGAATCGTTCACTTTTCACATCTTTTCCATCTGTCCCAGACCGACATGACAACTTCTCCAAGCAGGACTCGGTTGCAGAGATTACAACAAGGATTTCAACAAAGACACATCTGACTTCTCACATTTCCATCACGGTCCATATCTATCCCCAACCTGCACAAACAACTCATTCTGCTGATACCCTAATACTGAGCCACTGCTGCAATATGTGTCCTACAGCACCTGCTGTGTGGGGTACAATAACAGCTCCTCTTATCGCCCACATAGTAATGCCACCACTATGCCCTTACATAGCAATAATGACTCCTTTGTGCTCTCTAGAAAGTAAAATTCCTCCCTAGAAAATATTAATGCCCTGTGCTAGTGCCCTCCACATTTTTTCTCTAAAACGTAATAATACCTCATATGCAACTTTGAAGGTTACAATACTCTAAGTGCCCCTATAACAATAAGGCTTAAGTGCCAAATTAACATTTAATAATGTCCCCTAAATTACCCCCATGTACAGCTCCATTATACACGGTATGGTGGGCCCACAGCTTTCCTTTACACAGTATGATGATCCCACAACTTCTCTATACACCGTATGGCTTACCCACTGCTCTCCTATACACAGTATGATGAGCTCACAGCTCCCCTATTGTTAGGGACGGCAGAACGCACTAAATAAAGATAATAATAAAGTGCGTTCGCCGCTCGGGGTCCACCGTGCAGTAGGTGTTACAACCGCTGCTGAGTAATGGCAGACGAGCAATATGGCGATATAATGCGCACGGGTTCAACTTCACCCGAAGTGCGCAGAGCGGGCTCTGTTCACACACAGAGGCGCCGCAACAAAAACATACAAAAAGGCTGAGCTTGTTAGAGTCACAGGCCTCAGGTAAATGCACACACGGTATAAGGTCACCGGAGCAGGAACTAAGACAGAGGGGCTGCGTCCGTCTAGACCTACCGTGTGTGCGGCGTCGCTACTGCGAATGCCAAGAAGGGCTGCAACTGCAGTGCGGCGCAGGACACTGCCACTGGACGACATAGCTACAAAGCAGGCGCTATGTCGGACGCTAGCGCAGAGGTGCGGTGTGCACAGTGGCCTAAGGCTTGCCACAGACTGGCGCAGACTACTGAACTAATTCCCTAACCACATGCGTAATATCAGAGGGAAAGGGTTTCATAAGTCAGTCACCAGAATCATACATCCGTCACCATTCACACATAGCAGTATAGTCTATACTAGCGCATGGTGGAACGGCCATGCGCGCTTTTCATAGCAGCCGGGACCTTCCGGAAGCTTCCAGATCTCCGAGATGGACCAATGAGATCTGGAGCAGGACCAGAGCACATGACTCCCGATCTCCAATGGGAAGTCGTCTCATGAGCATGCTCAGTAGGAGGACAGAGGGACTTAGCCCCTGGAGAGATTTGCTGCAAGGCAATCTCCTCTGCGGTAGATAAAGAGCAAGAGACCGCAGAATGTAAGGGTCTGGATTCCTGCAGAGCAGACGCAGGAACCTGACTCCTAACACCTATACACAGTATGATGAGCACACTGCTCCCCTATACACAGTATCGCGAGCACGCAACTCCCCTATACACTGTATGATGTCCCCACTGCTCCCCTCTATACAGTATGATGAGCCTTCAGCTCCCCTATACACAGTATAATGCCAACAGAGCTCCACTATAGAAAGTATTATGCCCCCAGAACACCCTTATATACAGTATAATGGGCCAACTGCTCCCCTATACACAGTATAATGCCTTCACAGCTCCCCTATACACAGTATGGTGGGCCCACAGCTCCTGTACAAGCAGTATGATGTCACTCACAGTTCCCCTGTATACATTATAATGGGCCAACCGCTCCCTTATGCACAGTATAATGTCCCCACAGCTCCCCTATGCACAGTATGTTAGGCTCACAGCTCCCTTACACACAGTAGGATGGGCCCACAGCTCCCGTACCTACAGTATGATGTCCAACAGAGTTCCCCTATACATAGAATGATGTCCTCACTGCTCCGCAAAAACACAATGCAATAGTTAATAGCATTTCGACACCATGCAGCGCCGGCACTGAGAGCCTCACTGCCAGGAGGAAAGTAACTTTATTCCTACTGGCAGCCTTGCTGTTCCAGTCATAGAGGCAGCATTGGCATGGTTTCAGTCACTGCTCTGTGTATAGAGAGCGGCAGCTGTAATGGTGTCCCAGCACTTACTGACAGCCGCCTCAGCATTCTCTACCACCCGGTAGCTATGCTACTGGTGCCCCTATAAACAATAATGCTTCTTAAGTGCCCACTTGACATTTAATAATGTCCCCTGGGTCCCCCCATGTACAGTAACAATGACCTCAGCATCACTGATGTCAGTAGGGGGTCGCGTTCCTCTGCACCACGGACTGGGGCACACAAGTGCAGTTCACTGGCAATCTGTCATGATCCAGGACGGGATTTCGCTTTGGCCCGTCCTGGTTAGACTATGGGTTAATTGTGCTGCCTCTCTCTGGCAGAAGGAGGCTATTTAATGCTCACTGGACCTAGATCTGGTGTCAGTTATACTCCTGCCCTCGGCTGAGTTAGTTGACCTTGTGCGTACGTGTGCCTTGTGCCTGATATCTTGCTTGCTTGTGTGGTTTTGATCCGGTTCTGTCCCTGTTACGAGTTCTGCCTGTCCCTCTTGTACTGCGCTACCTCTCGTGCATGACTCTCTGCTTGTGACCCGACTTCTCTCTGCTCGTCCCCTTGGTACCACATCGCCCTCTTGTGTATGACCTTTGGCTTTGTCTGACTACCTGTCTGTTTGTCCCTCCTGTGCCTCGTTTGCCTGTACTTTTGTGACCTCCGTTTTGCCTGACTCTGAGTTGTTGTATGGTGTTCTGTCATATCTGAAAGCAGGACGCTAAGCCCCGCCCCCTTGCAGTCACCTGACCATAGGTCCTGTGCCAGCTTGCTAGCTTCAGTGTCCGCAGGTCCTGTGCGTCTGTACTCTCCAGCTGTTACTGTCCCCGGGACCCCTACAGCACTGGTGAGTCCCTGCTCAGCGGAGGCTGCATGCCGGCGCTGTCAGGATCCTGATATTATAACTGACCGATACCATTTTTTTTTCTCTGCTTCCATTCACCTGTGTGTTGTGATGGATCCTATGCACGCTCTTTCTGAGCAGGTTAAATACCTAACCCAGATGTCTCAGAAACTCCTTGGAGAACAGCGAGTCCTGGCTCAGTCTCAGCAGCTGATGGCTGACACTGTGCAGGGGGCTTTTTTATCAGGGGCTCGGGATGTTATATTAGTTTCCCCTGAGTCTCCAGTGAAGTTACCAGATACCTTTTCTGGAGATAAAAATGAATTCAGAGTTTTCAAGGAGGGCTGTAAGCTTTTTTTTTTTTTTTCCTTAAGACCACACTCTTCTGGGGATGAAAGTCAGAGTGGGGGTCATTATGTCTCTGTTAAGGGGAGCCCCAAGCTAGGGCTTTCTCCCTTCATACCACGGCCCCTGACTGTGGATGCATTTTTTGAGGCCCTGGGGCATATTTATGATGAGCCTGATCGGATGCGCATGGCTGAGGACATGCTGATGAGTGTTTGCCAGGGGAAGCACTCAGCCGAGTGGTTTTGCTCCGAGTTCAGACTCTGGGCTGCTGAGGTCTGCTGGAATCATGCCGCCCTCCGGGGGTTGTTCCGTAGAGGCCTGTCTGAGCATCTGAAAGAAGCCTTGGCTCTCCACCCCCCGCCTGATTCCCTGGAGGAGGCTATGACACAGGCCGTCCGAATGGATCGCAGGTTACGGGTGAGGGGAGTGATGCAAACAGAGACATCATTATTCTCCCAAGGAAGGGGAGCCAGTCCTACATTGCAAACCATGGAGATGGGAACCATCGACCTCAAAGAGAATGAAAGGAGACAACGGCGCATGGGAAAATGCTGTTTTCACAGTGGCGATTCTGGACATTGGAAAAAGGATGGCCCCTCCCATCCACTAACCAACAAGCGACTGAGCCCGGGTGATTATCGTGAAGGTCACCCAGGCTCTCAGGTACCCTTTTCTGCCTTCTCTAAAATGTTGTTTCAAGTGGAACTTTGTTGTGGGAGTGTCTCCACATCCACTTCTGCCTTCGTGGATTGCGGATAGTCATTGAACTTTATTGACTCTGAATTAGTGTCCAGGTGTAAGATAGGGACAGTTAGGTTGGAGACTCCTATTCACATTGTTGCCATGGACAAAACACCACTGGTTAAGAATGACATTATGTTTCGTACTGAAGAGTTTCTCCTTAAAGTGAGTTCCTTGCACCAGGAACGTATTTCATGTTTTGTAATGAACAACCTGCCTGCGGGACTGGTGTTGGGGTTCCCCTGGTTACATTTGCATAATCCTGTGATTAATTGGGAATCTCGGGACATTGTTAAATGGGGTCCCTATTGCTCTGAGAAATGTCTTGTTTCTGTGTCTGTGTCGTCTGTGGGTCCGGAAGGTATTCCGGAGTGCCTGATAGACTATACGGTCATTTTCTCTGAAAAAGGGGCTGAGGTTTTACCACCACACCGACCATTTGATTGTGCCATTGACCTAGTTCTTGATGCTAAATTGCCCAAAGCCCGCTTGTATAACCTCTCGGGTCCGGAACGGGCTGCGATGAAGGAATATATTTCCGAGAGTCTCCGTAAGGGACATATTCGTCCTTCTGTTTCTCCTGTGGCGGCAGGGTTCTTTTTTGTAAAGAAAAAAGAAGGTGGTTTACGCCCATGCCTCGATTTTCGTGAGTTAAATAAAATAACTGTGAGGAATACGTATCCCCTTCCACTTATTCCTGATTTATACAATCAATTGTCCGGAGCTAAGTGGTTTTCGAAATTATATTTACGGGGAGCGTATAACCTTATCCGAATCTGGGACGGAGATGAGTGGAAAACCGCTTTTCTCACTACTGAAGGGTTGTTTGAAAATTTGGTCATGCCTTTCGGCCTGACCAATGCTCCAGCGGTCTTCCAAAATTTCATAAATCATGTATTCTCTGATTTGATTGGACGCTTTATGGTTGTGTATTTGGATGACATTTTAATCTACTCTCCCGATAAACAGGCTCACATTGGTCATGTTCGGGCAGTTCTCCAAAGGCTCCGAGAGAACTGTCTTTTTGCTAAACTTAAAAAATGTTTATTTTTTGTTCAGGAACTGTCCTTTCTGGGGTTAATCGTGTCTGCTGAAGGGTATCGCATGGATCCTAATAAGGTGCATGCCATTGTCGAGTGGGTTCAACCTTGTGATTTGAAAGCCCTGCAGCATTTCCTAGGATTCGCCAATTACTATCGTAAATTTATAAGGGGGTTCTCACAGGTGGTTAAAGCCCTCACAGACATGACTCAAAAGGGGGCTGATATCAAGAATTGGTCAACCGCAGCGGTAGCGGCATTTCAGTTTTTGAAAAAATGTTTCATGTCTGCCCCGGTTCTTATTCAACCGCACCCGTCTGAACCATTTATTGTTGAGGTAGACGCCTCAGAGGTGGGGGTGGGGGCGGTATTGTCCCAGGGACCTGCCACTTTGACCAATTTAAGACCTTGCGCCTTTTTCTCAAAGAAATTCTCCCCTGCGGAGAGAAACTATGATGTGGGGAATCGGGAACTTCTGGCCGTAAAATTGGCCTTTGAAGAATGGAGGTATTTTTTGGAGGTGGTTGTCCATCCAATAGCTGTAATCACGGACCACAAAAACCTAGCTTACATTGAGCCAGCTAAAAGGTTGACTCCCAGACAGGCTAGATGGTCACTTTTTTTTTCCCGATTCAACTTCTCCATCACTTTTCGGCCAGGATCCAAGAATCTCAGAGCGGATGCGCTGTCACGCAGTCTAGATCCAGTGTACCCCCCGGAACATCCATCCTCCATTCTTCAGCCTGGGGTGGTGGTGGCAGGTGTTTGTAATGTGTTGGAACGGAAGATTCGGGAAGCCCAATCTCTTGCACCTCCAGCTAAGCCGGTGGATAAACTTTTTGTGCCAGCTCAGTTTCGTCTCAAGGTCCTCCAGGAGTTCCATGACTCAGTTCTGGGTGGACATCCAAGGATCTCGGCCACCTGGAAGGACATTGCTAGAATATTCTGGTGGTCTTATTTAGCCTCTGATGTTGGGGAGTATGTGTCTGCGTGTGAGGTTTGTGCCCATGCTAAAACTCCCCATAACCGGCCGGCTGGGGAATTGGTACCACTGCCAATTCCTGAGAGACCATGGACTCATCTGTCCATGGATTTCATCACCAACCTTCCCCCCTCCAAGGGTAATACCGTTGTCTGGGTTGTAGTGGACAGGTTTAGTAAGCAGGCACATTTTGTACCTTTGGCAGCTCTACCTAATGTGGAAACATTGTCCAGATTGTTTGTTGAGCATGTGGTGCGGTTGCATGGGGTACCCTTGAATGTGGTGTCTGATAGGGGAGTGCAATTTGTTTCCAGATTTTGGAGAGCTTTTTGTAAGAGGTTAGGTATTGGTCTGTCCTTTTCTTCCGCCTACCATCCAGAGACTAATGGGCAGACTGAGCGGACCAATCAGTCTCTGGAGCAAATTCTGCGTTGCTTGACCTCAGCCCGACAGGATGATTGGTGTTCTGTGTTACCGTTGGCTGAGTTTGCATTTAACAACCGCATTAACCAGTCTACGGGTACATCTCCATTTTTCTGCAATTATGGGTTTCATCCTCATTTTGAAGAATTTTCCCATTTGAATTCTTGGTGTCCTGGGGCGGATGAGACGATCCAGTGGTTGGGGGAGGTATGGCGGGAGGTCCAGAATAGCATTACGAAGGCCCAGGACAGATTTAAATTTTTTGCGGACAAAAAACGATCCGTGGGTCCAGTGTTTCAGATCGGGGATAAGTTATGGTTATCCACCAAGAATATAAGGCTCAAGGTCCCCTCTGCGAAGCTTGGACCCAAGTTTATTGCTCCCTATGAAATTACCGAAGCAGTTAACCCAGTGGCTTTTCGGTGGAGTCTCCCGCCATCTCTACGGATCCCTAATGTTTTCCATAAGGCCCTTTTGAAACCTGTGAGGTCCGTTGGGGAGGGATCATCAGCTTCCCCGCCACCGGTTTTGGTAGACGGGCAGTCGGAGTATGAGGTGGAACGAATTGTCGACTCCAGGTTGGTCCGTCGTGCCCTTCAATATCTGATACATTGGAAGGGCTATGGTCCAGAAGAACGCTCGTGGGTTCCTGCTCGATAGATTCATGCTGATCGGTTGATCCGAGCCTTTCACGCCAAGTACCCTGAGAGACCTGGGGGTCCAGTGACCCCCCATTGAGAGGAGGGTACTGTCATGATCCAGGATGGGATTTTGCTTTGGCCCGTCCTGGTTAGACTATGGGTTAATTGTGCTGCCTCTCTCTGGCAGAAGGAGGCTATTTAATGCTCACTGGACCTAGATCCGGTGTCAGTTATACTCCTGCACTCGGCTGAGTTAGTTGACCTTGTGCGTACGTGTGCCTTGTGCCTGATATCTTGCTTGCTTGTGTGGTTTTGATCCGGTTCTGTCCCTGTTATGAGTTCTGCCTGTCCCTCTTGTACTGCGCTACCTCTCGTGTTTGACTCTCTGCTTGTGACCCGACTTCTCTCTGCTCGTCCCCTTGGTACCACGTTGCCCTCTTGTGTATGACCTTTTGCTTTGTTTGACTACCCATCTGTTTGTCCCTCCTGTGCCTCGTTTGCCATACTTTTGTGACCTCCATTTTGCCTGACTCTGAGTTGTTGTATGGTGTTCTGTCATATCTGAAAGTAGGACGCTAAGCCCCGCCCCCTTGCAGTCACCTGACCATAGGTCCTGTGCCAGCTTGCAAGCTTCAGTGTCCGCAGGTCCTGTGCGTCTGTACTCTCCAGCTGTTACTGTCCCCGGGACCCCTACAGCACTGGTGAGTCCCTGCTCAGCGGGGGCTACATGCCGGCGCTGTCAGGATCCTGATACAATCCTTTTGCAACTTCAGAAGCGCTTACTACCTGTTTAATAGGAAGAGAAAAAAAGGCATTGCAGCCCTGTATTAGCACCTGGTAAGCATGTTAACCATTGACTTTTTTAGCATGTTGCGTTTAAATCTTGTGGGTTAACACAGGGTGCCTCTTTCTGCGGCTGCATGACTGGCTTGTGATATCTCTTGTTTTTATCATGTCTGATATAAGTATTCTTTGCATATAAGTTGCATTGTAGATCTAACCACTTGGGCGGTGTTAATTATGATGTATAATGTCAGTCTATTGTCTGTATAGTGGTTTGTCTATATATCCATAAGCACCTTACTTTGTCTAATTATAGACTTTTCTTCTATGCCAGCATGTACTATTATCATCTGTCACAGCTATGTTGCTACAATATAGGATTTTTTAAGTGTTTTTGATTGATGTGCACTTTCTCTGTTGCAATAAAGTCTTTTTCACTTTGCTATTTAGTGGTTGCACCATTTTTGTGCCTTCTTTTCTCTTCATATATATTCATAGTCTAATGGGTACATTGGTAGCACCCTGTTAAGTGCATAAATATACTAGCTAGCGGTGCCCGCTATCTTTTTTGTTACTTTGGTACTACCTGTTTTAGCTGCCCCCTAAGATCCAGAGCAGAACCCCGCTTCTGGACCCACTCTAATTAGACGTATCATTCTATTAATCACAGTACATCCAGTTGAACACTACTTCCGGACAACGTATAACACAGCTTGAATTTTATATCTAAGGATATTCTTTCTAGTTTACGCAATGGAATAATTCTGATGAAGGTCCTGTGACGGACCAAAAACGTTCAACATTCATTTTTTTGTCTGGATGCACAATAAAAAGAATTGAACTTCTTTCGCAATTGAGTGCCAAGTTTAATCTTAACCACATAGTAAACATGGTCGCATAACCGCCTGATAATGCCATCGATATTGGAGGCTCATACAGCAGGCGCTTCCTGTCATGATTTGGCAGTCTGCAGTCACATAAAGTGACTGCAGACATTTATTTAAAGCCTTTATTAACTTTATAATAAATTTCTTATTAAATTATTAAAGCACTAATCCAACAGGGTTTTTTCACAGCTGGTTTGGTGCTTTATGCACAAGTCCCCTGCCCTGGTCATATACTCATCATCTGGCATAATCACTGGATTCTGGCACAGTTCCATTACCGCGGCTCCATCTTTTGAGCCCAGCTTCTGACTGTCTAGAAGTTAGAAACTACGTCACAAGCGCTCAATGTAAGTCTATGAAATACAGAAAGAGGCCAGAAAGAGGTCAGAATGGGTGGAGAATGAGACCAGGAGGTGTTCAGAATGAGCCTCTCATAGACTTACATTGATTGGTGACCTCCGCGCCACTCCATGAAACAATGGAGCTGCGGACAGGTCTCAAACTGCAGGAGATGGAGCAGAGCGGCGCCAAAAACATGAAAATGCCAGAAGGTGAGTATCAGACAGGGAGCTGGGAAGTTGGATTTTAAGCGCCACTCCAGCGGTGAAAAAAAACAATGCTTGAGTGGTGCTTTAAATGGGATGCAGATCATGATTACTGTGTGGGGGGCTTCTTATACTAATACTTGTAAATGACCCAGCTGGTAAGTATAAAAAGACCCCAACCTCCCCATCTTCAGCCTTCCCAGACAGCAGCTAGTACATTTGATGGTGTGCATATAATCTCACAACAAAACAGTATAATAATTAGCCCCCAAGCACCCTGTCCCCCCTCCCCCACCTCCACTTCAGCCTCCACAATACCCTGATCTTCTCACATTCACCCCCCAGCACCCTGTCCCCCTCACCCACCTCGGCCCCCACAATACCCCCATCCTCTCATATTCATCCTCAGCGCCCTGTGCCCCTCATCCACCTCCACCCCCACAATACCCCCATCCTCTCATATTCACCCTCAGTGCCCTCTCCCCTTCACCCACCTCAACCCCCACAATACCCCCATCCTCTCACATTCACCCCCAGTGCCCTATCCCCCACACCCACCTCAGCCCCCACAATAGTCCCATCCTCTCACATTTACCCCCAGTGCCTTATCCCCCTCACCCACTTCAGCCCCCACAATCCTCTCATCCTCTCACATTCATCCCCCAGCACCCTATCTCCCTCACCCACCTCAGCCTCATAATACCCCATCCTCTCATATTCACCCCCCCAGCACCCTGTCCCCTTCACCCACCTCAGCCCCCACAATACCCCCATCTTCTCACATTCACCCCCAGTGCCCTGTCCCCCTCACTCCCTCCAGGAACACTGTAAAAATCCAACAGGGATAACAGTTTATTGTAGAGTAGAGAAAAGGCAATAAAAGTAGAAAAACGTGGAAAAAAAAGTAGTTACAATAATTCATGTAAACTTCATGCTCTTTTCCTAGTTCCTTCATTGCCATATCAGCGGCAACAGCAATGGCGGCAGCAATGACATCAGCAATAACAGTCACAGTCCTCAAGCCGATTCCTGGACGCAAGTTCAGAGAAGAGCGACCAGAATGGTGACCGGTCTTCAAACCATGTCCTATGAGGAGCGGTTGCAGGATTTGGGAATGTTTAGCTTGAAAAAAAGACTGAGAGGAGACTTAATAGCTGTCTACAAATATCTCAAGGGCTGTCACATTGTAGAAGGATCATCTTTATTCTGCAGTGTGTATCCTAGAAGTGTGTATCTTAAAAGTGTGAGATAATATGAAAATATGAATTAATCCAGAATTGAACCAGAAGGGAACAGAAGGGAACTGGAAAGAGTCACTGTAAACAATGTTTCTGTTTGTTTCCACTCTAACCCCTATAATCCTTCACTTTCTGATAACCCCACTAATCCCTACACCTAGTAAGGAACTGTTCATCTCTTCTTCAATCCTTCCAATCCATCTCGCCTCTTCCTCAGATCTGTTCCTCAACATACAATCCTCGGTCTCCAAACACAGACAGCCCCCTCATGCCCTCTCCTGTTCCCACTTGCTAACACTCTCTCTGCTCCTCACTGCCAGCGATATCTCTCCAAATCCTGGTCCTCCTCACCACATTCCCACAGTCATTTCTACCTCCCATCCACAGCCAATCACAACTTTCCGTAACCACTCCAACCTTATACACATTCGCCCAGCCCCAGCTTCCCCAGTCCCACTAACAGGAGCTCTGTGGAACGCTCGCTCTGTCTGCAACAAACTTTCTTTCATCCATGATCTTTTTATTACTAACAAACTTTCCTTCCTCGCCATCACCGAAACCTGGCTCACCTCCTCTGACACAGCCTTTCCTGCTGCACTCTCATATGGTGGATTCCACCTTTCCCACACCCCCTGCCCCAGCTGCAAGCATGGTGGAGGAGTTGGTTTTCTCCTGTCAGATAACTGCTCCTTCACCCCAATCACACCGCCGCCCTCTGTTACCCTCCCTTCCTTCGAGGTGCACTCTGTGCACATCTACTCCCCCTCCAACCTCCAACTAGCTGTCATATACCGCCCTCCAGGGTCAGCCACCACCTTCTTTGACCACTTCACCACCTGGCTACTCCATTTCCTTTCCACTGATATCCCCACTATCATCTTGGGCAACTTCAATATCCCCATTGACACTTCCCTCTCAGCTGCCACTAAACTTCTATCTCTCACTTCCTCCTTCGGCCTCACTCAATGGTCTTCTGCAGCTGCTCACAAAGATGGCCACACACTAGACCTCATCTTCACCCGCCTCTGCTCCCTATCTAGCCTCTCTAACTCACCTCTTCCTCTCTCTGACCACAACCTTCTTACATTCTCTTCCCTCTCCTCCTCAGGTCCACAATCCCCACCTAAAAACTCGCACACCCTCGCAGAAATCTTCAACCCCTCAATCTACACTCACTGTCTGAATCCCTCCTCCCTCTTACAGACATAAGTTCCCTACACAATGCGGATGCCGCTGCCACTCTATATAACACCACAATAGCTGTAGCTTTGGAATCAGTTGCCCCTCTCAAACATACCAAAACTTGCAAAATCAGCAGACAGCCCTGGCACACCAGTCTGACCAAAGAACTGAGGCGGGCTTGCAGAGCTGCTGAGCGGAGAAGGAAAAAATCCCACTCCAATGAGGACTTCATTACATTCAAACAGTCCCTCACTACTTTCAAGGCCACACTCGCTGCAGCAAAACAAACCTACTTCTCATCTCTCATATCCTCCCTGTCTCACAACCCTAAACAGTTATTCAACACCTTCAATTCTCTCCTCCGCCCCCCAGCACCTCCTCCCTCTCCACTCATCTCAGCTGAAGACTTTGCCTCATTTTCAAGGAGAAGATTGATAACATCAGAGACAGTTTTGTTCAACAACCCCCAGTGCCCTTCCTCCTACCTGCCCTGCCCTCCTCCCCCAATACCAACTTCTCCACCATTACAGAAGATCGACTCTCCACTCTACTCTCAAGATCACATCTCACTACCTGTGCACTTGACCCAACCTCACCACAGTCTTCATCCCAACCCTAACCCATCTCTTCAACCTATCACTAACAACTGGTGTTTTCCCCTCAAGATTTAAACATGCCTCAATCTTGACCCATCCTCTGTATCTAGCTATCGCCCTATATCACTTCTCCCCTATGCCTCAAAACTACTGGAACAACACGTCCATCTTGAACTATCCTCCCACCTCTCTTCTTGCTCCTTCCTTGACCACTTGCAATCCGGCTTCCGGTCACACCACTCCACTGAAACTGCCCTAACTAAGGTCAACAATGACCTACTAGCCGCCAAGGCCAAGCAACACTACTCTGTCCTCCTCCTGCTGGACCTGTCCTCTGCCTTTGACACAGTGGACCATTCCCTATTACTACAGACCCTCTCATCTCTTGGTATCACAGACTTGGCCCTATCTTGGATTGCATCATACTTAGCAGACCGGACATTCAGCGTCTCCCATTCGCACACCACCTCCTCACTGCGCCCCCTATCTGTCGGAGTCCCGCAAGGTTCAGTCCTAGGGCCCCTGCTCTTTTCCGTTTACACGTTCGGCCTCGGACAGCTCATAGAATCTCATGGCTTTCAGTGTCATCTCTATGCTGATGATACACAGATCTACATCTCTGGACCAGATATCACCTCCCTACTAAACAGAATCCCTCAATGTCTGTCTGCTATTTCATCCTTCTTCTCCGCTAGATTTCTAAAACTTAATATGGACAAAACAGAATTAATCATCTTTCGCCCATCTCACGTGACCCCCCCAACAGACTTACCCATTGAAGTAAACGGCTGTCCACTCTCTCCAGTCCCACAAGCTCGCTGCCTCGGGGTTATCCTTGACACTGATCTCTCTTTCAAACCACATATCCAAGCCCTTTCCGCTTCCTGCCGACTTCAACTCAAAAATATTTCACGGATCCGTACATTCCTCAAACAAGAATCTGCAAAAACCCTAGTCCATGCCCTCATCATCTCCCGCCTTGACTACTGCAACCTCCTGCTCTGTGGCCTCCCCTCTAACACTCTCGCACCCCTCCAATCTATTCTTTACTCTGCTGCCTGACTAATCCACCTGTCCCCCCGCTATTCCCCGGCCTCTCCCCTCTGTCAATCCCTGCACCGGCTACCCAAAGACTCCAGTTCAAAACCCTAACCATGACATACAAAGCCATCCACAGCCTGAGTCCTCCGTACATCTGTGACCCAGTCTCCCGGTACTTACCTGCACGAAACCTCCGATCCTCACAAGATCTCCTTCTGTACTCCCCTCTTATCTCCTCTTCCCACAATCGCATACAAGATTTCTCCCAAGCATTCCCTCTACTCTGGAACTCTCTACCACAACATATCAAACTCTTGCCTACCATGGAGACCTTCAAAAAGAACTTGTAGACCTACAACTTGCAGTAACCACCGATCCACCAAACCGCTGCATGACCAGTTCTACCCTCGCCTACTGTATCCTCACCCATCCTGTTGTAGATTGTGAGCCCTCGCGGGCAGGGTCCTCTCTCATCCTGTACCAGTCGTGACTTGTATTGTTTAAGATTACTGTACTTGTATGTATTATGTATACCCCTCCTCACATGTAAAGCGCCATGGAATAAATGGCGCTATAATAATAAATAATAATAATTCTCATTTGCTCAAGGATAGACTAGAAGTAATGAGATGTAACTGAATGGGAAGAGACACAGATTAGATATTAGAAAAGACTTTTTGACAGTGAGGGTGATCAATGAGTGGAAAGGGCTGACACAAGAGGTGGTGATTTCTCCTTCAATGAAAGTCTTCACTCAGAGGCTGGATAGACATCTGTCTGGGATGATTTAGTAAATTCTGCTCTGAGCAGTGGGTTGGACCAGATGACCCATGAGGTCCCTTCCAACTCTACCATTCTATAGTCCTCGGTGGGGCACTACTCAGTACCGGTGCCCGCTTCAATGCTGGTGGGTCCGGAGAAGCAGTCTTTACTTTTCCCCTCCTGGGATATGGTCATCTCCTAGTTACTGCAGAACACCTTGCCCTGGACAAGCCTGTCCAGGCACTGACTGGAACAGGAACTTCCCGTTCCTTTTGGGGCTATTAGCCCAACCCCCTGGGTTAACCCCTTCTGTCCCTGCCTCTAACATGTGCAAACAAATATGACAGTGTAAAGCACAGAGAACAATACAGAGTAAACGGTGCATTGCACATTGCATTAACACCAGCAAAACATTAATGTATATACATACACCACTCGGGTGACACATACAGTGCACAGGCCCGGCACAAGGGGGGAGAAGGGGGCAGACGAGGGTCTCTGCCACCTGCTTACACCCCTCCCCCCTAAAACATGGCTGTCCCCGGCCATGACAACCTCCAGATGGGTAAAACAGTGATAAAACATCAGAGTAACAAATTTCAGTTACAGCAAATGTAAGAGTCCCAGTCTCTTGCTCAAAACGGGTCTGCCGGACCAAACTCTCTCCCTCCCCCCTTTGACCAGACCATGGGCCTAACAGCAAATAGGTGCACTGGGCTTCAACAGGGGTCAGTCCAAGGTAAAGGGCTTCTTTGCCACAGCAGCACACACAGTCAGTTAACCCTCATAGGGTTGTCAGGCCCATGATCCAGCAAGGGATGTTCAAACATGCACAAATAACTTGGAGAAGGGGAAAACAAACAGTACTTCAACGTGACCGTGGTGGCCACTCCTGATGCCCCAGTCCTTTGGCGCTGTACAGGGCCCACTGCCCTCTTTGGGACGCAGAAAAGTCCCTGTTCCTTTGCACGGGTGCAACCAGCACCACTAAAACACTGTATTCAAAAGGGCCGCATCAGTCTATACATGGCCATAGGTTGGTGTAATGGGCCGCTTGCGGACCCTGCACTACTATATATGTGCAGGATAAGGATCCGCCAGAGGAGGAGTCTCCACTGTTCCTCCGGCTCCGTACCCCCTCCAGTGGTGGTCCCACAGCTCCCAGAGCTTCCAGCTCTGCTGACACATTTGCGGCCACCTTACTGCGCTTAAGCACCGCTCTCTCCTGTACATCTGCGGGAATTGCGGCCGCGGCAACTGACCGTTCATTCCACTGAGCATCCGGCAATTGTCTTGCCTCCCAATCAGAAGTCATCCGTACGGCCACCGAATATGGCCCTCAAGGCATTTGTTCATTCTCAAAGGTCCACTTCCTGCTGAGGACCACTGAAAGCTCCTGAATGAACCCATATCCATGGGTCCGGTCGATATGTCGGACCACACCGGTAGTCATCCGCCCAGCTATAGCTCCCTCGCTCTGCAATTCTTTAACAATGCGGCGCTCTTGCTGTTTCTTTTCTCAAATCATCCATCTACTGGGCCTCTTCTGCCGTAGATGTCCTAGGCTCCTCCACATACATGCCGCCGGCGCGGAATCAGACAGGTGTGGTCTGGGAGGAACCAGATGACACCAACGTCGGTATCGATGGTGGAGCCGGGAGACTGGGCAGGGTCGAGGATGTTGGTGGGGCCACAAGAGGTGAAGGAGCAGCGGGTGGGGCAGTAGGGAGCTCATGCGGAAATCCCCTACTCATCGCCACTGCATCCGGCGACAGTCCTCTGGTGCAGCCATGAAAGTCAGTGACAGCGGCTGCAATGATCTCCCTCATTGCCGCTTCAAATGTCCTCTGCGCTCCTTCCAGTTCCAGTTACTTTAGTTCAACAGGTTCCTCGCTCTCCATCGGCCACTTGTCCGACTGCCGCAAAGGACTCCATTCCACGAATTTCTCCGACCACCAGGCCTCAAAGGGCAGGCCTATCTCCTCCTGGGCCAGGGATCTCCTCCAGTCCTGGGGCCGATGCCGCTGCAGAACGACATGGTCATCCTTTCCATTGTGGTGACTAATGGCGTCTTTCTTCCGGACACGGCTCTGTGGAGTTCCATCCATTCGTTGGCGGGGTCAAACTTGACTGTTCCACCCTTTTCCTTGGGTTTGGCTGCATGGGTGGGAACTTCTTCTTCACCAGCACCCATTTAGGGCAGGTCTTTTTCACCGGGAGGCGCAACCTCCTTGGCACCAAATCTTCTCCATGACGCCCAGGAAAGGTGGCAACATCTCCCGTTTTCACGCCAATGGCCACCAGCTTTTCGGTATCGGTCAGCGCCATCTTTAAGTCTTCAACAACCACCATCTTCGCCTCTTTCTCAGCGGTCCATCCTAACATCACTGTCAGCCGCCATCTTCAATTCTTTCACAGCGGACAACAGCTTGACATCACGGTCAGCCGCCATCTTCAATTCTTGCACGGCGGACATTTCTACAGTCTTTAGGTTACAGGGCTGCTGAAGTCGGATCCTTGCAACTACGCCAAATGTAACAAGGTGGTACGAGGTGGTAGTTATGGCCGAGTCACTTAAAGCTACAGTCCATGACCAGAGTCCACTAAGCTAACAGTCATTAAGCACTAGGCCTCTTACACATAAAATAGACAGAACAGATGAACCCCAGGTGATTTACCTCTTCTCCACAGTCACTGCAGCATGGGCAATCAGGATCCAGGAACACCGTTAAAATCCAACAGAAAAAACTGTTTATTGTAGAGTAGGGAAAAAGCAATGAAAGTAGAAAAACGTGGGAAATAAAAGTAGTTACAATAATTCAGGAAAACTTCCTGCTCTTTCCCTAGTTCCTTCACTGCCATATCAGTGGCAGCAGCAATGGCAGCTGCTGTAACAGTCACAGTCCTCAAGCCGATTCCTGGATGCTTATAGTCCTCAGCGGGGCACTACTCAGTCCTGTGGCAGCAGTCTTTACTTTTCCTCTCTTGGGGTATAGTCAGCTCCTGGTTACTGCAGAGCACCTTGCCCTGGGCAAGCCTCCAAGGCACTGACTGGAACAGGAACTTCCCATGACTTTTGAAGCTATTAGCCCAACCCCTGGGTTAACCCCTTCTGTCCCTGCCTCTAACACATGCAAACAAATTTGACCTTGTAAAGCACAGAGAACAATACAGAGTGAAATGGGTATTACACATTGCATTAACACCTGCAAAACATTAATGTATATAAATACACCACTTGGGTGTCGCATAAAGTGCAAAGGCACGGCACAAGGGGAGAGAAGGGAGCAGACGAGAGTCTCCACCACCTTCTTACAAGACAGCACCATACTGTGCAGGAGGGAGACTCTGCTACTGGCCACTGTGCTAGTCAGCATGCAGAGTCTCCATAAGACAGGAGCAGGCATTTTGCTGCTCTCCTCCTGTGCTGTGTTCTGCCTCATGACAGAAATGGCAGTGGCTCCCAGAGGTTCCCTTCATGTGGCGGGGCCCGGGGCAACGGCCCCTTCTGCCTCCCAGTAGCAACGCTACTGTTTGGGGTAAGTGATTGATAGCAGGTTAGGAATTGAGAGACTACGAGGAGGGAAAAACAGCACAATCCTTTCTTAATAATAAAATTGGGCCACATTATCGAAGCAAAACATCACAAAGATCAACCTTTGAATAAAAGATACTATACACCAATGCTGGGTTATGTGTGTTGGCTACAGCTTTTATTTAACAAAAAAACACAATACATATAGTGGAGAAAAAAACTATTTAGTCAGCCACCAATTGTGCAAGTTCTCCCACTTAAAAAGATGAGAGAGGCCTGTAATTGACATCATAGGTAGACCAAAACTATGAGAGTCAAAATGAGAAAACAAATCCAGAAAATCACCTTGTCTGTTTTGGCAAGATTTATTTTTCAAATAAAGTAAAAGGTAAAAGGAACAGTAACTCTTGTTTCTGCAGTTATTGATCACACTCGTAGCCCTGCAGTACAGTTATCCACCATCCTGCACTTACACTGCCCTGGGGTTAAGCTCTGCCTGTGGAGAGCTGATCCAACTCTGCTGCATCACCACCAACCCCAGCGGTCTTTACAAGCAGCGTCGGCTAACACTTTTATTGCCGAGTACCACAGGTGGCATCACGAACTTATCTACACATAGACTTTATTCCTCATCAATTCTAATTTTTTCATGGACACTCAGGGCCATGGACCAGGTTACTGCTGCTGTGACACATCCTTTTAAGACACTGGCCTGGTACCGAGTAACCCACAGCCCTGAGGGGGTGTTGCAGATACCTGCTCTCTTCTGTGACCAAAAAAATAAAAGAATGTCCTATAACAAATACTGAGCAAACCCTGCAATAGAAAGAAATAGTGATCCATAAAAAAGACCCTTGTGCAAGGCCCTGTTACAAACTTTGACGCTTACAGTAAGACGAGCAAAGTTTAAATAAAGAAAAAATGATTCAAATAAATTACTTAAATTATAAGATCAGGACTTATGTAACTTTTAAAACAATCAGATTTCCACCTACCTAGTGCTTTAACTTCACTGGATGACATGCTGCACACAACTGCAGTCATAGCTGCCTCAATATGGAATGAATGTGCCCCAAATTCCAAGGGGGCTAAACCTAACTCATTAATATCGCTTTTAAAAACTGTTGAAAATTGGTAACGAGTCAACAGGGTATTATCCCCATGCAATAGGAAAACACTACCTTCACCTCTGACTCTCAAGCGGTTCAGAACTTTAACTCCTGAAATGCTGCGATCGAACACTATCGCAGCATTTCGGAAGTCGGCAAAGGGCTGACAGTCCCTCTGCCTTTGGATCAAAGACCCAAAGGCAGAGGGGCGTGACACGGAGACCCGATTGTTGCCATGGTAACCCGATGTCGTCATGATGACATCCGGGTCACCAGACCTAGCAAACCTGCTGATCATGCCCAGTGCATGATGCGCAAGTTTATCTGTCAGTGCAGAGCTGCTTCAGCTCCATGATGTAAAGGCGATCAGCATGCAAAAAATGATAGTCCCATATTCGGACAAAATAAAAAACTTTGAAAAAAGTAAAAATAAAATTAAAATAATTCTGAAAATATTAAAAAAAGAATCAAATATAATAATAAAAAAATCAAAAGATATTGTATCTCTAAATAAATATTTGAATGAAAAGAAAAAGAGTAAAAGTACACATATTTGGTGTCACCGCATCCGCAACCACTTGACCTATAAAACTGTTCCAATAGTTAACCCCTTTAGTGAACACCATAAAAAAGTAAATAAAAACAATGCAAAAAAACAATGCTTTATCATCACACTGATGAACAAAAAGTGGAATAAAGCAAGATCAAAAAGACGGATTTAAATAAACATGGTACCACGGAAAACATCATTTTGTCCAGCAAAAAACAAGCCATAATAATAAAAAAGTTATAGCTCTCACAATAAAACGGTGCAAAAATAATTTTTTCTATAAAATAGTTTTTATTGTAGAAAAGCGCCAAAACATAACAAAAGATATAAATGAGGTATCGCTGTAATTGTACTGTCCCGAAAAATAAAACTGCCTGTAACGGGGTCTACCCAGGCTGGGGTACCTCTTTCAGTACCACCCCGTGTTTTCGGAGGTCCGCTCTGCGTTGGCTGGAGTCGGAATGAATGACGCTGGCTGGAATTCCTTGGTTACATGGGCGCATATAAAAGATCACTGCTTCTCCATGTATTTCCAGTCTGACAACACTTTACTCACAGGACACAGAATATATCACACAGATACAGAGGGCAGGCCAATAGAAAAGCGGCAGGCCAGACATGCATTACAAAAGCCGCAGGTGGCCGGAGCCTGCCGATGTTTACTGTGGGAATTACAAAGGTGGGGGGAGGGCAGACAAAAGGAGAATATCATGTCCCCTCTGCCCAGGGGCGCAGCCTGTGGGCTGATGCATTAGGGACATGCATCTCACATAGAACCTATTATACATACATATAACTGCACAACATATTCTGGGTGCTGAGTGGTTCTGTAACACGTAACACGGCTCCCCCTTTCAGGGACGCGGTCGGCATACACAGTCTGATCCTCAACAGATCGGTTTGGGGATGACCGAAGTTTATGGGGTTGGTACAAGTTCCGTTTGTCGACTTAGTCCATCGTCGTTACCATTTTGTTTGCCGGGTCTGTGGTGGATTGTGAAGTCCAGAGGTTGTAGGGCTAAACTCCACCGCACAATCTGGCGTTGTCTCCGGAGACCCGATTAAGCCAGACTAGGGGATTATGGTCCGTTAGGAGGGAAAACTGTCGTCCATACAAATATGGTTGCAACTTCTTGAGTGCCCATACTACCGCCAGGCACTCCTTCTCGATGGCCGCATAGCTTACTTCACGGGGCAGTAGTTTCCGACTCAGGTAAGCTACCGGGTGTTCTTGGCCGTCCGGCCCGACTTGGCTCAGTACTGCCCACAATCCAAACATAGAAGCGTCTTGTGTGAACAAGGAAACGTTTAGTTGGATCGGGTGCGGCCAATACAGGGGTATTGGTGAGGGCATCCTTTAGTTGGCGGAAGGCTTCCTCACACTCTGAGGTCCAGGTTACCTGGCGGGGTTGGTTCTTACGGGTCAGATCAGTGAGGGGCTTGGCTACGCTGCCGTAATTGGGAACGAATTTCCTGTAATACCCCGCTGTCCCTAGAAACGCCATGACCTGGGTTTTAGTGCATGGGATGGGCCATTTGGCTATGGCCTCAATCTTGGCTGGTTCTGGTCGCTGTTTCCCACTTCCTACCCAATGCCCTAAATACTGAACCTCTGCTTTGCCCACGTGACACTTGTTTGGGTTCAGGGTAATTCCGGCCTGGTGGATCCTGTCCAAAACTGTCTCTAGGTGAATTAGATGCTCTTCCCATGTCGCAATGTAGATGGCGATGTCGTCCAGGTAGGCACAAGCATAGTCCTGGAGACCATCCAGAAGCCGGTCAGCCAGCCTTTGGAAGGTCGCCGGGGCATTCTTCATCCCGAATGGCATAACTCGAAACTGGAATAAGCCGAACGGGGTGACAAACGCCGACTTGGGAATAATGTCAGGACTAAGGGGAATCTGCCAGTAGCCTTTGCATAGATCGATGGTGGCGGTCTAACAACTCATCCACATGCGGCATGGGGTATGCATCCGTCACTGTTTTCTCATTGAGCTTACGATAGTCTACACAAAACCATGTAGTCCCATCCTTCTTGGGCACTAACACTACGGGGGATGCCCAGGGACTATCTGACTCTTCAATGACCCCTAAACGCAACATCTCTTGTATCTCTTGTCGCATCCCCTCTCGTACAGACTCAGGGACGCGGAAGGGGTTTTGTTGCAGGGGGGTCTGATCCTGGGTCTCAACCTTGTGTTGTGCCAGGCGAGTGTACCCCGGTCTCTCTGAAAACATCCTCTGTCGCAGCCTCAACAACGCCTCCGCCTGCTGTCTCTCCCGGGGGCCTAGGTCTTCACCCAAGTGTACCTGGGCCCATGTTTTAGACTGAGTCCCTTCCCCTAAGACATCCGGCAAGGGAAGTCCGGCTAAATCCCCTGCTTCAGGTGCACAGATGGCCACTACCTCTTCAGGGCACTCCCGGTAGGGCTTCAGCATATTCACGTGGAACATGCGGATAACCCTGTGGTCGTCACAATCGGCGACATTATAGGTTGTGTCGGCTATTTTCCCCACTACCTGATTGGGCCCCTGCTATGCAGCTTGAAACTTATTCTGCTTAGTGGGCTCTAACACCAGGACCTTCTGTCCTATTTCCAAAGTGCGCTCTCTGGCCCTCCGATCGTACCATACGCGCTGGCGCCGCTGTGTCACCTGCAGGTTCTCACGTACAACCTGGGTCAGCTCCTGTAGGCGGTCCCAGAATTCCAGCACATAGGGTACAATAGGTACCCCTTCTATGAGGCCCTCCCCTTCCCAGTGTTCCAGCACTAAGTCTAGGGGTCCCCTTACCCGTCTCCCGTATACCAGCTCGAACGGGGGGAACCCCGTGGATTCTTGGGGCACCTCCCGATAGGCAAACAGGAGGTGTGGCAAGAATTTCTCCCAGTCCCTGTAGGTCCTGGTAAAAGTACCAATGAGCTGTTTTAATGTCCCATTAAAGCGTTCACACAACCCATTGGTTTGCGGGTGGTACGGGGCGCTTCTAATGGACTTTACGCCGCACAGCTTCCACAGTTGGTTGGTCACCTCTGCTGTAAACTGGGTACCCTGGTCCGAGATAATCTCCCGGGGAAATCCAACCCGTGAGAAAACCTGGAGCAGGGCGGCCGCCGCCGTCTCTGCCAGTATGTTAGGTAACGCAACCGCCTCTGGATACCGTGTGGCATAATCTACCACTGTCAATATATACTTTTTCCCGGACGGACTGGGTTTGGCTAACGGCCCTATCAGATCGACCGCTACTCGGCTAAATGGTTCCTCCACAATGGGGAGGGGGCGTAATTTGGCCTTGCAATGATCCCCCCTCTTGCCAATGCGCTGACAACTGTCACAGGTCTGGCAGTACTGACAAACATCATAGGTTACCCCCGGCCAAAAGAAGTTTTGTGTCAGACGATGCCTGGTGCGACTGACGCCGAAGTGCCCGGCCAAGGGTATATCATGAGAGATTCGCAGTAACTCCTGCCTATACTTCTTGGGAACTACCAGCTGTTGTTTTATAGTGGGGCTTCTCCCTGTGTGGTGCTGCTCTGTGATCCGGTAGAGGAGTCCCTGCTTTCATATAAACTGTTCCCCTTCCAGTACTCCTCTCCCCTCCTGTGCCTTCCCACGATATCCTTCTAATGAAGGATGCTCAAGTAACTCCCTCTTAAATTCATCTGAGGTGGCCCAAGAAATGTGTCTGGCTATGGGAATACGTGCAGGGCTGGGATGTCTTACCTGGGCCTCCTCTGAGTGTGATTCCGCCTCCGCAGCTCGAGCTTTTCTCCGGGTGGTCACAGGATAGGTCTCAGCCAGAGGGGCCACCGAGAATGCAGACAACATGGGCCCCAAGTCGTTTCCCAGCAAGACGTCTGCAGACAAATCCTCCATCAAGCCGACCTCAACAAGGCCATCCCCGACTCCCCAGTTCAGGTGAATCCTGGCAGTGAGTAGTCGATGTATAGCTCCCCCTGCTACACGGACTGCCACTGTCCGGTCCGTCTTTTCTTGGTCCCTGACAAGATGAGGCTTCACAAGGGTCAAAGTTGCCCCGGAATCTCTTAGTCCCTGCATACATTTCCCATTAACCCACACGACCTGTCGATGCTGTTGTCGATTATCTGCCCGGGCTGCCTGCACGGAGTCTACTTCATGCAGCACTTCCTCCATCTCTTCCACCCCTTGGTTAGTCGTAGCCCCCAATGCCAGGTCAGCTTCGCCTTGGTAGCAGTGTAAAACAGCCCGGCTGAAGGTAGCTGTTCCCGCCTTTGGCCACTGGGTATGCTGAGTCCGGTTGGGACATTGACTTTGCAGGTGGCCCAGCTGACGACAGGTGTGGCATCGCGCCCCAGGGGGACTGTGGTAGGCCGGGTTTCTAGCAGGTACCCCTACAATCTTCGGTGGTTTGGGGCCCTCCAGGTCCATGGGCGGGCGCCTAGTGACCACTTTTGATCCGGACAACTGCAGCCTCCTGGCATCATGATGTTCATCGGTCAGACGAGCGGCTTCCTCAAGAGTCGTTGGCCGCCTGTCCCGAAGCCATTCCTGTGTCTCGGGGTTTAGTCCATTAAAGAATCGTTCTAACAGGAAGAGCTGGAGGACGTCCTCCTTAGTGGTTGCTTGGCTCCCTTGTACCCACTGTAGCAGTGACCGCCGTAATTTACAGGCCCATTCAGCGTGGGTATCAAATTGACTCCTCATTGTGAGACTTTAGGAGATACTCCCGGAGTGGACCCGCTGGACCGTGGCAACGAACCTCCCACGGGCGAGCTGACCAGGTGGACCACCCCCTATACAGGGAGTGTTAGGGGCAGACCCGCGGGTAACTATCACCATGGCAGCTGGTACCCAAGGAAGGACACAGGAGTCATGACAGGAGGCCGGAGAGCTGGCGGGGATCTCCCCTGGACAGGAACACATATGGCGGACAGGACTGGAGTCACGGTAACACGGCAGGGATCGGACAAGGATTGGAGTTGTGGCAACACGGCAGGGACATGACAAGGACTGGAGGACACAGCTGGGAGACAGAACAGGAAGGAGTGAAGCCCCGGCTATCAGGACCTAGAAGAGAGAACAACGGAGAGCACGGGTAAGGTATAGACAGGAGAGCGAGGTTCGCAGGCAGAGGAACGTACAGTGGAACGAGGGGCCAGAGTCACTAGCTGGGCACAAGTGATCATCAGGCACCGCCAGGAGGAAGAGGCGGCCTGATATAGGAGATGTGCCTGGGACTTCCGGGTCATGACCCCCTCCCAGAGCAGGGGGAGGAGAGCGCGTGCCTTCAGGAGGAATGGAGAGCGCGTGCGCTCCTGAGCACAGTGGGAGCGCGTGCCCGAGGAGCAGGAAGCCAGGCAGGAGCACGCGCCCGTCGGAGCGCAGGAGACAGCGCGTGCTGGGTAAGTGTGCCGAGGGGTGGAGAGCCGCGATGAGGACCGAGGTGGGTGCGGCAGCAGCGTGGAAGCCGGGAGTGACCGGGACGGCTGGAGCGGCGGTGTGGGAGCCGGCGGGGACCGCGGCAGCAGCGGCGTAACACTTATCCACCAAAAGAAATTCAGCAAATTCTCCCCACCCAAATCCAAATGTCTCCCTCCCTTCTGAGCCCCACAGTGTACTGTGGCGCCCCTGAGGGTTCAGTCGCCACAGAGGTACTACACCTCCTCCTGAGGTGTGGTACCCCACCATCCAGGTAAGGTGGAGAACCCTGACCATGCTCCAACACCTGCATCCCACTCAACACAGTAGTGTAGCAAAGCACCCTTTGGTGGCTCCCTGCTTGGAACACGAAGTGTGCTGGGAGGCGGGTGGAGTTTAGTTTTGCACTAAAGAGCGGGAAGAGGATAGGATAAAGAGAGCTAGTCACAGGAGTCTGACGAGGTCGGACCTGTGTAAGGAGATCCCCTGAGAGGGATGAAGGAGGGAAAGTGCTGCAGCCGACCTCAGTGATCTGGGTCCGCTGGCACAGGAAAGGAACACTGAAAGAAAGCCTGACTCTCCATAAGAACGAAAGGATTAGTACGGAATGTGAGGAGAGTAAGAGAACAGAGGATTGAGGGTTAGAGGAGAACCCCACTCAAGTTCTAGGCGCAAGGCCGGGGTCCGGTCCCCGAGGTTGTTTGGATACTTATGGTCCTGCAACAGACACCGGAGGAATAGAAGTTTGTCATCACTTTATTCCCACACAAGACTTGGGGGCACTACAGCAACGAGATAGAGAGCCGGGACTTAGAAGCAGAGAGTCCCCGAAGCAGGCTACAGCTGTCTGCTGTACAAGCAAAGTTCATAGGAATATCGGACAGGAGGAACTCCAGTGTAACTCAGTACTAGGAGTACTTCACTTAAAGGCGCTAAGAGGGAGACGTTCAGAAAAGACACATAAGTTGGAGGAGTGTTGGAGGGTTGTGCTTCATCTTGCCTGAAGGTTGGCTGGGCTCCTGACCTGGAGGACATGGCACCAATGCGGGCTCTTGAACCACGACAGACTGTTAGTAAAGCTTTGGAACTACATGCCTTGGTGTCCTCCACTTATTCCTGCGTCAACCTGCCCAGCACTGCTACATCCCATGCGCCCGACACTACACCATCTAAGTGTCTCGACATCCACTCTGCCCTGGGACTACAGCCCTGTGTGTGGAGGGCTATACCATCACTGCTGCACCACACCATCTGTCCCAGAGGAACTGTCTGCAGCGTCGGCTTAACATCTACATTGCCGAACACCACAGGTGGCGTCACGACTTACACATTCACACTGAACCTTTACAGTGGGCGCCCAGGGCCACGGACCGGGTCACCGCTACTGTGACACTTCCCTGTGAGATACCGGCCCGGTACCGAGTACCGAGTACCCCACAGCCTTGGGTGTGAGGGTGAACCAGTACCTAAACCACATAATGCATCCACGTTTTGCATTTCCGAAGCGATGAGAGCCCGCATAACTTACGGGTGCATGCCTTCAGAAGCACGGGCTGGGCATAACGAACTGGTGACTGTAACAAACTGGTCACTACAACGACATTTTGCAATTTTTATTCAGCAACATTCAATGCTGCTTGTTTCTGGAAAATACCCATGGAGTCAAAATCGTCACTGCACCTGTAGATAAATTCCCCAAGGGGTATAGTTTCCAAAATGGGGTCATTAGAGGGGGGATTCTGCTCTTCTAGCAATTAGGGGCTCTGCATATGGAGTCCGCAAACTGTTCTAGGAAAATCTGTGCTCCAAGAGTAGTACTGTACAGCCACATATGTGGTATTGCCACTTTCACTAGAAATTGTGGGATGGGGGGCGGGGCCTAGCTCTTCATGTGAGAAGTCGGGTGGCTGTGCTTCTCTGCCACCATTAGCCTCAATTATCCTGCACAGAGCCCGAACCAGCTAATTCCTTTACCAGGATTAGATGTCTGAAGGTCCCAGGAGTCAGGGGCGAGCTTCTGCCAGACTCAGAGAGACAGACATGGGCCGCAAAAGGCAGAAAGATGTCGGAGCCTGCAGCAGTGCCTCAGTCCAAGATGGTGCTGAGAGAGAGGAGGAGGCGGGAAGAAGAAACACAGCCTTTGCACAGAGGCTGGAAGTCTCAGCCCGGCTGAACAGGTATGTGAAGGGCATAGAGACAGATGAAGAAGGAAATGGAGAGAGTGAGAAGCACAGAGATGAGGAGGAAGACGATGAGGAGATGCCTGTGCTGAATGCAGAGATGGAGCAGGAGGAAGAGGGGGATGGTGACACTGTGCAGTTAGCTGAAAGTGCAGATGTAGCAGAGCCCACCCTGCGGGATGTATTCCAAGCTGTCTTATACTGCAAGACTGCCTTAACTGCTCTAACAAAGCAAGTGAATTGCTTGAAAGAAGAAATGGGAGGCATAAAAACATCTATGCAGAAAGTTATAGCCAGATTAACTGAGGTGGAGGACAGAGTTGGTGTAACAGAAGATCACTTAACCTCAGTGCAAAAGACACAACAACAGCACACTCAGAGGATCACGGTAGTAGCCAATAAAAATGATGACCTGGAAAACCGGTCACGTAGGAACAATTTGCGCATTGTGGGCATCCCTGAGAGAGCTGAGGGTGCTGACCCCACAGCCTTTATTGAAACCTGGCTGCTGGACAAGTTTGGTGCTGATAACTTGTCGAGAGTGTTTGCGGTGGAGCGTGCCCATCGCGTACCCATGAGACCCCCAGTGCCGGGAGATGGACCTCGCGCGATGCTAGCCAGAATCCTGAATTGCAGAGACAGGGACACTATCTTACGAAAGGCTGCAAAGTTGACAGATCTTAACCTGGAGGGCAAACGAATCGAAATATACCCGGATTACTCAGCCGAGGTGCAAAAGTTGCGACTGCGGTATGGCGAAGTGAAGAAACAGCTCCGCTCTTTGCATTTGAAATACTCTACAATTTATCCTGCTAAATTAAGAGTGGAAGCTTTTGGAAAGGTCATTTTTTTCCCGTCACCGGTTGAGGCTGCTTCGTGGTTGGAGCGCAACCGGAGCAAATTGAGAGAAGATAATGGCAATATGACCACATGACCCTGCTAGACTGATCACTGGACAGGGTTGTGGCGCTGCTTTACTCTGCGAAATAGGAGCGCAGAGGAGGGGGAGAACTCCCCACTGGGATCTACGTATTATGGTTAATTGTTTGACTAATGGTTCGGGACTATGCATACTGTTGACAATATGGCGGAGAGGCTGCCAATGATGGAGGAGGACACGACGCATGTTGAAGTGCGGAATACTGAGAAGTTGCTCAGGTTCTTTGAGCTCCCACTCTCATGTTGGGGAGAGAGTGTCAACTGCAAAAGGGGAAGGGTGGGGGGAGGGGAAGCGGAGAGGGATGAGGGGAGGTGGGTGGGGCGGATTTGTAGGGAGATGGGGGTTTTCATGCTGTTTGACCGGGTATGATTGGGACCACAATGTAATGATGTTACTTGATGATGATGGATTGTTCTTTCTAATGCACAATGAGTAACCGTACTGTTCGGATGTTAAGTTGGAATGTACGTGGTATATCTGATAAGGTTAAGAGGGCGGCTGTTCTGAATCATATCAAATCCTGTGAACCTATGATCGCGTGCTTGCAGGAGACACATCTCACTAGAGACACTATGCACTGGTTGTCAAGAGCCTGGATGCTAAAGACCTATCATTCTACTTATTCCTCGTACTCCAGGGGGGTGTCAGTCCTAATACACAAAAACACACATTATGAAGAGCTGGAAGTGCATGTAGACAGTGAAGGGCAGTATGTATGGATTGCTTGCAGATTGTTCGGACACAAAATGATTTTAGTGGCTTTATATATCCCTCCACCTTACTCTAAAAAGAAACTACAAGCAGTACTGGAACTGACGGGCAGATGGGGGGAGACTCCATTGTTGATTATGGGAGATGTTAACAACACTATGAATGATTTTTGGGATAAAGTACGACCGGCAGGTACGGAAGCTGGACAGGACAGGATGACTGCCTTTGGCAAGTATGTAGGGGAACTTGGGCTGGTAGATCTGTGGAGAGTACGAAATGAGGGTAAGAGAACTTTTTCATGTCATTCGGCAACACATGGAACACTGTCAAGGATAGACCTGGCTTTGGGGGATACCGCTATGGACGGGATGGTGGGGGAGGTGGAATACCTACAGAGGACTCTCTCGGATCATGGTCCTATGGTGGTCACGCTTCTGGTGAGATCTGCTCGGGGTCAGAGGGGAGGTTGGCGTCTTCACCCGACGTGGCTTAAAGTGGTGGATATGGGTGGCATAACCAAAGAGCTAGAGCGCTTCTTCCAAATGAACGAAGGGAGTACTGAGGCCACAACGGTATGGGATGCCATGAAGGCATTTACGAGGGGACTTTTTATAAGTGAGATTGCGAGGTGTAAGACCAAAACTAAATTGGCAGATCAACAAATAAAGGATGACCTGACAAGAGCAGAGGCAGACATGATTTTGGCGCCAACGAGTGAAGCTCACAATAGACTAAAATTGGCTCAGGAGGCAGTTGATAAACTGCACATGATGCAAGCTGAGAGGAAAAGGGCATTTCAGCAAGCTCAATTCTTTGAAGAAGGAGTAGGTCACTTGTTGGCGGTGATATCTGCGGCACAAAGGGAGTCTTCCAGGGTGTATAAACTGAGTGATCAAACAGGGGCGACTCTGACAGACACAAAGGACATACTGGAGGTCTTCAAGGCATATTACATGGCACTGTACACTTCGAGAGCACGGGACACAGAGGGGGATGTGGAGAAAGTTTTGGAAGGCATTTCACTACCTAAATTGTCTGAGGAAGATAGGTTGAGGTTGAAAGAACCTGTGAGTGTGAAGGAGGTGGAATGTGCAATACTGTCTATGCCCAATAACAAATCACCGGGAGCTGATGGTCTACCTGGGGAGGTGTACAGGGAGTTAGTGGAACTGCTGGCTCCGAAATTGAAATCTGTGCTTGATGAGGCTTTAGTGACGGGGGCACTGCCGAGATCAATGGAGGAAGCGGCGATAGTAGTTCTGCCGAAGGAGGGAAAAGATCCCATGGACGCGGAGTCGTACAGGCCCATTTCGTTGTTGACAACGGATGTCAAAATACTCGCTAAGATCCTGGCCACCCGGCTCACCGGGGTTGCGCATACCATTATACACGAGGACCAGTCGGGCTTTATGCCTAACCGCTCCACGGCTGTTAACTTAAGAAGATTATTTCTTAATATGCAACTGCCTGCTGATAATGGTGGCAGGAGAATAGTGATGTCATTGGACGCTAGGAAAGCATTTGATAGCGTGGAATGGCAATACTTATGGAAAATCATGGAACTGATGGGATTCGGCCCCGCGTTCATGGCCTGGGTGAAGTTATTGTACTCATCCCCAAAGGCGGTAGTTAAGGTGAATGGAGAACAGTCCGGGATGTTTGACTTGCATAGGGGCACAAGGCAGGGGTGTCCGCTGTCCCCGCTATTGTTCGCGGTGGCAGTGGAGCCCCTGGCGGCCAAGATTAGAGCTGAGAGGGGAGTGGTCGGATTTAAATTTGGGAAGCTGGAAGAAAAAATATCATTGTATGCCGACGACATCCTGTTGTTTTTGGAAAGTGCAGGAGAGACACTGGGGTGCGCGATGGATGTAATTAAACAATTTGGGAGCATTTCGGGACTGGAGATAAATTGGCACAAGTCTTATGTCATGGCTGTGGATAGAGCAATAGAAGCGGAGGAGATAGATGAGAGGGGGAAACAACTCCAGCTAGTTTCACAGTTTAAATACCTAGGGATATGGGTAGCTCTTCCACTGTCCCGATTCACAGATCTGAATTTGGTTCCTCTGCTAGAGAAATTTAAAGGGAAAATAGGTGCATGGTGCAAATTGGCTTTAACGGTAACGGGTAGAACTAACCTGATTAAGATGGTCCTTATGCCACAACTAATGTACGTTTTGCACAATTCGCCGATATGGCTACCAAAAAAACGGTTTCGGGGCATTGATTCTATCTTCAGATCCTTGATATGGGGCAAGAAGCAGGCACGGATTAAATTTGGAACTCTGCAAAAAGGAAAGGAAGAGGGAGGACTGGCCGCACCAAATCCATGGGTCTATTTCTTGGCAGTACAGGGCCAGCATGTCAGGGGATGGAGAGAGCTCAATTGTGGAGGAGCAGCTCACCGGGTGCTGGTACATGTGACGGGGAGACGCCCACTTATCCAGGGTCTAGAGGATGGTACCTTTAAGAAACTGGGAGCACCATATCCTACCATAGGCATGATTCAGAAGGTATGGGACACCATTAAAAGGATCAGAGGGGTGGATGAGCTAACTAGGTACTCACCGGTGTGGGACAATGAGCATCTGCCGGAACTTAATAAGCTGCGTCAAATGGGCAATTGGAAGGCGAAAGGAGTAAGATATGTGTGCCAGCTGCAGAGTGGAACGGACCTGAAGACCTTTGAGACATTGAGAGAGGAATTTGATTTGCCTTCGGTATGGGGGTTTCAATACTATATGCTTCGACATGCTTGGAGGGCACAGTGTAGATTGGGAGCCATGACGGTTCAGGGCGACATTGTACTAGAATTTGTGTGTATGAAAGGAGGGACGAGGGGAGTTATATCGAGCATATATCATGATCTACTACACTCCTATCTGGGGGACAATCACCTCACTGCAAAGAGTAAATGGGAGAGGGAGGTGGGTACCCTCACAACAGAACAATGGGAGACTATTCTTGAATATGTCCCGAAGATCTCTCTAAGCGAGCAGGCATGGCTCTCCCAATTATATGTAATACATAGAACATACAAAACACCGCTGGTCCTATTCAAGGCGGGCTTGAGGGGAGACTCTAGCTGCCCTAGATGTGGCACAGACCAGGCGGGACTGTTACATATGTTATGGTCGTGTCCGCGGCTGGTGGCATACTGGCTGGTCGTTATCAACAAAATTGAGAGAGCTTATGCATGTACGCTTGACAGGAATCCAGTGCTGTGTGTTTTGGGGGAGGTGGATGGGATACCTGTCTCATAACATTACAAAGTGGCAATAGCGAGGTTGCTGTATGTGGCACGCAAACTAATAGCACGAAAATGGAAGGATTCGGAACCCCCCACTAGGAGGGAATTTATTGCTCAGACACGTACGGTAATGCATTTAGAGGAAAGCATTTACAGGCGAAGGCATGGTGAAAGCACTTTCGAAAAAATATGGTCCGCCTGGATGGCGGTGATATGATTGCTAAGACTCTCAAGTATACCCGGCATAAGGAGTATTGGGGGAGGGGGGAGGGGGGGATGGCTTTGATTGTATTACTACAAGATATGTGAATTGTTACATTTATATTGATATCCACTGTTTATTGTTTAAAATCTTTTGAAACCTAAATAAAAATAACTGGTTTACAGAAATTGTGGGACAAATTTTGGTGTCATTTTTACCCACTTTCTGTGTGAAAATGTAAAATCTGGGGCTAAAACAAAATTTTGGTGGTAAAAATGTAGTTATTTTGTCTTCACTGCCCAATGTTATAAAATTCTTTGACACACCAATGGTGTCAATATGATCACTGCACCCTTAGATGAGGTCAATGAGGTGTAGTTTGTAAAATGGGGTCACTTATGGGGGGTTCTGCTGTTCTGTCACCTCATGGGCTTTCCCAGTAGGGCATGGCACCTGCAAATCATACCAGTAAAATCTGGCTCTTTTTGCATTCTGAGCTTTGCACTGTGCCTCAAAAGTAGTATTCCCCCACATATGGGGTATCAGTAAACTCAGGATAAATTGAACAACAAATTGTATAGTGCAATTTCTCTTGTTACCCTTATGAAAATCCAATATTTTGTGCTAAAAAAACATTTGTGGGGAAAATTTGATTTTTTTTCTTTTTACTGCTCTACGTTATAAACTTCTGTGATGCACCTGAGGGTTCATTGTGCTCTTCACATATCTAAAGTAGATCAGTTCCCTAAAGGGTCTAATTTCCAAAATGATGTCACTTGTGTGGGATTTTCACTGTTCAGGCACATCAGGGGCTCTCCAAAGGCGACATGGAGTTGGCCAATTGTTCCAGCAAATTTTGCACTCAAAAAGTCAAATGGCACTCTTTCCATTCTGAGCTATGCCATGCGCCCAGTGTTTTTCTCCCTCATATGGGGTATCAGTGTACTCAGAAGAAATTGCACAACAAATTTTGGGTCCATTTTTTCCTGTTAAACTCGTCAAAATAAAAAAATTGGATCTGAAGTTAATATTTGGGAAAAAAGTTAAATGTTCATTTTTTTTCCGGAATGAGAGTCCTCATTTTTTTTCCACATTCCAAAAATTCCTGTGAATCACCTGAAGGGTTAATAAACTTCTTCAATGTGGTTTTGAGCACCGTGAGGGGTGCAGTTTTAGAATGGTGTTACTTTTGGGTATCTTCTATCAAATAGACCCCTCAAAGTGACTTCAAATCCCTTAAAAAAAGGTGTTGTAAAAATGAGAAATTGCTGGTCAACTTTTGTTTTTTTCATAAATCCTTTTTATTAAGTTTTCAAATAAAGACAAAACATATAAGTACAAAAATCAAACTTTAGTAGTGCATCTCATAAGTAGCTTTACAAATACCCGCTTAATATGAACACTACAGAATTGCTTTTAGAAAACTGCCAAATATTATTACATTGTAACTCCCCCCTCCTCCCCCCTTCCCTCTAGTTTATCCATGTAATGCTTTCTGAATCATAAATGAACTTTGCATATCTCGACCTGGTTCTCCCTCTACTTTTTTGCCCCCTGTTTCATTACTGTGGATCTACCCCCAATCTCAAGCCACCCAATGTGCCCTGCAGGTCCTCTAGGTTGTATTAAGAAGTGTTCCTGAAGGGTGAAACCAGGGCGTGAATGTCCTCTCTGGAGAGTTGTTGAAGAATGAAATCCTTCCATTTTGAAAAAAAATTTGTCGTCTTACTGTCTTTGTCGCTCTCTGCTTCTACTTTCTCTAGAGTCATTACCCTCTTTAATTCCACCAACAGCTGATGGAGACCCGGTGTACTCCCCTCCACCCATTGTCTTAAAATAAGTCTTTTGATCAAGATTGCAACCGTATGCAATAGCTGAGTGTTTGATTTGGTCAGCCTTAAATCAGTGCTCTTATGGAAAATCCACAACGACTTGTCTAGTGGGAAGTGTATGTTCATCAAGCCACCTGCCCAATTCCTAACTTCCTCCCACTGAGTGTGTACGAGATCGCATTCCCATATACCGTGGAAAATATCTGTCCTGAGGGTGTCACATTTTGGGCAAGCCTGTCGCCTCTCCTTGTGAGTTTGTGTAACCGGTAGATTGAATCCTAATATGGCTCTGTGCATCATTCGGAAGTGAGTATCCCTCCATCTTTCATTGCTTACATGCTTACGCAGTTTATTCCATCCAGACAGAATCGATTCCCCCACCATTGGTTCCTGCAGTCTAGTTTCCCAACTCTTGAACAGTTCTTGTGGGCCCGAAGGCAGTAAGTTCCTCCCCATGGTCCGGTAGATGGTTGAGATATTCACGTCAGATATGTGTCTTAAGAGAAGATTGTCGAGTTCAGAAGAACAACATTCTTTATGTATGCCCCGTAATTTGGGAAATAAGTGATGTCGCAGATGATCATATTGTAAGATATGGGAAGGGTCAAGTCCCCACCCGGAAAAAAATCTCGTCTGCCGTTAACCATCTATTCTCTGGAATTTGCATCAGGTCCTCCATAGTTCTAATTCCTTTTTCCCTCCATATTTTAAACAGAGCATTATCTTTTCCCTGATGAAAGTCAGGATGTCCCCAAGGTGTCAAATATTTAGATATCCTCCATGACATGCCTAGTTTGCATCTTATAGCTTTCCAAGCCTCCCTAGTGTCCCGAAAGATCACTGGATTCCTCACCCTGTGGTCTAATGTCGCGCTTGAGGAGTGAAAAATCGCTGTGAGGTCCCAGGGCTTACACCAGTCGGACTCCAATGTGTAGTCTGAATGTTTGCTAGTGTGTCTTATCCAATCAAGAATGTGCCTGGTGATGCAGGCCAGATTGTACCCTCTAATGTTGGGCAATGCTATCCCCCCTCCTCCCTCGGTAGCATCAATGTACGTTTGCTAATTCTACTTTTTCTCCCTCTCCATAGAAAGTCAGAAAAGGCTTTGTTGAGCTTATTTATATCTATGTGTCTTAAAAGGAGGGGCAGTGTTTGCAGGGGATATAGTAGGCGGGAAAAGCTGATCATCTTGATCAAATAGTTCCTTCCCAAGAGCGACAGTGGCAAATCTTTCCATCTTGTTAGTTCTTGTATTATTTTATTTATAATGGGGGCAAAGTTGAGTCTATAGATGTCTCTAGTGTCTTTTCCCAAAAAGATCCCCAAGTATTTTATCGCCTTGCTTGCTATAGGTATTCCATGTATGGAAGCATGACCCCGTTCTAGTTGGCCAACTCCTTGAGGCCTATGAATAAGAAACAAAGCTTCACACTTAGTTATATGAAGCCTAAACCCCAATATCTCTCTGAAGGCATCCAGCTCCCTCATCAATCTAGGAAGGTCTCTATTTGGGTTTGCCATATAAAGGACAATATCGTCCGCAAATAAACTAGATTTTATCTCTCTTTCGCCCACTTTAATCTCCTGGAAGCTGGGGCCCGCATTAATAAACTTGCCAAGTGGTTCAATGGTCAAATTAAACAGTAGTGGTGAAAGGGGGCAGCCCTGTCTCTTGCCTCTCCCCAATGATATTGTGTCTGACAGAAACCTCGGTGTGTGAACTCTAGCTTTGGGATTAGAGTAGATCGATGACAAGAAGTTTCTGAAACTTCCCTGCACGCCAAACTTGTCCAGCACCTGCTCCAACCATGGCCACCCCACACTATCAAATGCTTTCTCTGCATCTAGCAGGACCATGGCCGGAGCTCCTCCCTTTTGGTCTCCCAACCTCACGGCCTCCAGCACCATCAATAATCGTCTTATGTTGCCTACCGCCGATTTTTCCCTCACAAATCCCGCTTGTTCAGGTCCCAATAGTTTAGGAAGAATCCCTGCCAGTCTGTCTGCCATAATTTTTGTCACGATTTTTAGGTCCTGGTTGATCAAAGAGATAGGGCGAAAGTTGGCCGGGTTATCCGTGGGTTTATCGCCCTTTGGGATGAGTTTAATATAAGCTGTGTTCATATGATCAGAAATGGTTCAGCCTCTTAGAAAATCATTGTATAGATTTTTCAAATGCGAGGCAACCTGGTCCTTCAAAATTTTATAGAGGCTGGAGTCAAACCCGTCCGGTCCAGGGGCCTTATGGATATTTAGATCCCTGATAACCCTAGAAATCTCTTCCTCCGTTATTTCCCTATTTAACTCTGATAGATCAGTTTCAGAGATCGACGGGAGTTCAATACCCTCCAACCATCTCCTTCCTTGCACCTGATCAGACCGTCAGGGCTTGTACAGAGAAGCGCAAAACCTCCCCAAAATGCTGTTTATTTCTCGCGGGTTAGTCGTTATGGAGTCATCCTGCCTTTTAAGTGCTGCTATTTGAGTCCCTGGGCGTCTACCTTTGGCTAGGTAAGCCATCATGCATCCAGCTTTGTCACCAAACCTATGGCACTCAGCATCCCTCAATGACTTCCCCACATCTCCTTCTTTCTAGCCCATGTGTCAAATTCTGACTTCTCTTCCAACCAAGCTCTTTTATTGACCTCAATGGGGTGCTCTTGGAACTTATTGTATGCTTGTCTGACAAAGTTACTTGTCTTTATATATTGTCACTCTCCTCAAAATCACTAAAGTGTGTGCTATGATTTTACCTCTGAGAACGGCTTTAGCCGCCTCCCAGAGTAGTGTGTGGTCCGTTGTAGATTGGTGGTTGTGGTGCAAGTACTCTGACCACCACTCTCCCAACAGTTTGGCAAAGTCTTTGTCTTTTTTTAAGAAATGAGGGAACCTCCATATTATGTCTGAGCCCTTTAGGTGCATATCGAATAAAGTCAGGACAACTGGGGCATGATCAGAAATGACTAGATCACGTATCTCAGCCTCTTTAACCTTGGCATTTAGGCTCTCACTAACCAGGAGCATCTCAATATGGGACCATGAGTTGTGCGGGTGTGAATAGTGGGTGTATTGCCGCTCGACCGGGTGTTGTTGCCTCCATACATCTCTGGTCCCCCCCATGTTAGAGCTACTTCCACCCCTCCCACATCTCGATCTATCCTCCGAATCCAGCATGACCTCATTCATATCTCCTCCAGTTATCAAGTTATGCGCGCCAGAAGTTATAATTGAGGTGCAAAGGGCCCGGAAAAACACATCCCTAGCCGAGTTGGGGGCATAAACATTGTGAATGTCTAATGTTCCACTAGGAGTTTCTAGGACCACTCTGACATGCATTCCCTGATCATCATATTGATACGTTACCAGTTTGTGTGGAAGAGTTTTATTGATCAGAAAGATCACCCCCGCCTGTCTTCCCTTGGCTCCCGATCCATAAACCTCACCCACCCAAAGTCTGTGCATGCGGAACATGTCATGTTGAGGCAAATGTGTCTCCTGGAGCAGGACTATGTCACCACGTAACCTTTTCAGGTGCCTGTGTACCAAAGACCTTTTTTCTGGGGTCTTAAGACCCTTAACATTCCATGTTATGATCTTAAGCATTCGTGTTAGCGATGTGGCTCAATAACAAACGGTCCGCCTGTGTATAGAGTACTGAGCAGGTTAACCAAAGTCCGCCCTCAGGTGTGTTATGAGGAGTGAACCAAATCTTGGCGAAAGCATCTGAAGTGCTACAGCACATACCAAGCCAAACCCACCTGGTCCCCAAACTGAATACCCCAACATGTGAAACATTTTCAACATTCCCTTCCCCACCCATCCCTCCCCCTCCTCCCCCTTGCCATGTATATCACTAGTACTTCCATTTTTTCCAACGTGACCCTCCACTACCTTCTCCTCATCCTGACCAACTTGACAGAATTGCAGTACCGGCTGGTTATAAAAAAAAAAACTTTGGAAATATAAAAGCCATGAAAATTGGAAACAAATAGAGAGCAATCAACGTATATCTACGTGTCCAGATGAGCGTGCTGTAACAACTCTCAAAAGTTTGTGAGACTTTCTTCTCTTTCGAGTAATCACGCAGCGTTTAAAGAACAGCATCAGTAGACAATGCCAGTGAGATCCTCCTGCCTGGAGATGTCCTTGTCGAAAAGTCTTCCCAGTGAAACTCTCATTCCTTCAGGCGAAATAAACGGTTGCCGTTTTCCTCACTTTCTCTATCCTCGTTGTGGTGTCCATTGGGAGATCTCGTGGAAGATGGCATGAGCTCCCTCATGGCTTCGCTGGAGTCCCTCCAAATTTTAAAGGAGCCATCCGTGCGCCTCGTTTTGAGGACAGCAGGGTAAAGTAGCTGGAATTGGATGCCTTTCTTGTAAAGAAGGTTGCAGACCTCACTGAAGGCCCTGCGTTTTTAGTGACTTTGGGTGAAAAGTCCTCAAAGATGACAACCTTATGCCCTTGGAGTATGAGTGGTTGTCGCCTGGCTCTAAAAAGGCGCAGAATTTTATCGTTATCCTTAACGTCCAAATATTTTTGCAATAGCCTGGCGAGGCTTCGGGTGCGTTGATCGTCGCGTCCCGCTCCACTTAGGCTAGTTTCACACTAGCTTATTTTCCATGCAGCGCTCGGCGCCGCTAAGCCCCGCCCCCTGCCGGCTCCCTGCCCGCCCCGTCCGGTCATCGCCATCTACTATCGCACACGGCTGCATGCGATCTGCGCACCTTATCTTTAGCATAGGGTGTGCAGACCGTGCGCTGACCGTGCGCTAGTAGGATTTTAGCGTGTGCTGCGCACTTTTGAAGGTGCGCCGAGCGTGCCAAAATGCAACATGGAGCGGTGATGACCAGATGGGGCGGGCAAGGAGCCGGCAGGAGGCTTAGCGGCGCCGAGCGCTTCATGGAAAATAAGCTAGTGTGAAACTAGCCTTAGAC
This sequence comes from Dendrobates tinctorius, assembly GCF_039654945.1. NCBI lineage: Eukaryota > Metazoa > Chordata > Amphibia > Anura > Dendrobatidae > Dendrobates > Dendrobates tinctorius. The sequence goes on along the minus strand of NW_027361700.1, from coordinate 3,941,052 downwards.
GCGTGTCTCTCGCCGGGTTCCCTCCAGGCGGGCCCACTCTGTGTGCTCTTTCAACCCTGCACTTATCTTGTACACCTAGGGCTGTAGGCAGTTCTTGTTCAAAAATGTCATTGAGTTGTTGATATGTGACAGATTCGGGCAGCCCCACTAACCACAAGTTATTTCTTCGGGACCTATTTTCTAGGTCCTCAAGTTGGTCCCTCAACCATTGCGCCTTGTTTTCGTGACGCTTCCAGCTCCTGTTCAAGCTGAATTGTCCTATCTTCCATGTCCGACACCCTCTGCTCCAAGTGTTCCAGCCTACTGGTGCTGCGCTGATATTTCATGAATCTCTTCCAAAGCGCCGTTTACTGCCTCCTTCACTGTGATTCTTATATCGCTGGTCAACTTTTAACCCTTATAACTTCCCAACAAGAAAAAATTTTGGTTCCAAAATTGTGCTGATGTAAAGTAGACATTGGAGAAATGATATTTATTAAGTATTTTGTGTGACATATCTCTGTGATAAATTAAAGTTGGAAAATTGCGAAATTTTAAATATTTTCACCAAATTTCTGCTTTTTTTCCACAAATAAACGCATGTCATATAAAATAAATTTTACCACTATCATGAAGCACAATATGTCAAGAAAAAGCAGTCTAAGAATCACCGGGATCCATTGACGTGTTCTAGAGATATTACCTCATAAAGGGACAGTGGTCAGAATTGTAAAAATTGGCCTGGTCATTAACATGCAAATCACTCTCGGGGGTAAAGGGGTTAATGCCCTAAAAAAATGCCAAAGAGAAAGCTGCTCTAAATAAAGCCACTTTGTCCACATTTCTACATACTATCACAAGTATCCGCATCAATTAAACCAATAATTGATAAGATATTAGAAGACGCTTGTACAAAGCCACTGTCTCTTTACCCCAACCCTTCACTATTTGTCTCACTGCAAAAACTTTTGTCATGTCTCTCTTCTGTAATTTCAGAAAAAAGGCTATCCCGACTAAACAAATAGACACCTTGCTCACCGACGCACTTGTTTGTCTTAATTCTCTTATATATTCTAACGTTACCGATAGCAATCCCGCTGCATCCCCTGGTACAATATCCTTTGCACATACCATCCAATCTTTCCACACTTTTGCATATCCTTGCCATGTTTCTGTTGACAATAAATTCCATACTAAACTGTCAAGTTTGTCTCTACTATGCTCCATAAGAAATTTGGGCAAGGCCAACTAACAGGATCCGCTGACCGATGAAGCTCTTTGAAGACTTGCATTTGAGAACAGGATAAAGCATCAGCCACAACATTCTACGTTCCTGGGACATGCTTGGCCCTCAACCAAATGTTGAAAACACCTATTCACTACATGTCTTATGCTAAGACAAGGAGAAATGTTGACGTTTGTGTATTGACAGCCGATACCACTGCGTTATTTTCCGTCCAGCAACAAATCCTTTTGTTGCTAAACATAACGCCCCACAATTCTAAAAGCCCCCATCACACATAGCGATCTCGCTAGCGAGATTGCTGCTGAGTCACAAGTTTTGTGACGCAACAGCGATCTCACCAGCGAGATCGCTGTGTGTGACACTGACCAGCGACTGACCCCCCTGTCCGTTATCGCTGATCGTCCTGGAATAGCCAGGATATTTTTTTGATCGCTGGTCTCCCGCTGGCCAGTACGCATCGCTGCGTGTGACAGGCGGGAGACCAGCGATCAGCGTGCTGGTAACTAAGGTCAATGCAGGGTTTCTAAGCACCAGGCGGTGCTTAGAAATCCGATGTGTACCTTAGTTACCAGCGCGCTGATGCAGGGAGCTGGTTACCAAGGTACACATCGGGCTTCTAAGTGACGCATGCCCCTTAGAAACCCGATGTGTACCTTAGTTACCAGCTCCCCGCATCAGCGCGCTGGTAACTAAAGTACACAGCGACGTCGCGCGCTCGGCGTCGCTAATGCTGATCACTGGTGAAGCTGTCTGTTTGACAGCTCACCAGTGATCATGTAGCGACTCACCAACGATCCTGACAAGTTGATATCGTTGTCGGGATCGCTGGTGAGTCGCTATGTGTGACCGGGGTTTAACACCACTACTATTTATTTATTTTACTCATTTATATAGAGCCATTAATTCCACAGCGCTTTACAGACATTAATGGCACTGTCCCCATTGGGGCTCACAATCTAGATTCCCTATCAGTATGTCTTTGGAATGAGGGAGGAAACCGGAGTACCCAGAGGAAACCCACGCAAACACTGGGATAACATACAAACTCCTTGCAGATGCTGTCCTAGGTGGGACCCCAGTGCTGCAAGGCTGCAGTGCTAACCACTGAGGCACTGTGCCCCTCAATAGATGCCACTGTGCCAAGTCATTTATTGGGGAGAACTCCAGGACTGTCATGATTCTGGTCAGACCCTCCTCCAACCAATAATTTGGCCACAGCCCCCCTACACCACTGATTACCAAATACCATCACTTCCCGCTAAATTCATAAATAGGCCAAGGTCATCACTGTAACACCTCCTCCTCTTGGAATAGTGTCCTACCACAGAAGGTATGTAGAAATTCTTTCCAAACCATTAGATTTTAGTTCATGTTCCGTGTCACTCTAATAAAATGGTGCTATTGCAAAATACCTCTAAAGACATTCTCCTGGTAAAACTCTACCCATGGGAATCATGCAAAAATCATGGAACCCAACAAAACCTGTAACTAATGTAAAATGACTTTCTACCATATTTTTCAGACTATAAGACGCACTTTTTTTCCCAAAAAACTTTGGGGGGAAATGGGGGTGCGTCTTATACTCGGAATATACTTACAAAATACTGTGGCGGCGGTCCCGGTCTGACGCTGCAGGGCGATGCAGCCTCCCTTCCCAGGCTGGTGCGGCGGTGGTGCTCTGTGGTGCAACGGAGGTGCGACAATGATGCTCTGTGGTGCGGAGGGCTCCGACGGTATTTTATTAAAGCCCAGAGGCCACCGCAGATCCATTGCTGCGATGCGGTGGCCTCCAGGAAAATGGCTGCCAGGGGCGGCTCATGCTCAGATTGAGATCTTGGGAAACGAGAACTCAAAGTGAGATCTTGCTGCCAAGATCTGAATCTGAGCATGTGCCGCCCCCAGAGGCCATTTTCCTGTAGGCCATCGCATCACAGCAATGGATCTGCGATGGCCTCCGGGCTTTCACAAAATGCCGGCGGAGCCCCACCACACCACAGCATCACCGCCGCACCTGTCGCATATTGCCGATGGAGCCCCGCTGCACCACAGAGCACCACCACCGCACATGTCGCAAAATGTCGGCGGAGCCCTGCCACACCACCGTAGAACCTGTCTCAAAATACCAGCAGAACCACCCGGAACCCCAGAGCACCACCGCCGCACCAGCCTGGGATGGGATTTATCCGAGGCAACTGCACCAGCCTTGACCACCAAACAACCCCTGTGAACACGCTCCCCTGTGACCACTCCACCTGTGCCGATCCCCCGGTAAGCTGAATTCGGACTGTAAGAAGGACCCCCATTTGACATATTTTTTTTCTCTATTTTCCTTCTGAAGATTTGGTGTGCGTCTTATGATCCGGTGCATCTTATAGTGCAAAAAATGCGCTAATTCTTAGCACTACTGACTTAAACCATGATGTGCTGAAATTTCTCGACTTTATCTATCCGCAGTAGTGATGAGCGAACCCCTGGATGCTCGGCCGAACATTTTAAAAAAGTGACATCAAGCTCATGAGTTAGTAATGGAGAGGCATCTATAAGACGTCTATCCATTACTAACCCCACAGTCATATTGTAAATAAAAAGCACCCAGAATAAAGTCCTTTATTTTAAATAAAAATTCACACCCTGTTTTACATTTGTATTTAACTTAAAAAACAAAGTTATACTCACCTACTCCCATTCAATAGAAGCCCTTGTCACCTGTAATAAACAGAAAATAATAAACAACCGTATCCCTCACTTGTCCTATGTGCAGATAATTCATACTGTCCCATGACGATTCGGATGATTTGGAGAGCGGTCACATCATTGATGGCTCTCCCTGCCAGCTGGCACACACTGGCAAGAGTGTAGTTGCTCCTATCAGTGTCTAGCGCTGAGCTCCCACAGTGAAAAAGTTCACTTGAGTTCACAGCTAAACCCCAGTGAACTTACGGCACCACTCGCTGTTTGAGAAAGTTCCACCTCCTTCATCAATTTTTCCCTAATTAAAACCGTATCAACTTGAACGGATTTTAAATTCGAACTAAACAATGACACTGCTGAAAACTGAAATGGTATCTGGAAACCCTTACAAAACCCCTTCCGCAGCATCTTTGCATCCTCCCTCTTGGTGTACCACTCTAGCCAATACAGCAAAATTTCCTTTTTCACTGGCATTCTTACTTGTGCTGGCGGCGCCCATTCTGGAGTTCTGCTTCCGTCTATGGAAGCACCACAATATTTTTATAATCCTGTACATCTCCCTTAAATAAATGGGTTTCCAAGAAAAGGTGCAAAATGTCTAGCATGTAACCCAATGATCCACATCTTCTGAGTGAGACCTCCTTGCATATTTAGGGTGCTATCACTATGACCTTCTTGGTATTCCAAAGCTGCATATTAGGCCAATGCTGACATTTCATACACATTCACAGTTTTATTCCTTCATCTGAATGAATGTAAATCCTTTCTGTCATTTGTAATTATGATTTCAGGGGTCCTGAGTGTTAATCTGATGGGCTGCAAGTGATCAATTGCTTTAAGAGTCCCTTGAAAGGCACGCTACTTAGTGCCAAAGCAATAAATATTGCACAATACTTAGTAGGTCATGGCTGCTATCCAAGCAGTAAGCAGCAGGATCAGATCGGACTCTGCTCAGCTACATGTCATCAGATGTCATGACAAAATGTCTGTAGCATTTACATTCCTTCCCAACAGATGTCAGCTATGAGGTAGCTGATCGTTCGTCAGCTTCTTGCTCATGGTCAAGTTCCCATGATCTGCAATCTCCAGGATCTCAGCCTTCAATTTTCTAAAAAAAATGGTCTTTTATTAACAGGCTCTATGATGCTATACAGTAGATGGAGGTTCTGCCTAAAAGCAGTCATAATCTCATTTGACCAAGTTCTCTCAGTACTTTTTTTTTTTTTTTGCTTCAATGCGTTTAAGCGAAAATAAAGCAACTTAAAAATAATAATAATGATCTCCTACAATTGTGCATCTACTGCTCATATGCAGTCTCCATGGTAACAGACTACACACAAATTATGTGTAGTCTGATCATATCCACTTCTATCTATCAGTTACCTCCTGAATGTATACTGTATAATATTGTACCAGAGGCTTCTGACTGGGGGTCAAAGGATAATGTTTCTACTTGGGGAGAGTGACATTCCTGACATGCCAGGGTAAGGAGACTTATAGGCCATGCAATGCTCCTCTGGGAAATTAAATATGCAAATTTTCTCTTCAGAGAGGAAGAGCACGTGAACGGCCAATAAGTCTCCTTACCCTCGAATGTCAGGCATTTCACTCTACATTAAGAGATATGCAATCCTTTACTCCACAATCAGGGGCCTCTCAATAAGTCAAATCAGATCTCAGGCTTTGCACTGAGGAGGGGCAACACCTCAAAACACGTGTCTGCAAATTAGGAATCTGGTTAGGCTTTTAATCTAAGTCATGTGGAAAGGCTAATTAAGGGTAGATATGGATGTTTAGGTTTGTTACTTTCAATAGGTGACACTAAAGTTCATGTCCTCTTCCTTTCTGAAGTGACAATTTGCATTATAATTATAGTAACCGTTATAATGATACTAGATGGAGGCCTGATGCTATCGCATCAGGAGGGTGGTAATATCACGATGGGGCAGTCTTTCCAGCGTTGAGAATCTCCCCCCCATGTGCTCACCCACCTATCCACTCTCTCTTTCCTCATGTGCTGACTTCTCCCATCTGTGCTCTCTTCTTTGACCTGTATACCCCATGTGCTATCCCACTTGTCTGCTGTCTCTCTCCTCCCTGTGCTGTGCTCTCCCCTCATGTGCTGTCCCGTTTGAGCTGTCTCCTCTCTGTGCTCTGTCTCTCTCACCCCTGTGTCTGACCGTGTACAGAACATACCACAGCACCTGGGCAGGGGAGGAAGCAAAAGACAATACTGACATTACAGCAGGAGATTGCAGAGGATATATTTTGTGAGGTAAAATATTGTTTAAAAACAGTCAGTGAAATATTTTACCTCACCTGTGATCCCCTGCTGTAGTATCAGTATTGTCTTTTGCTTCCTCCCCTGCCCAGGAGATGTGGTATGTTCCATACGCAGTCAAACACAGACAATTTTTAAAGTGAACTTTCGTTCATGGGAAAACCCCTTTAATGTGACCGGCTTCCTGTGCCTGTAGACATGTCGCGCATCTGCGCCTGCGTGGGATTCGCGCAGGCGCAGTGTGACGTTGTTCTGCCGGTGGTACTGCGCAGGAGGCTGCGTGAGTGTGAGTATGAGTGAATGTGAGTGAGTGTGTGACTGAGAGTGTGAATGTGAGTGTGTGTGTGTGTGGTGCGTACGGTGTATAGAGTGTGTGTGTGTTGCGACGGTGTTCCGCTGGTGGTACCCATCACTTGGGTGTCCCAATATGGCGTTCGGTGAACTTCCTCCGCTTGGAATTCTGGGATACGGTGACATCTGGACAGAACAGGAAATGAAAACATTACAAGGCAATTAAATACATAGATTATGCTATAGTTTATCAACTCGCTATGCAAGCTTTGCACAAGACTAGTGTCAATGATTTTTTAGATTTTGTACAATGCGCATGTTATTTGTATATTGTACTACTTTTGCTTTGGATGTCTTCACCAATCAGTCTTCAGGCTTTTTATGGGCGTCCATGTTATCTTGGAGTACTGTGTCAAGGGGTTGGTTGAAGACCTTGGAAATCTTGGAATTAGTTACAAAAGACAGACATCTAGCCTGAGGTGAAACATGACCACAGGTACAAGAGACTGACTATAAAGTAATGACTTATTCATCCGCACCTTCCTATCCCATAATTTATTTTTAGAGTTTGCTTGGCTCTTGCCATGAATATGGCTTTCTCATTATTGTCATATTCATAATAATTAGCACTGTCAGCTTTTTTCAGGTCAATTGACTTTTTGTTCTATGGAATTTCCTGCAATTAAGAAAAAAATGGCAAGGAGAATGGGTAATTAAAGATAACACCAGTCTGCATACTAAGACCTTCGTTACTGGGTGCCAGGAAAATGCCAGTTCCAGTTCAGTGTGGAAACATAAGTTGAGACTGTGAGAAGTTTTCTCTGATAGGCCGCGATAAGCCCGGCAGCTATATTCTCTCTGTGAAGAGGAAGACTGAGTGCAATACTGTAGACAGGCCGACTCTTTCTATTCCCCTAAGATAACTTTCTATGTTACTATGCTCCACTAAGTGCTTCCTCGCCTGCATCCAATAACATGACAGGTGATTTATCAAGTGAAATGAGCTTCACAGAAGCAGTTAATTCAAAGCGAAACTTTACTATTTATACTATCATTTCACTATACATTTGCTATATTAAAATTGTAACTTTAGTATATTATGGCATAATTCTATTTTTTTTTTTCTTTACAGTTGTACCATTTGTGCTATTTATAAGCAGTGGATTTTTCTCGGTATTAGCATCTTTACTTTTGGGAAGCTTTATGACATTATGGTCCATGACTGCTTAATATAAACAGCCGTATAACGATGTGTTCACACGTTCATGTTTTTTTTATGTGGTTTTTAGATAAAAAGCCAAAAATGGATTTTAAAAAAGGGCAAGTGTCAGTTCAAAACTTTATACTGTATGTGTCAACCATTTATTATCTGCTCATGGCTTTAGCATAAAAAAAACGGTATAAAAAAACCCTGAACTTCTAAAAACACATCTGAAGAAATGACAAAGAGGCGGTAAATATGAATTACGGTACATATGTAAGAGAGGTGAAAATAAACCTGCCACACATTTTAAAGAGAATAATAGTAATAATAATTTTGGCATTTATATACAGCTCTGGAAAAAATTAAGAGACCACCACACCAAAACCCTGTCATGGGCAGCCCATTTTCCAGACCTGAACCCCATTGAAAACCTCTGGAATGTAATTAAGAGGACGATGGATAGTCACAAGCCATCAAACAAAGAACTGCTTAAATTTTTGCGCCAGAAGCAGTGTGAAAGACTGGTGGCAAGCATGCCAAGACGCATGAAAGCTGTGATTAAAAATCATGGTTATTCCACAAAATATTGATTTCTGAACTCTTCCTGAGTTAAAACATTAGTATTGTTGTTTCTAAATGATTATGAACTTGTTTTCTTTGCATTATTTGAGGTCTGAAAGCACTGCATTTTTTTTTTAATTTTGACCATTTCTCTTTGTCAGAAAAAAAATACAAAATGTATTGCCTGGAAATTCGGAGACATGTTGTCAGAAGTTTATAGACTAAAAGAACAATTTACATTTTACTCAAAAATATACCTATAAAGGGAAAAATCAGACAAACTGAATATTTGGAAGTGGTCTCTTAATTTTTGCCAAAGCTGTAGGCACTGACTAGCCACTTAACTAGAGACACTTGCCAATTCAGGATTAGAGCTTTCCTGGATGGAAATTAGATACCATAGGTTACCTGGAGAAAACCTAAGTTAAAGCAAGGGGAGCAAATACCTTGGAGTAAATAAATAAATAGCAATAGTGCATGAAAATAAGGTATTTACGTAACATAATTTTGATATAAAAGTTAAAGCTTTCCCACCACATCAAGGTGACCCTATTTGGGATAGTCCTAACCTCTAGTGTTAAAACTTCTCCTCTGCTTGCTGAATTATTGCTATAATTCATCTGTTGCATTGTACTCAATATTCACTGCTGTATATCCATGGCTGGGGTCATTGTAGATATTATCTTGGGAATGGTGTTATAGCATACAGATGAAGCCAGGAGTAGTGTCTTTGATCATCTATCCACCCCCTGGTGTGTTGGAGCAGCTGCTAAATTATCCCAAACCAACTCCCACAATCCCTCTCTCCTGACCCTGTAGTGTGTCCTATAAATTTAGAAGCATTCTAAGGGGTGCATGCAGTGTGGTGTGCATGCATCCCCTCAGCAAAGCATCTGTAAGGATCTGAATTGCGTACCTGTTTTGCCTGGTCTTGCCCTTAGTTCTGCCAGATCTTGCCCTTATCTAAGATGGAGTTAGTGGCTTCATGGGGGTCATCTTGTTTCCTGTCTGATATTCCTTGTTTCCTGTCTGCTGCATATATGAAGGGACTGCACACTCTACCTTGCTTGTGTATCTCGTACTTCACCTGCTGCCAAGCTAGAAGGACTCGTATCTTGCCTGTCTCTTCTGTTCATCAGGATACCGCATTTGCTACTGGTCTGCCTCTCATCTGAAAGACTCTACTTCTCCGGATCTGCTCTGCACCCACCTCCGCTGTGGCCTGCTCTCTGCTAGGAGCCCAGTTCGGGCTCCGGACCTCTGGATCCTGCATTCCTGGGCTTGAACTCTCATAATCGGTCTGTACTGACAACACCCTTATATTCCTGAGTATGCCTTGTCTGCCTTAGAGCCACTGTTTGCATTTCACCTGTTAACTTAAACCTGTTTTCCTACAATATACTCTATTAAAGAGAATCTGTCACCCCATTTTTGGCCTATAAGATGCGGCCACCGCCATCAGAGGCTTATCTACAGCATTCTGTTGAGGGCAGAGTAAAGTACTGCAGTGTGCAGGCGCTGGGAAAGGTCAGAGAGGTCTGGTGCCGGCGCACTGCAGTACTCTGCTCTGCCCTCAACGGAGCAGATAAAGTACGCATGCACAGGAGCCAAGGGAGAAGCAAGGAGGAGGACATCATCGTATGAAGATGGGAGGCGCCGGATGGGACGGCGACACCCATCGGACCGGACCAAACGCCAGGGTGAGTATAATCTAACTCTTTTTTCTTATCTTTCAGGTTACATTGGGGCCTTATCTACAGCACAACAGAATGCTGTAGATAAGCCCCTGATGGTGGTGGCCGCAGCTGATAGGGCTAAAATGGGGTGACAGATCCCCTTTAAGTCTTGATATACCGTGTCTTTGTCTTCACTCTGATCCATGTCATCGGTCTCCATAGAATATCAAAACAATCTAATGACAACATCCCAGCAGCTAAGCATCTAGACAAAGCAGTTTATCCATGGCAGGAGACAGGTAACCCACACTTTGCTCTCCCTTTTAGCCATGTGCTTTATTTCTATCCTCCTGCGTTCCCTTGCCATCCACATTCACCGCCCCATCCCCCTCCATCATGACTCATACACATCAGCCCCTCTATACTTTCCTCTCCCATGTACAGCCTCCATGCACTTCTCACCTTCCTGAAAAACCTCAGCCCATCTTGCCCAAACACGTCACACAAAAAAACTTCTTAAAATTCCAATAACTATATAATCACAGAAAATTGCCCAATTTTATCTTTTATCCCCAATCATGGGTAATCTACCACAGTATAACTATATCACTTTTATGGTAACCAAAATGTAAGAAAAGATGGGTACCACACAATGGGGGCAGAGGGACCTCCAGGGATCTCCACCAGCTGATACTGGTAGGTACCAGAGATCATTGGCCTTACACCCTTAAAACTTTCACATGGTTAGTGCTGTTAGGAGGATTTCCAGAGAGGTAGCTGCACACCAGTCACTTTAAGCAATATATGCCTGTGGTAGTTAATTGTAATATTATAGGACATAATGGGTGTTTGCTTTCCCAATATCATTATTGGTGCATGATATGGGTGTTTCTTTGTGTCAATGACATAGATGTACTCTGCTGTAGTGGGATTTCCCATGGACTATTAAGTCCCTCTTTATTTCTGTTTAGCATCTTTCTCTTTGTATGTGTCATGATCCATGCTGGATCAGGACTGATAAAAAGCACAGGTAACCTTTTTATTCTTAAGCTGTGCTTAAGTTTGGTTTTTGCCCTCGGTGGCCATTAGGATTATTGCAATGTGGTGTCTTTTGTTCTAAGTTTGCCCCTAGTGGTGGTGAGCGTCATTGCACTCTGGTTTCTTTAGTTAAGTGCACATGATTATAATGCAGGTGTGATTGCTCTGGCTCTGCTATAAAAGAGTCACAGGGGTTGCAATCAGTGTTGGTGATAGTGTTCATTTCAACCATCCTTGGTGGAGGAAGTAGCTGGAGAGCATTCCTTGCAGCACTGTTTAGCCCTGATGTGGAAGGAGTCATAGGGGATTTCCTTGTAGCTCTGACAGAGCTTGGTGGCAGCGATTCAGGAGGAGAGCTGCATTCTGGTGGTGGACTCTGTTGCCAGGAGCAAGTGCAACAGAGTAAAGCTAAGTGGTGTTTCCCTGTTTGTGTTTTTCCTTAGTGTGTATTAGTACAGTGGTGGGGCCAGTGCCTGCGCCACTCAGCTCCCTAACAAGGGATAGGTGTAGTGTTATGAGCTCATTTTCTGCTCCACCAGTTGAGAGTTCCCTTTCCATTCTCCCTCTGGTGGTGACGGGAGATAGTGAGGTTGGTTTGAGTGGTAGTGATCTGCCACCTGGTGAGGAAGATAATGATTGGATCTCTGGAATATCAGACTGGATATAAGACAGCCAACGCCCTATCCAGGTGCTTGTGATTCAGTCTGCTTCTCAGGTCTAGGACTCAACTCTGTTCCAGTCTTCTCAAAGATAAGTTTGTTTTTTGCTAATGTTCACACTTGCTCTTGTTGTTCTTTTCAGTTTTTTGTGCGGTCAGCCAGCCCGGCTGGGCTGTGCTGAATTTCCACTCTTATTTGCCAAATTGCCTTTTTTTTGTCCCTTATTAGATTGGCCTCTTTTTGCTCTGTCTCAGAATATTACAGAGTGCTGATATAGTGGGAGAAGTCTAGTGACTTCAGGGTTAATTTTGCGATCAGTTGTGTTGGACATTTTGTAGGGTTTTTTTGGCAGACTGCAGACAGTGTCTTTCCTGTCCTTTCTAGTTAGTCGTGCCCCAGCGTTTGCTCAGCCTATTTTCCTGCCTTTGTTTGTGTTTTCAGCTTTTTTCACCATCAATACATGTGGGGGGCTGTCTCTCCTTTGGGGTCTGCTCTGGGGCAGGTAGTCTTCCTCTTTTCCTGCTTTAGGCTTATCTAGTTCTCTGGTTGTGACGAGGCGTCTAGGACCACAGTAGGAACACTCCACGACTGCTGCTAGTTGCGTGTTAGGATCAGGGGTCTGCAGTCTGCATAGTTACCATCCTCTTTGGTTTTCTGAGACTTAGCTTGTACTGTTTTTTATTTCCTCCTCGGCTACCCGTTCATAACAGTGTAGGGTGTGCTAGGGCGACAGGTTCCTGATCGGCGCCCGGTGCGGAACCGGCATAGGGAACGTTAGGAGCGTTAGGGACACTGACTCAGGGGAGTGCAGGAGGTCTCCACATCCCCTTTCCCTATCGCAGGGCCCACCGTTGTAACTGTTTCCCCTTTCCCCGTGTCTTGTTGTTTTAGTTACCGGCCAGTGGGTCGCGTCACACAGGACGGGTCATCGTGACCTTATCAAAAAAACAAACTTAAGCACAGCTTAAGAAAAAAATGGTTACCTGTGCTTTTTATCAGTCCTGATCCAGCATGGATCATGACAGTATGTTGGTTTTTATGGTAATAAAGGATGTAATTTTAATTGATATACCATTGTGTGGTACCCATCTTTTCTTACATTTTGGTTACCATAAAAGTGATATAATTCCAATAACTACTTGCTCTTTATCTCCCTACGCCTACTGATTTCGGGGGACATCTCCCCCGGTCCACAATCCGTCAACCCCTACTCTACCTCACATCGAAACCTTACTAACCTTATTAATATTAGTTGCACTCCCTCATCTCCTTCTTTTAATTGTGCCCTCTGGAATCCACGGTCTGTATGTAACAAAGTTCCGTTCCTGCACAATAATTTTCTGAACAACTCTCTTAATCTGTTGGCCCTCACTGAAAACCTGGATTCTGATACTGTCTCTCCTGCTGCCATTTCCCATGGTGGCTTACAATTCTCCCATTCGCCGAGACCCACACACAGGCTTGGTGGTGGAGTCAGCATAATCCTGTCCCCACAATGCACTTTCCAGGTCATCCCCCCAGTTACATCACTCTCATTCCCTTCTTTTGAAGTCCACACCATAAGGCTCTTCTGTCCCCTTTCCCTCAGAGTAGCTGTCATATACTGGTCCCCAGGTTCACCCACCCACTTCCTTGACCTTTTCTCTGCCTGGATGCTGCACTTCATGTCCTCAGAACTCCCAACCCTTATCCTGGGAGACTTCAACATCCACATTAACAGCCCCACTTATACATCTGCATCCCAGCTTCTATCACTAACCACTTCTCTCGGCCTCTCACAGCTCTCGACCTCTCAAACATACAAAGACGGTAATACCCTTGACCTAATCTTTGTCTAGCTCTTTTCAATCTCCTACCTTGATAACTCACCACTTTCCCTCTCTGACCACAATATTCTCTCTTTCACGCTCACAAATCCTGGCCCAC